>NC_141247.1:6504614-6729614 GCF_054856555.1 Leptonotus elevatus
AGGACAGTGTATTTACACACTGCGAATGTAAAATAAGTTTTCAGGGCTTGGAGTTACACATACAGTCCTCATAATTCATACTCTGGTCAGGTATGGACACTCTGAGGACTGTGTATTTTCTATTAATTGTTTCATTGTGAAAAATAGACATCACCAATTTACACTAACCATTAGTGCTGACGGATTATTTATTTTTGAAATGGCAAATAAAATGTGTTTGCATTCACAATACTTTAACCTATTCATTGTTCTGTATGTACTGTAACTGTGTAAATGCACAGGTACAGACTTGTGTGTTACTAAGAATTTAATTTTATATGTATTTTTCTCTTCATGTGTACCAGGTTTCAACTGAAGCACAACCTGAAGACATAACTGAAGACGTAGCTGTCACAGACCAAGTTGACCAGGTGACGAGATTTCTTTTTGAATGTTGACGTTGAAATACATTTTTCAGAAGCAAGACGTTGGCACAATATATAAAAAAATATCTTGTCGCACGAATGGCTCATGCAATATGTGTATTGCAAAGACAAGCAACAAATGAATATTGGATTGTATACTTTAGTCTGACTTTGACCAATCAGAGACTACCTTAATTGCGCATCGCTATACGAGAAACGTATCGAGGGGCATTACTAACAAAAAATAACTTAATTGGATAAGATTAGATCACAATGAGCATGTTTATTTTTCCGGATTATCGTGTATTTTTTTTCATTGGATTATAAAAATATATAGCTATAGATAGATCCTTTTTTTTTAGGTCCATGTTCAATGTCGAAATAATCTCCATTACTGTATAAAACACCCATGTCGCATGTTTTGTCAATACTGTGCAGCCCTCACAGATACTTAGTCCTCACAATGTTATAGTTGTGAATAACTGACACTGAGGACAGTGTATTCATACACCGTGACTGTAAAATAAGTTTTGAGGGCTTGGAGTTATTATACAATTCATACTCTGGTCAGGTATGGATTCTCTGAGGACTGTGTATTTTCTTGTTTTTGTTTCATTGTGAAAAATAGACGTCACCAATTTACACAAACCTGTAGTGCAGAAGGATTTATTTATTTATTTTTGTAATGGCAAATAAAATGAGTTTGCATTTACAATACTTTAACCTATTAATTGTTCTGTATGTACTGTAACTATGTAAATGCACAGGTACAGTCGTGTTACTAAGAATTGAATTTTATATGTATTTTTCTCTTCATGTGTACCAGGTTTCAACTGAAGCACAACCTGAAGACATAGCTGAAGACGTAGCTGTCACAGACCAAGTTGACCAGGTGACGAGATTTCTTTTTGAATATTGATGTTGAAATCAGTTTTCAGAAGCAAGACGTTAGGAGTGAAGAGTGTAGAGTAGATGCTAGGGCTGAACTATATAACTAACAAATATAATCACAACAATTTTTTATGCAATGTGTATTGCCAAGACGTTCAAAATATTGTATCCAACAATAAGCTTGTATGGGACTAAAATTCCTACAAGTCAACATTAAAAATATCTCAAATTGAAGATTTGTTGGCAGTTTGGTGATTTGGATTATGCACTGTAGTGATCTTTTGTTCCCATTAATTTATTTATGGTGGATTTTAGAGATGAACTCGCTATCAATTTTATTTTATTTTTTTAAACAGAAGTGTAAACATCAGGTAGTTAATTTACTTGTATCAAGCTTGGATAAATGTGCTTTATGTTTTGGACCTTTCGCTGCACTAGAATGGACTGGCATGATGGGTATTTTATCTTCTGTGTTATTTGTATCTGCAATGGATCTTTGTTTCACGCAACCAGAATTAATAGTGCAGGCATTTTCATTGAATGAATATAATTTAGTCAAGAGGATAAATTATGACCCATGTTTATACCTTTATCTTTAGTTGCAAGCAGCTAAATGTTGAGCAATTGTCTCAATCTTAACGACTGTCTGACTCGGTAAAATAGAAAAGTCTACTGTAACTGAAGGACTGTATCACACAATATCTGTTTTAGGGGCAATGCCATAGATTAAGCATATTAACTATCCCTCTTGTTAAATGCTTCATCTCATCTTTCGAATAAATGTGACTAGATTTATAATAATCTTTAGTATGTGCACAAACTTTAGGTTCTAAATGCTTTTCTAGTTTGCTCCAGCATCTGGCACATATCCCGTTTAAAAAAAATGCAAAACTGCTTGATGATGAAGACCTTTGGTAAATTAACTTTAGCACATTAGCCCATCAATGGCGGGAGCTACTTCTGCCGCGAGCGCTCGACACTTTTCTCAAGCTTCTACTTCGAGTGTAACATCACTAAGTAACAGCGAAGTAAAGCTAGTAAATATTTATGACCACCCGCCAAAATGAATTTTAACCCGCATCTGGCAGGTTAATTTTAGAGCCACTGTATATATGCATAAGTATGTGTGCATCTACTGTATATATGGATATCATTGCTGTCCTGTGAAAAACACGTTTCCATTTTTAGGTCGCGGGCTGCTCTCCGGTAGCTCCTATGGTGGAAGTGTTTTTCACAGAACAGCGACAATATGTGTATGTATGTATGTATGTAATAATTGTTTTCGTTTAAAAAATTAGGTTGCTGATGTATCCAGTTCAAGTGAGGATTCGTTAGCAGAGGAATATGTTCCAGATTCTCACAGTACTTCGGACACTTCCTACATTGAACCTGTTTCAGAAATTCAGAAATCCGAAGGTATTTCAGGAATGAGCTATGAGAAAACTGCTCATCCTTTAAGATGAGAGGTAGTCATGTTTTAAAGAATAAAATGTTCAATGTTCACTGACTCTTTTGCATCTGGTTTCATGTCGAGCTTATCCATTACAAAGCTGTGTTTGACCTAGATAACCTGTTCACATAAGAAGCAGTTTTATTAACATACCAGTTTCAGTCTGTCCTAAAATTGTAAGTTGTAACATGAGCACCATGTTAAAACTTACAATTTTAGGACAGATCAAGTATGACTTTGCATTTCACAGTATTGTTATGTACAACAATGTGTCCTTATATCAGGTAAGTCATTACACATCAATGCCATTTTAGTTTGTGTAAAGTCAGAATGCCAGAACTTTCAAATCACTTCAGTGACATGGTTGCTGTGTGTTGTGTAAACTTTGTCCTTGTAATGTGAGTTGGTCCTCATAATTACCATTTTTGCAATGGGCGTGGCTTATTTAGGTCATTATCTATGTCCTCACAATTACGGATTTTTTCAGGTTTTTCTTTTTTTCGTGTGTTGAGTTTTTTCAAGTTTTGAAGTGAAATTTTCCTGGACAACCCCAAAAAAAAATTTTGGGTGCAAGTCCCATCTCTCTGGCATTAGCAGAAAGGGGTGTCCCTGTAATACACAATTAAACCGGTTTGGAAAAAATGTCCTCATAATACACAGAGGCAAGTATGTGTGTGTGTGTGTGTGTGTGTGTGTGTGTGTGTGTGTGCGTGCGTGTTGTTTGCACTTGAGTGACATCATATACAAACTCAGTAGCAGTCCGAGGCAGAGTGACTAAGGCAAGTTTATTTACAAACCCAATTCCAAAAAAGCTGGGACACTATACAAATTGTGAATAAAAACTTAATGCAATTATGTGGAAGTGCCAATTTTTTTATATTTTATTCAGAATACAACATAGAGAACAGGTCGAAAGTTTAAACTGAGAAAATGTATCATTTTAAGGGAAAACTATGTTGATTTTAAATTCCATGGTGTCAACAAATCTCAAAAAAGTTGGAACAAGGCCATTTTCGCCACTTTGAGGCATCCCCTCTTCTTCTTACAACAGTCTGCAAACGTCTGGGGATCGAGGAGACAAGTTTCTCAAGTTTAGAAATAGGAATGCTGTCCCATTCTTGTCTAGCACGCGTCTCTCTAACTGTTCAACTGTCTTGGGCTTTCTTTGTTGCACCTTCCCCTTTATGATGCGCCAAATGTGTTCTACAAGTGAAATAAGTGGACTGCAGGCTGGCCATTTCAATACCCGGATCCTTTTCCTACGCAGCCATGATGTTATAATTGGTGCTGCATGTGGTCTGTCATTAACGTGTTCAGAAATGCAAGATCTTCTCTGAAAGTGATGATGCCTGGATGGGAGCATATGTTGTTCTCCAATCTGAATTTACCTTTCTGCATTGACGATGCCTTTCCAGATGTGGAAGCCGCCCATGCCACACGCACTCATGCAACCCTATACCATCACAGATGCAGGCTTATAAACTGAGTGCTGAAAACAACTTGGGTTGTCCTTGTCCTCTTTAGTCAGTATGATATAGCGCCCCAGTTTTCCACAAAGAACTTGGAATCGTGATTGGTCTGACCACAAAACAGGTTTCCACTTTGCCACACTCCATTTTAAATAACCCCTGGCCCAGAGAAACGCCTGCGCTTCTTGGTCTGCTTTAGAAATGGCTTCTTCTTTGTACTGTCGAGTTTCATCTGGCAAAGGCGGCTGGTACGGAGGATTGTGTTCACCCACAATGTTTTCTGGAAGTATTGCTGAGCCCTTTCTGTGATTTCCCTTACAGTAAGCATTCCTGTTTGCGGTGCAGTGCCGTTCAAGGGCCCGAAGATCATGGGCATCCAGCATGATTTTTCGGCCTTCACCCTTACACACAGAGATTCTTCCAGATTCTCTGAATCTTTGAATGATGTTATGCACTGTAGATGATGATTACTTCAACCTTTTAGCAATTTTTCGCTGGTAAACACCTTTCTGATATTTCTCCACTATCTTTCTGCGCAATATTCGAGGAATTGGTGATTCTCTACCCATCTTCGCTTCTGAGAGACGCTGCCACCCCGAGAAGCTCTTTTTATACTCCAATAAAGTTGCCAATGGACCTCATTAGTGGTAATTGGTCTTCCAGCTGTTTTTTTTTATAAGCGCAATTGACTTAGCCTCTTATTGCTAGCCACCCCAACTTTTTTTTTATATTTGTTGGCACCATGACATTTACAATCAACATATTTTTCCCTTAAAATTATAAGTTTTCTCAGTTTAAACATTTGACCTGTCATCTATGTTCTATTCTGAACAAAATATTGAAATTTGGCACTTCCACATAATTGCATTCAGTTTTTATTCTCAATTTGTATAGTGTCCAAACTTTTTTAGAATTGGGTTTGTATGTAGCACATTTAATACACAAGGCAACTAAATGTGCTTTACACAAGGAAAGACAACACCTATAAGCATCAACAGACACAGTAGCTAACAGCATTCAGGGGGTTGTCCCTTGGCGCTGCCGTGGCCTGGGGGGCCCTGAGGTGTTGCGCTTGCTCTGTTTGGTGGAGATTTTCATGCATGCCAGATCCACCACACCATCATCTATCGAAACTCAGACACAATATGCTTCTTCCTCTGGTCGTTGAATCGGTGGAGGCTGGTGTCTGTGGATCTCACTCTGCTTTGTCTGTCCTTCTTTCCTTTCCTCAGTCTCTCCTTTGGTCTCTTGAGGTCTCCCTGATTTGTTGGAATTTAGATGTTTCTGGGGTTGTTGAAGGACTCTGGTTGGTGGCCCGGTGGGTGGTGGGTGGTGTCTGGTCGGTGCTGGATTTCACTTTCCTTTCTTTTCTTTAGTCCTTCCTTCCTTTTAAAAAAGAAAAGAAAAAAAAGAGAGCAATGATGATGACATGTCAAATCGGTAAAATTACCGAATGAACTGAGCTCTCCAGAAAAAAGAAAAAAGAAATTGCATAAGGAAGTTTAAAATAATAATAATAATTAAAAGGAAAAAACATTTTAAATGTTTAAAATACCTTAATCAAAGGTATGTGAAAAAAGCAATCTGGATTTAAAAGCATTTACACTCGGGGTTGACTTAACTTCTGTTGGCAGCTTATTTCATTTGTGGGCAGCATAACCGCTAAATGCAGCTTCGCCATGTTTAATTCAAACTCTGGGTTCCACTAATTGGCCAAAGTCTGTAGATCTCAATCAGCGTTTCTTGATTAACGGGATTTTATTCCGAGAATTATTGTGACATTGAACCAGAGGGTAAAATTGCAAAACATGAATTTGAAGACATCCTATTGGCAACTGTTTAGGTAACATGTAATGCAGAATTATTCCTAAAATTGATTTTTGCTTGGCAAGTCATAGACTGTTGAAGAACAAGTTCACATTTTTGGGTTTCTGATTAAGGGAGAAAAAAGTACATTTTTATATGTTTAGGATACTTGGGTCTAGTGGTTCCTAGCTTTGGGCTTGAGTGTTGGAGAGATCAGAGGCAGAGAGGAAGCCAGATAAAAGTGAGCGGAGTGTGTCTGATAAAGCCACTTGCTAAGCTACTTAGTAGCTTTGAGAAATGAGAAACACCCCACCTCTGCTCCTGCATCTTGGTCCAAACATAACATCTGACACTGATGGCACCTCAAAGCCCCCAGAAGTATGATTTGACTCCTGCAGGCCCAAATAATATAACTATTTGTGTGATGCTTTTTCCCTGGCTACAGGTACGTGCGGGTATGAATCTTGCTCATGTGTGTAAGTGTGAAGCAGGAGCTCCAAGAGTGTCAAAATAGCAGGGGGAGGATCTGATAATCTAATAATAGATATTGACTGAGGCAGACAGAGAAACATCATAAACACTTGCTAACAAATCAAAAAGATGGTGATGTGCCAAAACGCCAAGCTGCACTTCTCTCATCTCACAGTGTCTCTAATAAGCTTCCAAAGTCTTACTTCCTCTTCTCCTCTTCTTCATCGCCTCCCCCACCTGCCTTTTTCATCTTTAAAGCTTCTTCCTCAGTCTTCTTTTGTCTCATGCTGTGTGTCTCACCAGCTACTGTCAGCGCGGCATGCTGGCATGACTGACAGATGTCAGTTTAAAGGTCTAGGTTTCCCCACAAGGTGGGGGTCTTTGTGTGCCTGAATGTGCACGTGTGCACTATTGTAGATCTGTGGTACCAAAATAGAAACAATGACAGATATCAGGTGAATAGCTATTTGTGTTTCTGCCGGTCTTTCTGTTTGCGGGATACCTGACTGTAGATTACAAACGAGATGTTGCCACACAGCTTTCGTGACATGATGTGTTATTAACATGATATGACAAAGTGGCACATCTATACATTTGGATTTTATGTAGAATGAAATTGAGCACCACAATTGCATTACAAACACACATACAATCATTCACACCAATCACACACACAACGAGAGCTTACCACTAAATAATAGCGCTTTAATGCAACAACTGTCAAAATTATTGTTCAATATCGTTTCTTTAACAATCAAACTAATTGTTTTTACCAAATGCCAAATGCCTGATTTTTAGATCCAATTTGGCTGACAGAACTTTATGTGTTAGCCTTGGTTGCTCTGAGTCCCGCTCTGCCCCCTTTTCTCATATGGTGTTCCACAGGGTTCTATTTTGGAGCCCCTGCTGTTTTTATTGCATTTGCTGTATCTGGGTTCCATGATAAGAAAACATGGTATTTCCTTTCACTGCTTTGCTAATGAAAGTCTGATCTATTTCCTGCTGAGCAAAAAGACCACTTCTGTCCTTTCTGAAAAAAATCAAGGCTTTTATGACACAACATTTTTTGAACTTCACTAAAAAGGGAACAGAAGTTATTATGTTTGGTCCCATATAAAGTTATAAGTAAAGTTAAGCTGAGATGAGTTGACATAACTGAATCAAACTACTCTGTTAATTCACAAATATAAAACTATTATATGCACGTGCCTTACCTCTCATCAACTAGAAAGTTTGTCCTGAACTCAATAAATGACTCCAATTAGGGTTTTTAGCAGAAAGCATAGTCATTGAAGGCTTAACAGTATTTGAAGGCCTGGCATGCATATGCACCTGTCAAATGAGCAGTTGAATAAAACAAAAAATAAACAAATAAATACATAAAAAACAATAAATGTAATAAAAATGTTTAGAGAAGCCCTCATTTTTTACAACTTCTATATGTACTTGCCAAAACAACCTGCTCACCATTTTTTTAAGGGCCTTCTTCTCATATGGAATGTATTCTAACAATATATACTATTTTTGAATGTTTGCAAGTGTTGAAGATGTTAAGTGTGTGAGGAATACAACCTGTGTGAATAACAAATTAAAGAGTGTGATCCGGAAGACAACTGAGAGATCAGTCAAGTATGAGGCACCTTTGCTTGTCTCAACTCAATTAACACCAAAATACTGTAAAGTACACCTTTTGTCAAGAGGAAGAACAAAATCAAATGGTTTAGAGAACTTTGAGTAGGTTTTATTCACAGTGACAAAACCTGTTGATGAGGATTTTGTACTTAATAAATATCAGTTTTTTATTGGTTTAATTAATGAAATATAAATTATTGTAAACACAATCTCGCTAAGAATTACCACACCGAGAGTTACCATAGTATGTGGATGTATATAGATTAGTCCTTATGTACATATTATATATTGTGTGTATGTTACACATATTTAAATACATTATTCAAATTTTTGAAGGAAGACATTTGTCAATGCTCCGTAATCTCTAAATAGAAAATGAAATAAGTATATATAGTATTCTTTAAAGTAATAGTCACTTTTGGGAGGGATTTGTTATAGGTATAGCTAGCATTAGGACCCAGAAGCAGACACTGACGTCGAAGTGACAAACAAAATTTATTAATTAAACAGAGTAACAAACAAAGTAACAAACAAACAGAGATGAGGGTGTGGCAGCTGCTGAGCTCTCATTACGTCGAGGCAAAAAAAAAAAGAAAGAAAGAAAAAGGGGAAATTAATCAGAAAAAAAAGCTTCTCAAAAACAGCTGAATAACAAAGAGAAAGTCACTAGTGCAAACTAGGAGACGAAGTCAAAATTCAACCAAGGAAAGTAACTAACACTCTTAATTAACAAGGGACTAGCAAAAAAATAACTTGGAATAAGTTCAGGCAGAGTGTTCAACCACCATGAAAGTGACGGGAGCTTTTGGCAGGGAATGGATGTCAGACTACAGCTTAAATACTGAGGGTGATTGCTGATGGAAAGCAGCTGTGTGAGGAGCCCAGCAAACCTGACCATGCCCAGCCCTGAAAACAAAGACAGAGGTAAACACAGGAAACAAGACTGCAATGATTTCAAAATAAGAGGGAACCAAAAATTACAGGATTTGAGCGAACTGTTTATGAAATAATGAATTTACTTTGATACAGCTAAATGTATATAAACAAAAACTTACGAGTAAATGTCATACTTGCTAGAAATTAAACAGTTTGAACATGTGTCTCCTTTGTCACATATTGTTATTATTACTATTAATATTATTATTGTTATTGTTTTTGTTGTTGTTAGTATTAGTAGTAATAGTAGTAGTTGTAGTAGTAGTAATAGTAGTAGTACTCCATGATGGTTTAAGTGTTGAATTTATTTATTTCAGTAATAGACAAGTACATAAAAGTTTTAAGGCCTAGATAC
Organism: Leptonotus elevatus; assembly: GCF_054856555.1. Lineage (NCBI taxonomy): Eukaryota > Metazoa > Chordata > Actinopteri > Syngnathiformes > Syngnathidae > Leptonotus > Leptonotus elevatus. Next base: position 6,514,029 of record NC_141247.1, read on the forward strand.
ACCAATCCAACGTCGGCCAAATGTGACAGACGGCTACCGCCTGTGGCGTCGGCACGTCACGTAGAAAAATGACGGAAATACACACCGCACCACTTCGACTATTACGTAGCATGCGCAAGAAGTAATTCCCCTCCATACCATCGGCGGCGGTAGTCATTATTCCTAAAGGCAACCGGAAACGTAAACAATGCATACCGGTTACTTTTTCTCTCACGATGTCCTCCCACATAAATGTAAACGTCCGGCTTTTTGCACAGTATGGTATATAAAATGAAATTATACCTGCTATATCCAGTCGCGTCCCCATGTCATGACATAGTTTGGCTTTCATACCTTTATCGGCATATCCTTTAACTGTAATGTCATACAATGACGGCCTCTCTGGAACCAAAGAGACAAAGTCATCTTCCCGATCTTCTGTACATTGTACGTTCAAATGCGGAGGGTACAGCAGGAAAAAAAAGGGTCCAAACATTTGCTGGGAATGCTCCTCCAACGTATTCCAACTCGATCCAACTTTACGACAGTAATTTATACACTGATCAGACGGCGCATGCCGCATCCCTAACGCTGTCCGACTCTCGACGCCGGATTGATGCATCTAGGCCTTTACAATGACTTGCCTACATGCAGGTCAAAGATTTCAAAATTTTCCTACATTCCACTTTACAGTCAAGTATTGGATCTAGACACTTCACTTTTATAGCACATTCCAGACACTATTAAAATAAAGCAAGTAGAACGTTGACTTGGCAGAGCTGATAGAAGTTCAATTTGCGCAAGCACCATAGTGAGACAAACAAATATGGGTGTGAAGAGCAGCATCAGGAGATTTCATTTTGCCAAAGTGGAGCAAGAGATTTACCGTCGCAGTCCGTACTGCCTCATAAAATGTCAGTCTGGAAACACAAGCAAGAGAACGGAGAGCTTGTAAATTCCCACAGTTGTGCATGATGGCCCCATTCAAACAGCATTGATCAGGTGGAAAAAATGATTAAAACATGCATTAGATGAAATAAGGCCCAGCTTTGACATTGATTTACACGTGGTGCCCAGGGCAGAGTTTACAGCTGTGCTCCACAGTCCACTGCCTTGTGCTTGTGTACCAGGGTCCATATGGCCCTGCATTTCTCTTTCATTAAACACAAGGCCTGAATGTAATTCAAGTTCAACATTGGTTTCTGTCGACAGAGGCACATTTTCACTAATATCCTGGCAAAATGACTGAAGGCAGAAGTTAAGAAATGTTTTGTGCATTAGGTTCATCAATATTTGCCCCCCAAAATATTGGACTCACAAATGTTAAAATTGGTTGCGTTTTTTTTCCTTCATTTTAAATAATCATGGCAATTGTTGCTTTGGCAGCTGCAGTGTGCACATACAGAGGTGTAACACATTTTGTTAACACATTTTGTTATGGTCTGATGTTAAACAGTTTAATTTGTAACATTGTTCCAGCTATTTGTACATATCCACACCTTTTAAGAGAAGCTTGGTACCAAAGTGACCAGCTGAATGCAGTGGTCAGTTCACAGAGAAGTTAGTAACCAGCAGGGGGCAAATAAATAAATAAATAAATAATAATCTGATTTTGATAGGCAATTTTGCAGGGGATGTGTTATACTCAATGAATTATATAGTTGATAGAGAAATGTTGTGGTGGGGTAATACATTGTTACTAGACACATAATATTTAAATGCTTTGTTCTATTTATCCACTGTGGAGTAAGACATTTATTGCCAGTATGTCCAGTTGTCTTTTATGTAATACATAATATGGCTGATTAAGCTGCACAATCCCTGTCCGCTAATTAGAAAAGCAAACAGGCAGATACTAAGCTTTTAATTATCAGTGGCTTTTGTTTGGCGATTGCGGCAAATGCGTTTAAAATAAATAAATATTGTCACCTTCCTAAAATAATGGCTTAAGTCTTTTTTTTTCTTCAGAAAACTGGAACCACTGAACCAAATACTGATTATATTATATTTATGAATTGAATGATCTGTTTAACTAAAGATGTAGCTGGTTTTAACACAGGTGGCCATCATCTTGAGGCGATGTTTAAGGCAAAAAACAAAACAAAAAAACATTGTTGTCAAAATATGACTTTTAAGAAGGTGACGATGATGCTGTTGCACATCTATTTGCCATTTCTTATTTTCCCATAACTATAACCTACTATACTACTCCCCAATCATTACATCCTTCCTTGTTAGTATTAATTATATTACATGATGAAAAGTAGCCCAACAAAACTGCACCTGTTTAATTTTCCCATCAACCACTACCTTCAATTTTTAAATTGGATGGCCCAATGTCAGAGTGCCAGCTACCACACAATGCCACCCAGTTGCTTGACGCTAATAAATCTTGGTTTATTGCTAGCTGGGTTTACAAACAAAGACACCGGTTATGGCTCCATACACTTTGGTCCGGGCAGGCCTAATCAAACTGGTAGGCTGATTAGCTGCCTTCAGACAATATTTCTCTCGGTCTTCCCTTTCTGCCTCAATCTTTCCATCTGCTCAACAAGATAATAAATCATAGGCCAGCATTGTGACGTGTGTGACGGGATGAATAATCTCATAATTAAAGAATGAAAAGGTGGCTCTAAATTTAGTCTGGCCTTCTGTCTAACCCTTCTTCCATCTGAGCATGCTTAGTTACCTGACTCCCAGTCATGGCAAGCTAAAACTTGTCATTTTTCAGTATGGTGAAAGGATTTCCTGCAGAGTACACCCACAGTCTAAAAAAAACAAAAAAAAACGTGTAATATGTTACAGTGTAGGAACAGTGAAGTCTGCCTGTGTGTTGTGACCATTCCAGGATCTACCTTTTGCTGAAGAGGATTAGGGCCAGTGAACAGAAAAAAATAAAAAAGGTTCTCAGCATTCTGACTTTATTCTCAGTATTCTGATTTTAATGTGAGAACTCTCACTTTATTCTCAGAATTCTGACTTTAAAGTGAGAATTCCCACTTACTTTATTCTCAGAATTCTGACTTTCTGACTTCCCCCCACAATCCATAGCTCTACGTCACAAAAGTGAGAATTCTGATATTAAAGTCAGAATTCTGAGATTAAAGTGAGAATGAGAATAAAGTCTGAATTCTCACTTTAAAGTCAGAATACTGAGATTAAAGTCAAAATTTTGAGAATGAAATGAGAATCCTGCCAACCCTTTTTTCCCCCCTCTTCACTGGCCCTAATCCTCTTCCGCAATCTTTTACAAATGTTGTCAAACTCATCTGGATAAAACATCATTTTAACCATCTTGTACTACCTGTCCATCAACTTCTATCAGTCCTGATATTGTTAATCCCTCATGACCAGCACTTCCCCCCAGGGTCTCTGCTGTGTGTGTGTCTGTGGGGGGTTGTAGTGAACGTGAGTCAGCACGCGTGTATGTTTGTTGGAAAGGTTGGCAGCATTAGCGTCTGAATGAGTTTTCAGAGAACAACGCAGGGTGTGAACGCCTCAACAATGGTCTAACAGAATTAGTAGCTTGTGATGAATGGTGTGTGAGAACAGCACTGACAGCCTGCTTTTGCAAACACGCACGTGTATGGATTCTTGTGTATTTGTATGCGCCGTTGTACTACGCATGGTTCAAGGACTTTGTTCCTAGTGAGGTAAACGGACATCCACACGCATGCAGCATGCCTGTGTGCTTGTCGGTCTTAAAGTGAAGTCAAAGGTGTGTATATCTCCTGCGGTCAAGATCAGCACTCAGCATACTGATCACAATGCTTACCCATGCTCCTGTTTGGATGTGCACAGATATTTTCCAGGTTGTTGTTGTTGTTGTTGTTTTGTTTTTCTTCGTTGGTGCTGTAAATCATTGGTGTCAAACTCCGGTCCTCGAAGCAGTCCTGCAGGTTTTGGAGGTTTACCTCTTCTAACACAAGCTGATTCCAATCAGCAGGATCGTTATCAGGCTTATGCAGAGCTTGCTGATGAGGTGATCATATATCAGCTGTGTTGGAGAACGGAAACATCCAAAACCTGCAGGACTCGGGCTCTCCAGGACCGGAGTTTGACACCTATGTTATAAATGACCAAGCTTTACCATGAACTTTCAAATCCAATAGTGCTGTTCTGAATGATTTATTCATAAGCTCCAGGCAAGGTTTTTGTTGAATATATGTTTTGGATGCGTATAGCCGTTTAAAATTTTGTGTGAGGAAAATGTGTTTGTTTATAAAATATAATTTTTTACAACTTTAAGTATCTAGCCTAACTGCTTTGGGCCTGATTTACTAAAATATAGTTCATGCCAAAACAGGTGCAAACTTGATTGCTCACGCAAACAGATGTGAAAGCTGATTTACAAACCGAGCAACCCTACGATTGCATCTGCCAAACATGCTAAATTGCAGCAGAGTACATTTTTCGTATCTGGGTGGAGTATATACCGATAGATACATTTATATGGATACATAAAACATGATTGATCAAACCTGGGATGATTTGCCATGGCTGATTTTGCGTCTTTAGATAACGCGGCTGAAAGGCAGGAGCAAATGGGACAGCTACACAAAAGATTGTCTATTTAGCGATGTGATTTTTGAGCTTCCAAAAATCTACACCTGACTTGAAGCCATTCACAAGAAGGAGTCATGCCTTATCACTTTTGATAATATACTCCTTCCAATTCTACATTTCCTTGCGTCTGGATCATTTCAGTGCACTGTGGCAATTGTCTGGTGCTGGCCAGAGAATTTTTTGGGGCATATTGTCCCAGGTTTAAACAATTGTATTTAGGTTGGGCACTCAGGATAAATTAAATCAAACAATACATGACTTTTCTGCAGTTGCTGGCTTCAGCTTTTCCTAAATTATTAAATCACGTTGTTTCATACTCTTATTAATAAACATAAAAGTGGACACAATTTGTAGGTAATTTTTCTGTTACTAAGTGCCATTAGTGTTTCATGTTGGACATTGGTGACAGCACCAGTACATATTTTCAAATTAAGAGAAAGCTAATTAGAACATGAAGCAACGTGCGGACTCCTGCCCATTTTGTTGATTGAAAATGGAATCTGTGGCACCTTTGCAGCACATTTTATGTCTTTCTTTTGAGAAGTTTTATACTGATGTGCATTGTCGTTATTGATGGGGCTTTCCATTAAACAAGCCAAAAATAAAACTGATAATGATACAGGAGCTATCTTCTGGAGTTTCTGAATAAAATATGCCTCACGTCTAAAGAGCAAGTGACTTGGAGGCACTCCAAGTGACAAGATGGACTTACACTCAGCTCTTGGCTCTCAAAATGGGTCTGGAAGTGTCTATGCAGACCCCTTTGTCAGTTCGTAATTTAATTTAATATGACATATTTCCGGGGGAGACAAATTTCCCTGAAAATAAATCAAATTTGACCTAAATAGTAAATGGAGAAGACTTAAGGGCTTTATCTACAACAAACAAAGTGTTTTTACAAAGCTCAACATTCAATTATTTGAAAACGTATTCAGACGCATTGCTGCCACATTGTTCTAACTACGGAAAAGTTGTTCTTTTTGAATCTTGCGTTGCATTGTGGCCAACTGTTTCAGTTATTATTACACACTTTCAGTTTTAAAACCATACAGTCCTCGAGGCAAACATCCTGAATGCTGTATAAGTTAGCCTGCATGCTACTTATAGTACAGTAGCTACCAGCGGAGACCATAGATACTGCATACAATAAATAGATAGAGCAAACCGTGTGTTGTGTGTTTGGCTCCAGTAAGTTCATTAGAACTCATCGAATTCTAATCTCACTGCCCTGTGTATAACCTAATCACCGCCTTCTAAGAATCAGGTTCAGTGCAGTAGAAAATGCACCTGCATCCTTACTTCCAAAATATGTGTAAATATCATATATCTGTATGCACCAATATGAGCAGGAGGGACATCTGCTATTTTATTAACTGTTCCAATGGGATTTTTTTTGTCCATTAATTCGGAAGATAATTTGTGAGGCCACAGGTTCACATTATCTATTGCAATTCATCCCAAAACTTAACTCTGTTCATATTGTAAAAAAATTAATAAAAAATGTCCTTGTAAGCAGAAGAACAGAAATGTTGACAATGTCTAAGCTGTAGCATTATGATTTTTTTGGAGTCCAACCTCAGAAAAACAATACCATAGCCTTATCATACCTTCACAAATCCTTATGGTTAGAAATAGAGTCAGGAAGGTGATATTCTCCTGGGATCCAACAAAGTCACAAGCACTAGTAATTGCCCACAAACGTGTTCAGACTGCCACACAGTCCAGTGGCAATGCACTTTACACCACTCCATCAGACCTCGACTTTAAGCTTGGTCATATACGGCTATCACACAGCAGGCTTTAGAAAACCTTGCCATGAATCTCCTGCTGCACTTTATTTTTCAGAAGTTAATGCTAGAGGAAGTTAGGAACTCCTAATTTATAGAGTCAGCAGAATGGTGGTGACTTTTACGCTCCACTGTATGTCCCTCAGTGCTCACTGATCTCACTCTGAGTTTATGTACTTTCTAAACGCCTTGCAAAAATACCATTGACAGCTGACCATGGAGCATCTAACAGGGACACAATTTTTGACCATGACAAAAGCGTGTGGATGTTTATAAATTAGTGACAGCCAGGCAATTTAATTGAGAGACACATTAACGTCCAATGAAGGGAAAAGTACGGTTGGATGAGAAACAGTTTGAACAAGATGACCAATGTCAAACATTACAGTAGTTTATTGTGTCTAATTGGCAGCATGAAGTAGTGATAATCATCAGGTAAATGCAGTCCCCAGTCTAGTGATGTATCATTGTCACCAGACTTTTAACTCGCTGACTACTACGCCACTGCTGTAATTGAAAATTTAGTGGGCTTTAATGGTCTCTCATGTCATCATCAGATATACCAGAGAAAGCAAGAGGATGGGAGACAGAGCGAGAGAATCAAAATGAGAATGAGTGATCATATTTACCTCTGCATGGTGCTTAAAAGAAGCTTTACTGAAGTTTAAGGGTCAGAGCTTTGCTCCCATTGTAGGATAGATAGTGTACTGTACTTTGTATATACTGTGGGATCGTTAAGTAGACGTAATAGACATTCCATATGTTTGTGTTGATCCCTTTTAAATACATTTGGTTGAGCATTATTTATGTTGTTCATTTGCCGTTTGTTTTTATTATTCGTACTCATGCTGTTTCATCCTTTGTCTTCATTCCTCTTAATGTTTTTTGTTTCTTTTTCTATTTTTCTCCCCTCGATTCCTTTCCCTCCAGCTTATCTAGACGATGAGGAGAATGAGGATCCATTTGGAGACTATGTGATCAGTAAGTCATGACTATAGCCTCTCTTCAAATACCCAGCTAACCCCATCTTTATCTGTGTTTATTACGTGGTTGTCTTTCCTTTGCTGTTGTGCTTCTGTAATTGACTCCTTTTGTCTGTTTATATAGTTGATACCTGGATAATAGAGCCCGTTGCACACCGTGTAATAGCTTTTATCTGGGCTGCAAATGTGAATATAACATCATCCTGCAGTCTGTTAAAAAGTCTTTTTGCAGATGATAATTGCTCATATTGTTATAATTGTCATAAAATTCACATCTCTACACCACTCTCGACATTATGCCATTATATTTTGTTCAGATGCCTCACTGAGGGAAGTTATGTGGATTTCAGAAAGGATGGGGAAATAATTGTTTGCTTTACAGTTGCTTGATCAGAGGTGGGTAGAGTAGCCAAATATTGTACCCAAGAATACACTTACCTTAGAATATGGCTCAAGTAAAAGAGTAACCCTTCAAATGATTACTTCAGCGAAAAAGGCGAGTCACTTTTTTCCTTTTCTTTTTATCAGAGCATGAACATCAAGTTGCAAAATAATGAAAATAGTGTTATTTTGGCTGAATTCAAATTAAGAGGTTGGTTGTGTAATTTTCAGGGGGAACAGTTCCAGCCCTGTCACTTTATTGCTCTAAAATACAAATAAAATGAAATGAGAATTTGTGTCATCATTAATAAAAGATAATCAAGTGAGTTTTTTTTCTTAAAAAAAAAAGTAGTCTAAGCTATTTGTTTCAGAGTTTCATCACCTGCACAGTAATTACAAGAGACAGATGTGTGTTTTTTCTTAAAAATTAAAGTACTGTTGCCCAATTGAGAGTGGGCTGAACCGAGAGTGAAAACAGAGAGGAGAGAATAAGGCTGAGGTCTTATAGCTTCCAAGAAAATCAGGGATGAAGAGAAAGGATAAAGTTAAAATCAGATGATAGAAAGAGGATCAAGTGGCGTGGGCAAGATTTTAGTAGACTCAGCCAGAGGAAGGAGAGTAATGGATAAAGGGGTGGGGGTGGGCGGTTATAAGGAGGAGGAATGATTGAGAGTACGATTGAGATTTAACAGTTCAGTTAAAGAGATGGCTGCGGATTAACATTCAGCGACTGTCTGCGAGCGCCTGGATTATCTCTGAAATCCTGCCGAGCACTATGGGGAGTCCAGCACTGCCAGGGGGATTGAGACCTATACCGCCAGGCCTCTCGCTGTATGTGTGTCTCGGTTGGGGTGTGGCAGGTGGAATGCGTCTCAGATTCCAGCTCCCCCACCAAGCGGCATTCTAAGTAGCTTGATATATCTGCCCCACAAGTGGCACGAAAAAGGTGTGGTGGCAATGTTGGTGGCACTTTTTTTTTATTTTTTTAACTGTAATGGCCCTCAGTTCAAACAGGTTTACCTCCCAGACTCCACTTTTCCTCTATGTTGTAAAAGGTTAAAATTCTGCAATCAATGATAATAGTTGAACACATTTAGCTTCAGACAGCATAGAGGAGGAGTCAATAAGTAGCTCCACACAGAGTTTTAATCCATATCGATCTGTGCCCCATGCTGTCTCATCGAATGGAGCCCAGTGCTGTGTGGCACCACACAGTGTGGTGAGGCGAGGCTTGGCATCGCCTCGTGGTTTCTACTGTGCTGTCACTTGTTTATTTGAAATAGGCAGGAAGTAAGACACTGCTTGATACGTAAGACTATGATATCAAAAAAGGTCTAGAACAAAGTGTTATTACAAAAATCAATTAGGGTATGGTAAATACCACTTGATCTCTTGGAATTTTTATTTTTCGTTTTAGCACAGGGCCGTTGTCCCCATAAGACAAGGCAAAGTAAGATTTTGGAGAACTTTTTAAAAAAGCTTTGAAAGACCTTAATCATATTTATTGGAAATCTGCATTGTTTTGAACCTAGATTTAAAAGCATTTACACTTGCGGCTGACTTCACTTCTATTGGCAGCTTATTCATTTTACGTGCAGCGTAACAGTTAAATGCTGCTTTACTATGTTTGCTTTGAACTTCACTAATTGACCCAAGTCTGCAGTCAGGCAGCGCTGATGTCCTCATAATGCATTGCAGGTGTCCCATCAAGACATTTTGGCAGAGATGGGTAAAGTACTAATATTCTCTACTTCAGTAAAAGTACAATTACTTGTGTGAAAAAAAAAACAGCTTTGGTAAAAGTAAAATGATTCAATCAAATAATTACTCAAGTAAAAGTAAAAAAAAGTACTGGCTCGGAAATGTACTTGATCAGTAGAAGTAAAAAGTATTTTACCCGGTGTTTCCTCCTATGTCAGTTTGAAAGATATTAGCAAATGGAGCAAAAATGAGTATACATCGGCTATTGACTCTCTGTCTTGCTCTGCGTTGAGTCGACAGTTGAGTATCAATCGCTCATGTTGCTCGCTGGTTCACTCCTCCCTGACATGATTGAACCTTCTTTCATATTGTTGACTGGCAGTCTGCAGCTTTCTTCTTATCAAGTTCAAATCACCCTCTATGATGGTGGCGCCATATTTAAGGGTTGTTCTAATCTAGCCAATTGCACACCATGTGATCACACCATGTGATCGCCTGTCGTAGAGCCAATCACAAGGTAAGGTGTAGAGGACCGTGTGTAACGCTTCATATGATGATAAAAAATACAGATGCTCATGTTAAAATGTAAGGGATAAAAGTACAAAGTAGTTTCAAAAATAAATACTCAGGAAAGTACAAAGTACTGATACAAACTACTTAACTCAAGTAACAAAGTATATGTACTTCATTACGTCCCATCTGTGCATTTCGGGCTTTGTTTTTGCCAAAGCAAGTTGGGAAGATTTGAAAATGTGAGAGCCATCAAATACCTTTGCAATGAACTAAAATACACGTTGTGAGCCTGGCAAAATGTTCCATAATATTATAGAGCTCCTCCCAAAAGAGTAGCACTTCCACCTATGAGAACCCATAAGCAACTGACCAGATGTAGCAATACTCTTTTTTCACATATACTGTTCATCCATTTGTTGTTGATTTAATCAAAATATGGTTTTGTTCACACATATAGATACAAATTGTTTCCTTGCCTTACAATTCTGAATTATTTATGCAAGAGATGCATACAGTGACTGGAAGCATCATCCATAACCTGCACCTCATGGATTTACCCAGCTGGTCATTTTCTTGACTTGAACACAATCAGCATAGTTCATTCTTGTGTGTCACCCTTGAGTATTAGATTTTAAAATGACTATTTCTCCAACTGTCCTTTCCACAGTGCAGAATATTATCCCACCAAACAGTCCTTGGGTGACCGGTGGCATTTCACTCATAGAAATCCATGAAGTCATCCTTGCTGTTCAGGCACAGCGTGGCTGCCAAACAAAGAAATGGATTCTAATTTAAAAACAGCAGGGAAAAAAGCATAGAAAAATGGCTACACTCATGTCAATATTTCTCTTCAAACCATTTTGTCTCCACTCAATACCCGCTTTAATAGCTTGACTTTGTTTTGCAGGCAGTCAGATAAGAGGGAAGAGAATGGATGAGTAAATCCATATTGTAGTCTTGAACCCCTGATTGTGAAAACTGTCACATTAGATGCTTAATGCTTACAGCTGACTAATCATAACATAATTATCTGACTGTCTTTCCTCATCATAACCACATTTAAAAAGAAGCTAGCATTTCATAAGTTTCCAAATCTTTTCTGAACCGGCCTTTCCTTTGCTGAAATAAAATGCTGAGATATATTGCCATTTGTTGGTCATGTCAACTTTTCAAGTAGGCTGCCGAGGCCTATTTGGTGTTATTGCTCCCTCTCGCTGCACTAAAAGTTTTGCCCACTGTACAGCGGCAAACCTGTCCAGACAGATGCAATCAATAGCACAACCCAATCACCTTTAAATCGGATCAATGGGTCAGTCCATGTATACCCAAGCCGGTTTTTCAGCGATCCTTTGCAAAGTCATAGCTATCTATTAAAGGGCAGACAACAATAAGTCGCCATAATCAATAACAATGCATGCGGTAAATAAGTCCCTAGTTGATCTTTGTGATAAGCCAATCAAGGGCGTCTTCATGAGTATCAGCAACAAAAAGAGTCTCTTCTTCCCTTCCTGAAATGCAAGCATAAAAATGATCTTTTATCAGATGAAATTCATTTTTCACAGAATTGAATATTAACATCACAACTCACTGACATGAACACACACTATATTAACAACTTGAATAGAGCAAGTGGTACCACACTATCTAAATACAGCATGTTTCTTTTGCTTATACAGTGATTAAAGACATTTCAATAGTGAGACCCATTTTACAAACACAAAACAAATGAATCATTCTAAAAATGACTAACAACTAGGGATGTAATGATAAAGGCAATATTGCAATATACAAATTATTGTTGGTGTCATGTCACGATATCAAAAGCATCACATCTGTTTAGAAAGCGAGGTTTTATTCAATGTATTCAGTTTCAGCACCCCCTGGTGGTTAGTTTATTAGTGCAGTTAAATTTTAATTAGGCATGTTTTGGCTAACTACTGTACATTTAAGGCCCACAAGAATGACCTGATGACGGTGAATGAAACATGTTTGAGTTCATCTACAAATTGACTCGATTCTCAATGTGCGCGTGCATTAACAAGTAAGTGCCTCAAAATTCTGTGTTATTAGCGATTGTAGGTCATTTATGTACATTGAGGTTAATGTACTATTTGAACTATATGTATGATTATGACTTCAGATAATTAGCATTGTACAGATGACACATTTAAATGGTCTGATTATTGCTTACATTGACAAAACTTTGTTGTAACCGGATATACTGAAACTGTTATCACTCCCATAAATCAGTCATACCAGCATACATTTTTCAACATCTGTGTCAAAAAAATATTACTTTTCACCCGCTTCTGCCAAACACAGCATTGTGAAATATGCTATTTCTTTGTCACTGTTGTTATTATTAAGATACAATATTGTGTTTTATTTTTTCAATGTTGTTGTTTTTTTTACAATACCATGAGCTTTTGTACAGTATGGTGAGCTTCTTTTTTTTTTTTTTAACCACAATGCTGTGGTATTATCGTATCATAAGGTTAATATTGTGATAGTAATCATTTTAGGTTGGATATCATTAGATCTCTACTAACACTCACAAAAAATGTGTTTTGATTTAAAAAATATAGGAGGGAAAAATATCATGAAATGTATGTGGGACTTTGCATTCCCTGCTGTAAAAGAAATAAAACCACCACAGGATTTGAATTTGTGGGATCTTCTGATACACAGTCATGAGTAGATAGATATGTGATGTCAAAGGAAAGAAATGCATTTAAGGCTTAAAACTGCCTTTGGAAATGCAGCTTCTGTGGGCGCTACTGCATTATGTCATCACTAAAGTAGCTTTACTACGGAAAAGCTATTTGATGTTCAAAGCAGCGGCATTACGAGTATAGTACGCTACCGAGAAATGTAATTAAACTACTAATGGCACTACATGTAACTCCGCTACTGCCCAACACTGATCAGGTGATGAGGGTTTTTCAAAACTAAAGCATGAGGTCAGACAGAGAGAGACAAAAACTAAGGTAGAACTTCAGTGCAAAAAAGCACCAGCATTATCGCTACAAGTGCTCTTTCAATTTCATTTGTTTCTAATCTTTTGTATGGTGTTAGATTGATTTTTCTCTTTTTGTCACCTTTTCCTCCCGTCATCTGCACCCTACTCTTTAGCTTTCATATTGACATTAAGTGTGAAGCTAATAGCAGTATTTATTCATTTAATTTTGCTTTTATTTGGTTGCTGCCACAGTATATGCCCATTGCCATGGCAACAGTTTGTTATTTGTTTCAATGTATTTTGTGTTTTTAGAAGACATCTGAGGAGACAGATAAGCAATGGCTAGACCTGTTAGAGTAAAAATGGCCTTCCTGTACACTGACTTACTACATTTTTAGGGCACACTTTTTTAATGCCATTGAAACCTAAAAAAAAAAAACTAAAACTAAAACAAAAGAGGTTTCCTAAGAACACCGCCTGGCCACAATTATTTCACATTTGTGTGACTTGAGCAACGCTCTTAAGATGTTTCTTTTTTTTCTTTTTTTTATCACACATGTATTGTCATGTCTCTGAAATCTGGATGAATAGTGAACTTTTTACACAGCAAAAATTGGAGTGTTAAAATTGCAGAGTTACATTTGTGGGAGTTCATTTTATTCCCATAGTGTAATTTTTATGTTTTCAGAATTAAATTGTGTGTAGAGAAGGTGTTATTTCATAGAGTTGATCGCCTAGAGTTAAATCACCTCCACACAGAGTGTTAGATTGGCTGCGCCTTTCACCTGCTCGTCTCCAGTTTGAGAGAGAGACAAGTATCATTGGGAAATGCTGTCTTGAAAGACAAAAGGAGTTCGGGGCCATTCATTAATTTTCAGTTTGACTGTGGTCAACAATAACATAGCCTACTTCAAATGCTCTCCTTTAAAGTAAAAGTAAACCATGGTTACATCAGCTGTCATTGACACATAACCACATTTCGGCGAGTGCGCTTCCTTATTTTCGACGAGTACTTTATGAGGTGAACGAAGCCTCAAATAAAAAAATCTGTCCGTGCACTTTTTCCGAGAGTTACAGGTTAAATTTAATTATAACTCCCAAATCCCTATGTGGCTAAATAGTGTAATGGTTAAAGTTACTACTTCTGGTATTGGAGTTCACTGGTTTGATCCCTGTCGTGGTAAATCTTTTAGGAGCGTCTGATGAGAGTTAAATGTCTACTCCTGTAGTGTTAAGTAACTCTGCTTAGTCAGTGAAAAATTTACTCTCTCCCAGTATGAATTATTTTCACTATTTTACAAGTGTTGATTTGACTCTGGAAAGTGTGGAGCTATATAAACTTTGAACAAGTGTTGAAATCAAATCTGTGAGAGTCAATTTATCACTGGGCTTTTTTCTGTGTACATTCATCATTTTTGCTTGCTTCCGATCAGGTTCAGCATCTCTTGATATCCTTCGTCTGAAGTTGACAAGCAGCTTCTGTTGTTATGTGCTAGTTCCGTGAGACGTTTTAGAAGTGGGATAAATCCATGTCATTAAAAATGTAAAAGATGTATCTTTTGCTATCAATGAAGCTGTCACTATAGTTCCATGCTAGGCTTTTTAGATCCCAATGGGGTTATGTGATGGTGTGCAATAGCAAATGATCAAAATTGTGTCACTATCCAAATAATTGGACCTGACCGATTTGAGCATGTATGTGATATTAGCCCTATTCTTCTACCTCGGCGCACCGTTACACACACAATTACACACACACATCCGCGCGCACACACACTCATACACACCAGTTCACAATTAGCCCTGAGTGTTCTTGACTCTGCGTGTTAAGGACCTTTTGAAAGATTGGTGCTGTGGGATGAGAGAGGTATGAAAATTGAGAGATTACTCACTCTTCCCAGTTCACCCACGCACCTGCGTCCAAGTTCACCCCTTCCCCTCATCCATGTCATGTGATTAAAAACAAAATCCCATTTTGTGTTCTCAGGCCCACACGTTGAGCTACAAGTTTAGAGTGGAACTCGATCTGTGGCTGTGTCCCATATCCGAGTCATTACCTTTTACAACATACACAACCGTACAGACAAAAACGGCAAAATACACAACAACACTGCACAGAGGCCATGTGTTAGGAGGATGATAGAGGGGTGACAGTTCACAGACACACAGCAGAGGCTCATCCTGCACGGCAAATGTCTTCGAGGTGAATCTCGCGCTCCCTCTGCCTCGCTGGCTTACATGCACGCAGGCTACAAACAAACACACACACACACACACACACGCATATTCATCTGAGCTGGCTGCCAAAATCAAAGAGTTAGAAAAGACTAAGGCTGCCACACACCAAATGGACACAGCAGAAACCGACTGAACTATCGCACAGTTTGGCAACTAGTTTGTGGCCAATGGTTTTGCTGCAATTAAAAACTGGTGTCTGCCTGTGAATACTGTTGCAATGTCGCAGATCAAAAACGCCTCAATACATGGGGTGCGACACGATTCTAGGACAGTTTATTTTAACGTGGAGCGATTCAGTTCGATTCAATGGGATTACGATTCCATTCGAAACGATGGTTATGAGAGGGTATGATGCGATGAGTTTCTCAAACCCTTCCATGCATCCCACCTCGGGGGAAACCGGTGATGCTACCTACCAGCACACGAAAACCACACAGTAAATCCTGAAGAGTGAATTTGACTCTATTTAGAGTGAGACCACATAGACCCAGTTTTAGAGTAATATTTACACTTGGAAGAGAGTAAAATAAAGAATTGGGGAAAAAAAATAAAGTCACTCAAGGGTTGATGAATGAACTCACAACCTTCATCTTGGGAGACTGCCACACTACCACCTGAGCTATGCCCCTCCTACTGTACTACCTATCTATGTAGAAGAGGAAGAGGAGACCAAAAACATTGTTTTTTATTCCAGCTGACACGAGCGATATACTAACAACAGCTGGAGCTACATAGCTCAGGGAGTAGATTGGCTGCTTCCCAAGTTGAAGGTCTTAAGTTTGTTCCTTAACCCTTGAGTGACTTTTATTTTTTTCAGTTCTTTATTTTACTCTCTTCCAAGTGTAAATGTTACTCTAAAACTTAAGGTGTATTCAGACCAGAAAAGTATTTTAGTCCGCTTGTTTAGTCCGGACCAAAAGCGGACTTAATTGTTTTCGTCTAGTGCGGTTCATATTCACATTGTGCTTTTTGCAAGTGGACTATATAGCATCATCACATCGACCCGATCTGTGCTCCCACTGGACAAAAATGGGGGGCTGAATGCGTAACGAAACCCGGAAATGGAGGAAAACATGAAATTCCAACGTGCTGTATTACTGCTCTGCTTATTTGTGAAGTTATTAGATGCAAGATATTTGCGAGCATCAAGGGCAGCTCATTCAACGGAGATTCCATGACACTGTTTCTAATTTTGAAACAACGGCGTCGATTGCGTACAGTTACCGGAGGACCCGTTGCGCTCCGCGTGCCCCGCCCCCAACACAACATGTTGACAGCAGCGTAACTAAATAATGAATGAATGAATTTAGCACAACATTCACTACTCGCGATGCTTTGCTACGGTGGCTTGTTAAGCCCAAAAAGGTACAAATGCACTGCAGTTGGAGTGGATCAGCCGTGTTTTTTTTTTTTTTTTTTTTTTTTTTTTTTTCTTTTTGTTTTCTTTTAAAGAGCTCAGTATTGTTCATTCGGAAATGTCATCATCATTGCTCTCATCTGGATCAGCCGTGGTTTGTATTCAGACTGCGAAGTAAACCGCTCCAAGTGTGTTTGCGTGTGTCCACTTTTTGAGGTGGTCTCGGTCCGCTTGTTTGGTCCGCACTAAGATTCGTTTGTGTGTATTCAGACCATCAGTGTGGGAAACAAACTCTGGTCCGTTTAAAGCGGACCAAACAGTGCACGTCTGAATACACCCTTAGTCTATTTGGACACACTCTAAATAGAGTCACATTTACTCTACAGAATTTACTGTGCACCAAATGTTCAGGGAAGCAGATAGTCAGGAAGAAGAAGTCGACCTTGAGGAAAACATTTCATCAGTCCTGAGCTTCATCGCAAAATGTGCTGATAATGTCTCCACCACCAAAAACATCACTGTCTACCTGAACCAGAAGCCCTGGCGGAATCCAGGGGTGACAGCACCGCTGAAGGCTCGGCATGCTGCTTTCAGGCACATGAAAACATGGTCCAAAAATACAGCACCACTTCAGCTCCACTGACACTGGGAGCATGTGGAACATCAGACTCGCACTGCTTAACCTTTACCTTTGCTCATTGCATTGAGTAAAGCTCTATTCTACCTGTGATGGATGAAGAGAGGCAGATCCTAAGTGGACTAAGTTGACAGTCAGACTGATGGCGTATGAAAATGATTGATACGATGAAAAATGATTGATCAACTCATCTTGAACCTCTGGGTGAAAATTGAGCCATGGATGGAGAGATAAATTGATGTTTTTATTCTTTTGCAAAGTTACCGTGGAGCTGTGCTTACCTGTTGACTGAGCTTTATGGCATCACACTCATCAAATGGCTGCATATTCACCTTCTTCACCTTGACAGTGGCCTGACTTAAAATTCAGTATTGATTCCAACAGTAGCTGCTCTATGTGTGGGGGTCAATGTCATCAAGTGGACCGCATTAATGTAATGCCTGCTTGTGCTGCTAGTTTTCATGTTAGCGCTTGTGTGTAATGAAACAGCATTTTCTCTTGAGAAAGTTGCTCGGCCCCTTTGCCCTTCAGAGTCATTTGGAATTCATCTGGAAGCCTGACCCTGACAGTTGTTTGTTTCTCCTCTCCAGAGAGCAGCAGAGGAATGGAGAGATTGGTTGTGTTCATCAGGAAAAAGTCAGACACCTGAGAGGTGACATACGAAGAGTGACTTTAGGAAATTTTGCCACAACACATTTGAGTTCTAAATAAAAAAAGAAGGCTGTGTCAACTACAGTTGTTGTGCTCATTTAATGCTTGACAGGCAACGGAAGGATTTGTGTTGGTCATAAAACTCTCTAGTTGTAAGTAAGGCATGGTTTTCAGTTTAAATGAGATTTCAGTTTAAAAGAGATTTCAATTTAAAACTGTCAAGTGAGTGACCAAATACTTCGCTAGGGCTGGACGATTAATCGAAACTTTATCGTGATTTTGATTTTGGTTTCTCTCGATGTTTAAAACAATATAATTTAAAAAAACAATTAATTGCATTTACAAGTTCCCTATGTTGTGAAACCCTGAATGCACTATGTTGCTTGTAGCAAGCCCAGAGCTTTAATCTTTAAACTGTTTAATTACGGCTAAGTTAGAGTTAACTGTAAAACTAAACACACAATGAGAAGAGTTACATGCACTGTATATTTAAATACAAAAACTAGCGCTAATTTGAATGGAGGATCCCATTCAAATGCTAACTGGAAGTTAGCATCGACTTTGGGAGTGATAGTCCTTCAAATAATGAATATTCACACACAAATGCTGTGGAAACACATACCCGCAGGTAAGATAATACTACTCAAAGCCTTAGCCTAAGTGTTGCTACTCGAGTAGATTATATCTGTGGTAGCAGAATCCAAGGGGAAGGGTGGGAAAAGTAAGCCCCATAAAGAGGTGACTGGCCCTGATGTGTGACTATCAACCAACAGTTTGGGATTCTCCCGGAATTCCCGATGGCCACTAGCCACCAGATGGACAAGCTTAGCTGATTCTGTCATGGGCCAAGAAACTTGGGTAAGACATAGGCGTACAGTTATCATGAAAATGAAACCCACTGTTACATAACAGTGGGTCTCAGAGTGCAGAACGGCTCGCTCACAGACCCGTTTTCAGAAACAGGCAGATAACAAACGATGTACTTGATTGTTTAATTTCACACTTGATAGCCTGGGCAGGCACTCTAAGGGAGACAAGCCATTAAAAAGAAGTTTCCACAATATGTTCCCTTTAAATATTGGTTTAAATAAATGTTTGCTGTTGCGAAAATTTAGTGTGTATTTGTGGCCAAAATTCCTATATTACGGGGTTCAACTTGGGCGTGGAACATAACGTGGAACGAACACTGTAGTTCCAAACCTTAGGAACCTCAATAATAATATTGTTAAAATAAGATCTCATTGCATAGTTTATAGCATTTACTCCACCTAATATTAGCGTACTAGTGGTGCACCGGATCAAAAACTCACGTTTCGGATTGGACAACGGATTTGAGTCATGGATCGAATCGTTTTTTGGATCAGGAAAAAATAAAAATAAGAAAAATACAAGTTTGTCTCCATTTATTTTATAATAACACATATATATATATATATATTAAAAACAAACAAACAAAAAACATGTAACTCAAAATGTCAAAAATGGCCATTAAGATGTTAGAAACACAACTTGAAAGTGCAATCTAAGGCAGGATAAAGTATTTTTTTTTATGTGGACCGTGAGTAAAAAATACCTTAAAGTACAATTCAAGGCACATCTTATTCCTTGAAACATAGGGAGCGAATTACAAACTAGCCTATGTCCACATCATTGAAAAAGAAGAAAAGAAAGCAAGCTAAAACAACTTTGCTACTTTGAACTGATGTAGCCAGCTGGACGCTCACTACCAGCAGTTAGCTCCTAGCTGCTAAAGTAAAGACTAATTAGCTAGCGGTTTCTTAGCATTAATGATGGCTACGAGGGCGCAAAGTCAAAATAAAAGGCTATTAAAGCTGTTGTCTTCCTTGTTTTGTCTTCGTGACACTGCAGAAAAAAATATTTGTTCCCCCTTTTTTAAAATATTATTTATTTATTGCGGTATCTGAATTACTCAAGTACTAATTTCGCCCCTTGTTCCCAAAATGCTACCTTACATGCAACTTACATGATTGAGGAGGGTTTTCAAGTACTGTGTACTGCGACTATTGACCTTTTGCACGTGACGTCACAGCCCTCATGGGAACGCCTCCTCGGGGACCACTGGACGGCAAAAAGAGCCACTTGCCTGTATTGTAACCATTGAATCTCATACAGCGTAAAGTCCTTTATCTAATCGATTATCTGGTCATATC
Organism: Leptonotus elevatus; assembly: GCF_054856555.1. Classification (NCBI taxonomy): domain Eukaryota; kingdom Metazoa; phylum Chordata; class Actinopteri; order Syngnathiformes; family Syngnathidae; genus Leptonotus; species Leptonotus elevatus. The sequence goes on from NC_141247.1 coordinate 6,533,952, forward strand.
TTGTTGTGCGGTCGGTTGTACAGACAAACAAAGGAGTAAACCAAATGTTGCTTTTTATCACATGCTTACTAATCAAGACGAATGACGTCGATTGATAGCAGCAATCACCAGAAAGGACTGGCAGCCCACAAAGTATTCACGGATTTGCAGCGATAATTTTTGGTAAGGTTTGTAGATGCATGTTGTAATTAGTAGATAAATGTTCATACATTTTACTAGTAAACGTACACTCTAACAAAGATTGTAACAGAGGGGTTAATCACATTAACGAGCCATATAGTTAGAGTCCACTCCAACTGCACGAACACACAGCCTAGTTTTAAAATGTACCTTCTTCAAAACTATTAAGTGCATTTGACAGTTTAATAATGGGGGTTTTCATCTTTGTGCTTGGAGTTTTTCACTTTGGAGCCGGAGTCATATTCATGAAATTACAGCATAGCTTGCCACTACAATAGTCATTTGTTCCATGCTAGTAAACAGTAACATAACATCATCACAGCGTTTCAAGATAGAACGGACTATTTAAAAATAACTGAGTTAGCATGACAAACAAGTTTTACCTTTGCATTACGAGGTATATTGTCCCCCGGTGTGAGCATAGCATCTCGTCCCAGAGACTCAGCCAACGACAAGCTTTTGAATCAGTCCCGATGTAAGGAGAAGAGACGGCATCGACTGCATAATGTTATAGGTCGTGCGCTGTGAATTCTGGCAAAGTCGGCGATTTGATTAACTTGGTAAAAACAGCAGGCAACAGAAGGTAAAGGGCTGTTTTTAAACTAGCGATCTCCAACTTAAGTAAATATCGCGCTCTATGAGTCCCGACTAAATGAGAAACTTCGACTCACAGGCGAACTTCGGTTGAAGTAGTAGATTCCTTGGCTCCGGGTCACGTCCACTTCCATTCAACAATAATTTCCTTCCACCGTCCGTCATAGGGCAGTCACGTGATCACGTGACGTCGGTGCAAATGGTCAATATTGAATGTGGATTGACATTCAACAACAACACAACAAGTGTTCATATTTTTCCCCCCACCAACCGATCCTCAGACCATGCGTGGCCATTAACTGTGTTGTGTGATCCGTATATAATCAACTTGATATATATCATTTTGTAAAGTGAAGCCAAATGAAACCTGCTGGTCTGCGCAATAGTAGGTAGGAAGGACGTTGGGAGAAAATATCAGAGGGCAACAGCTATGAGAGAACAGCTCGAGAGTCATAGGTGAAAGGAGAGCACGAGGAGAGGGATGAGTTGGGAAAGAGAGCCGTGATTGGATAAATGGGCAGACAGGCAAAGTGTCAAGGGATAGGTGCAATCCTATTTTTACACATCTCCTTTTGGGAGCCCCGTCTCTCCTCATGTATCATAATGACAGAAACATCCAAACTCATTTGTCGCCCCTTTTTCACCCCTCTCACTTTACATCCCGCCCTATTGTTCCAGTTGAGCCCACATTGTGTTATGTTTTTTGTGAATTTCATGTTTTACTGAGAATCCAAGCGTGTCTAATTGGAACGAATTAATGTTGTGTGATCTACAAAGCTCGCACATTGAAATTACTTATCGACTAAAGATAACTATTTGGAGCATGCACAATTCATTCAGACAATGAGCTCACACAAATTTGCACCCCCGGTGCGTGCAGCCCGCCTCTCCACTCCGCTGAATTCTCTTCTCACAGGTTGTGTGTGTTTTTCTTGTGTTTTTTTCTTAAAGCAGCTACTTTATCCTTAGTTGGTGAACAAAATAATTCTAATCTCAGAATTAACTTTTCACGTGTCTCTGGGCTTGTCCCTCCAAATTATTGAATTACTGATATGTTTAGTAGTGATGGCAAAATGAAGCTTCATGAAGCACTTGTAATATTTTTTGACTCCCCTAGATGGTGCTCTTGATTTAAATATAAAGGCTAGTGCAAAGGAAATTGATTACATTTCCACTGCATCTTTCAACCAAGAGTGGCATCTGGAGGAGTCAAAAAATATTACAAGTGCTTCATGAAGCTTCATTTTGCCATCACTAATGTTTAGCTATGATTTTTTTTTTCTTGAGCTTTGAGTGTGTGTATCTTTCATGTTGAGAAGCAATTCGCACAGGCTTTTCATTTGTTTGTGCTGCGCTGTTTACTTAGCCGTGACAAGTTTGTTGCAGCGATCCTTGTGTGTACGTTCTTTGTTGGAGCCTGATTAAAATCCCTATAGAGAGATTTATCATCTTTAGAGGGCAGAAAATACAAAATTACAAGCCCATCAATTCTTCTGTTTGATCTCGGTCGCAGGCCTTCTTTATCCTGACAATCCAGGCCTTTATTTACTTGCCACTCCACAGGCTTACCGATTCTGTGATGTTGGGAGGTCATTTGTCTCCATGTTAGAGCTCCCATGTCCCCTGCTTGTCCTATTGATTCCTCCAAACCCTGCTTCTCATTATCAGCACCATACCATCGTCTGAACTGTGTTTGGGGTATTTTGTCTAACTGACTAGTGGTTAGAGTCATAGGAATGTTAGAGATAGAGTGTTGTGCCCAGGAAATTAGAATGGAGTTGCTTACAAATGGTGAAAACTAACAAAAAGTAGATTACAATTAACATAATGACTGAAAATCTACTCAAACATAAACTAAATGGTGACTAAGAGAAGAAGTTTGTGATGAAAAATAATTTGTTTATCTCTTAATGAATGGAGCGCTAAAGTCTGTTGTTGATTTGGTGCTCCATAGGATGTGAAGTGATCTCAACTTCTTGGTTTGCATTGGCCGGGTGATGGAAATGGCCACTTGCAAATATAATTGACATTTAATAACAATGTTTTTGATTGCAGCACCTTTTTCCACATTGTGGCAATTGCTAGTCTCAATCAGCCTGGATCTTGCTTTGACAAAGAGAAACACTCTTTAAAAGTGGAAGACATTTATAGGACTCCATGTTCCTTTCGTCTCTAATTCGGTCATTATCAATATATTCTTGTTTTTTATCTTTTAAAGTTTGAAAGGGATCAATTGACAACTTTCAGGAGAGCGCTGACAAGTAATATGCACATAATGGTTCAACCTTTGGCATTAAGCTACTCAGTTTTCTTGTGTTAGAAATACTTTTTTTTTTTAATCAATATGCTTCTTACTTCAACAAAGAAAATCCAATTGCTGAAAGTTTTATGTAAGATGATTAAATGAAATACAAGTGTAGTAAAAGGCCTGAAGATAATATGAACTGGTTATAATGGAGATATTATGAGTCTATTTCTTCTAGTGACAAAGAAAAACAACCTTTTTGGATGTTGTAAAATCAGGCCACCCATTATGTAGGACTGCAATTAAAGAAACTGTGTTTGGGAGTTTAGAGCAACTTTTGTCCTCTTGTTTTGTCTTGTAAAATGCTCCAGTAATAGTTGGAAATTCTGTAGCAGAAGAGAGAATGTTCATTTAGAAAATGCAAATCATTGTCTTTGAGCCAATTGTTTTCATGAATCTTATCCACATTAGCTGCATGGATAAAATGTAACAAGTGTCTTCTGGCTTGCTCCTGTTGTTATTCGGCTTTACGTTCTCTTGATTTACTTGTGAATGTTACCTTATTGCAACTCTAGTTCATGCCAGACCTACTATTGGAGTCTGCGCCATAAAACTGAAACAAAAGTTAGACACACTTCCTCATTTAAAAATAATACTTACTAGTTACTTTATTAATAATTGTGTGAAGGCTGATGGCATATGCTATTATGATATATTTTTTAATTCCTCCCACTTTTTTGACGCAATTGTCCATCCACATAATTCATCTGATTCACGTAATTCCAATTTGAAAAATTCCCCACATTGGGGTTTCCTTTTTTTCCCCCTTTAATTCAGGGTTTTCTATACAAGTCAAAAAATGTTCACCTTAAAATTCCCCATTCATTCCAATTGAGGCTGAATTTCCTGACTTATTCTACATTATTCGCTCCTCCCTCAACATTACTCACCCGATTCAAACTATTCCAACTTCAACATGTGCAGATCATCTCAAGCCATCGTATTTTTTTTTACTCCCATTCACAAAATTCACAAATTATGTAAAGCCCCAAATTTCATCTACCCATCTTCCATCCATCCATCCATTTTCTTAACCGCTTATTCCTCACAAATATTTATTATTTACATTTTCACCTCCAGTTTCCACATATTGACCGATCAAAACCATTCCAACTTCAACTTCGGCTCATTCCATGTCAATCAATATCATTCCATATCATTCCACATGCTTCAATGTTTTTTTTATTCAGTCGTCACATGCAATTTCTCCAGAAATTGCAACTGTCTAGTTGTATTATTTAATTCTAGTTTTTTACATAGGCCTGTTTGGTAGATGATGCAAATAGCAAAACATCCCGTTCCCTGCTGGGCAAATCGGTGCCATGACGGCTCTCCGCGCTTCACACTACCAGGCTATAACCCTTCTCTTACTCTTTGTGACTTTGCCAAATCCCTTCCTTTGGCATCTGTGTGTGCGTGTGTTCGCTGGAGTCAAGCATTCAAATGGCTGCAACATTGATAAACCCTTTTTTTTCTATTTGCACATGGACTCTTGTTCTGCAATAAAAAAAAGCAAAAAATGTAAAAATTTTGAGCCGCAATTCTAATTACAGGAAGCACTCAACCTTCTGTACTCCACAAAATCCAGCTTCAATCCCCCTTTTTGATTTTAAATGAGGTATAACACACACCCTCCACTGCTTCTTGTGTGCAGCCATCCATGTATTTAGCTCAGAGAGCCCAAAGATGTCAATGATATCAGCCCAGTACAGAATTAGGCCCACAATCTACTGCTTGGAACATGCGGCTATGTCAAAATGCAACATTATTTTATCGATATCTATTCTAGCCACAGTATATTTTAGAAAACCTCACTCTTTGTCTCATATATGCGGCTATAAAATGCATGTGCCAAACTTGGTTTTCCATTGTAGTAAAATTAAACAGAGTGAAAATGCTACAATGTCACTTTGGGGAAGGAAAACATCTGGTCAATGGTCACAATTTGCTTACAGAGCTGATCAAGGCTATACCTGTTGTGTGCCTCAGCCTTTGTATTTGTCTGTGTGCAAATGTGTGTGCGCATTCACAAAACTATGCTCGCCCCAAGCCCCCAATGTGCCTCCCAAAGTCCCGTCTCTGAAGAGCTATGACCATTAAGCAGCTGTTCACTTCTAAAGCTGCGCGCACACACAAAAAATGAGGGGAAAGGGAGAATGCAAATGAGTCTCGATATGTGCAAAAGTTCTCCAGAGGGACACACTGTTTGGGTCAGAGACATGGAGAAGTGAATATTTGTAATGGCACACAGACTGCACATATTGTTTATGCGCACTGTGGCATTCACAATGTTACGTTATTATTTACAGCTCTTAAGTAACCAATTCTGTTCCTGTCTTTGTGTGTATATCGTCAGTGTGTGTCCAACACAAGGGCATTGATCTAAGAACACTTCTTAAAAAAAGAGGCCGCTTTTGTGTTGCTGTCCATGGTACTGTACTCAAACGTGAAAGTCAGAGGAGGACAAAATGTGAATGCCATTGTAGAGGCCATTGTCCCCCCCCCCCCCCCCCCCCTCTTTCTAAATTAATGCATTTCTCGGTTGATAGGAGCAGGGGTTATTTTTTATCATAAGATCAATCATTGAGCAACTAAATTTAAGTGAAAAATGGCGACAAAAGTGCTAGAAATGCAAATTGTCAGCAGTTGTAGAGCTTTATAAGTGAAGTTGTTTGGAGCTGACAAAGTAGTCTGAATAAATTCGGTGTTTCTTTTTCGTTGCTGAAATGCGATTATTATACAGCGTCAGCTTGCTGGGACTGTAATGAGAATGTATGGCCAAATGTATGAAACAATTGAGTTTTACTTTCCATGTGCCCTAGTTTGTTTTCCCTTAACTCAGGCTTTATATGAAGCCAACATCAGTTATGCTGATGAAAGTAATGTGAGATTTTGTGTTATTTTTAATGCATGCACAAGGGGCTTGTGGGTTTACTTCTTGTGCTCCCTGCCTAATAAGAGCGTAACCTTATTAATCACATGAGTGTGTTGAGGGTGGCCCTGGTGACACTTGCACATGCTTGCGTAGACACACACGCGCACATGCAGGCAGAGGCATGTCAGTCTGTTATTAGTTAATAGCTCATTAGCACAAGGTGATTAATTTCTCTGGCTGGGGTGTGGGGATCATGAGGATGGGGGAGGATGAAGTAGGGAAGGAAAAGGACCTTGGAGACAACCGAGCTTTCTTGAGGAGAAGAGTTGTAAAGGGTGCTGTTGGCTTCTTCTGCTGTGCTTTCACCGCTATTGATCGTGCATTTTTAAACCGGCTGGAAGGGTCTTGCAAGGGTGTGTGTGTGTGTGTGTTTGCTGATACATCGGTGGGAGGAGGCATTTTGCTTTGCTGTGTTTATTCCTGTGTCTCACGGGGATCTGCTGCAAAGGTTAACTAGTCTTTTCTTAAGCTTTCAGCCTGATGACAAATGACCATGTTCAACCCAAGGGGGCACCTTACAGCACACCTTCCCTCTCCATCTATTCACCTCTCGCTCCCTCCCCGCATCCCTCCTTCGTTCTCTTCTCCTCTGTGTTTCAGTTCAGGAGGCAGGTGAAGGGTTAGAAAAGGCAAGCGAAAACAAAGAAAAAGTATCACTAAGGAAATTATTTTTGAGGGTGGCTAGTGTTGACTGTTGAAGATGATTGAATAGTATAAGGAACACAAAGCGCTAAAGTTGCACCCAATACTTTCCGTACCCTGGTGTACTTGTTTTAGAAAAAAATCTAACGACAAATAATATAAATTTAATTAACCAGTTCCAGAATCGAAATGTCATCGGCATCCATCTTTCTGTCCACTTTGTAGACCACTTGTGGTCAGGATCACAACCTCTGCTCCTTTAAAGGGGGCCACAGCATATACAGCCACATAATGAAATGACAAAACTCAGTCGCACATATGGACGGGGAGAAACGAGAAATGATATGCAGCGCACCTGGACTGTCACAGGGAAAAGGAGGCTAAGGCAAAGCCATACAAAAATGGTGATAAGGGATGCGTATGCGTTTTGTGGAATCCTTAATATGTAAGTCTGTGTCAAAATGTTCCATTTGGCACACCAAAACATATGATCTCGTTGCCATGGAGACAGCCTCGGGTGGCCTAATCAGGAACACGGAGCACATGAGAATTGTGGAAGTGATAAGGGATAGTCCAGCAGAAAAAGTTCTAGACAACGGTTGTTTTGGAGACAGGCAATACAAGAAATCAATTCTTATGTGGCGTATTGCCATACAACTGTAAAAGAGTAAGTTGACCAGTCATTGTAGAAAGTGGGAGGAAGAGCCTAATTTTAGCCCATGCAGAGGTAAACTAAAGGTTATAGGGATTATGCACAGGCATAATGATGCGGGGTGGCAATGATGAACAACCTGATGAAGAAAATCTATCACTCTTTGTTGACATGCATGGCACATGCGCACACACATGTGCCATGCAGAGGCTCTCGAGAGTGAATGTGCGCATGTATGTATGATAGAGTATTACAAGGTGTTGTCAAGAAAGCAATTTGTTTCTGTCTCGGATGAGTTTTTCATCATGACAAATTGATGTAAACCTCATCTCAAAATCCGCCGTCTCCCCCTGTGCCCCCACTGAGCCTACCTGGGCGCCACTCTCAGTTTTATTGGGATGAAGTCATAGCTGCAATCCCCCACCACACCCTCGCCGCCCCCCACCCATGGCCCCGCCTCTGCTGTAAATCTAGTCTCGACACCTGTGTATGCAAGTGCGTATACCAAGGCAGCGGAACTGTATGTGTTCCCGGCAGTCTTGATCCCCACATACGTATGTGTGAACATGCACGTACGTGCTGACACATACAAACCACCTATGCGCACGCCGGGGTGCTGCAGATGATAAGATCTGGCAATGTCACATGAAGAGGTAGAAAATGAGGCTAACAATGGCCTTCTGTAGCCGTGGCACAGAGGTTGGTATTTTTTCAAAGGTTGCTATTCTTACAGTACGCGTGCATGCACTTTTTTGTTCAATGTTCAAAGTGGGTTTATTGATGTTCTCGCTGTTTTCAATCACTGTCCACCTAAAGGTCTGTGTCGTTCTTCTTCTGCTGTTCATGGTTCATTATCCACATCAGTGTCACAAGCACTGAAAAATTAACATGTTTTTTTAAGTCGGTTGTCTGAATGTATAATCCCTGACTCTCTCGTATTTACCATTTCTTTTTCCATAAAGCGTACAAATATTCTAAATAAATTCAACGTTACATCAGCCTGCCGATTGAAATAAGACTAGATGGCTGCCCTCTGCTGGATAATACGGGGACTCTGAGTCACATGAAAGCATTAGAAGGATTGTTGTTAATTTTCATTTTATTAAGTAGCCTTTACATCAACTGATGTTTAATGCATCAGTTTATTCATCATTTATCTAATAATGACCAAAAAAAGATCATCTTGAAAGTCATGTGTTGTCTGAAAGTGATGACTGGCTGATTTGTCCACTCTTTATTGCAGTGTTTACAAAGTCTCTAGAGGTTGCATTGAGTGATTATTTTCTATTCTCTTGTATGTTGGCTCATTTTGAGAATGTATGTACAATTGTACATCCCATGAGAGAGCTGACATAATATTGGCTTAATCTCTGCAGTGGCCTCTGCCCTCCTTCCCCTTTGATTACGTTTTATTTTCCTTGTGATCATTCCTCTCATACATTCTTCAATCACCTGCTCTTCTCATTGCATCCTCATTTCTTAACCTGTCATGACCACATTTTTTGTTTTCTCTCCAGAAAACACTCCTGTGGCCAATAACATTCTGCCACTCACATTGTCACCTCACCATTCTCTCCGAGCAACACTCCTTTGTTTTTGTCTCCCGTGCTTTTCTCCATCCCTTTGGCTCACTCATTAGCTCTCACAGTCGCTCTTTCTCCCTCTAGATCGGAGAGAATGGCAGAGAGAGCGCGAGAGGGGGAGAGAGAGAGGAGGCAGTGTGTGCGCGATGAGTCTGCTCTCAGTCTCAGCCGTGACCAGATGGAGGATGGAGCTGCAGCCACATCTCTCCCTCTCTTCTGCTCTGCCTGCCACAGGCTGAAAGGCTCTCTCTTCTCCATTCCCAGTTTCTCCTCATCCATCTAGTCCCCTTGTGCCCGCCTTGACCTTGATGTGTGACGGATTGAGCTAAAAAAGGGAAGAAGTGTGAGCGGGGCAAAAAGACGTGCAGTCTCCTGGCAAAGGGGATAGCGGCACAAAGCTCCGTGGTCATTTTTTTGTTGTTGCCCGAAGCATGTTGGTGCGCAGCGTTGGTCTCCGCAGTGCAACAGCTACACGTGCGTTTTAGTGTCTTGTCCCACACTGCTTGAGTGTGCTTCTATAGAGCTGCTTTTCCTTCTGCCTTTCTGGCACTCATCGAGTGGACTGAGCTTCTCAAAGCTTGCCTCAGAACAGCCTGAAAGAGAAGATAGAAGAACGGCGGGAAAACGTGAGGCGACAAACATTGAGAAATAAGACAAGGGCTCTCTGACGAGAGCGGAGCGGAGTGGAGGAGAGGACATAAGGGTGTAGAGGGTTCATCAGAAAGCGATAAAAGTGCTAGCGATGCATCACTCAGGCAACACAGGAAGAACAAAGACCCTCTCTCACGAGACAGGTAAGACCCCCCCCAGACACTTGTCATTATACAGCAGTCACATACGATTGTGCTGCGGCATCGACAGACCATTCCGGCGGTAACAATAGAGCCTTGATTTCACTTGACCAATGTGCTGATTTGTAAAATTGTCGACCATGTTTTTAATTTTGTTGAACTTTGCTTTGTGAATATCCACGTGCGTGTGTGTGTGTGTGTCTATGTGGTGGTCATACAAACAAACTTGGCTTTGAAGTGCATTCCAAGTTCTGAGTGTCAGTTGACATTCTGCAAGTGTGTGTGCGTGTGTGTGTACGGTTTGGCCATTAATTTGAAGTCATCGCTGAATTTTGTGTGCGTGTGTGTGTGTCTGTGTGTGTGTGTGTATAAGCGCACTTTTGTGCCCCCCAGCTTTGTGGTGATCACCTTTTGAGTTGATGGTAATTATAGTGAGTGGCAGGTAGCTGATGGCAAGAAAAGTATGGGGCTCTGGTTGCCCTCTTTCACTTTATTTAATTTATGCATGTGTGAGCACCTCAGTTTACAAGGTTACTTTCAGTTATTTGCCTTATTAATTCAAGGTTGATTAATAAATGGACTTCATTTGTAAGTTTTCAGACTTGTTTTGATCTTTTATTTATATTGTTAGTGTAGTGTTTATGTTATAGAGAGGGAATATATATATATATATATATATATATATATATATATATATATATATATATATATATATATATATATATATATATATATATATATATATATATATATATATATTTATTTATATATATTAAGGGTGTCAAAATTAGTGCATGAATTTTAGTTAATTTAAAGTTCCTTAAATGCCACTAATTTTGTTAACGCACAATCAATGACCGCCCTTTACTTGGAAAGCCTGTTCCGGGGGAATTCCGGTTGCAACTCAGCAGACACGTCCACGTCAACATTTAGCAGTAATAAATAGAATAATAATGTATATATTTGTAGAGACTGGGGTCAAGTTGTATTTTGCAATTTTAAAAATGTGCATAATTTCACAAGTTACTTCATGTTAAAGATTAGATAGCTCTTAATAAGAAAAGAAAAATTCACTGAGCTGTCACCGTCTTACAAATGCAATTATGCCATCTAGTGGCAGAAAAATGACCTCAACACAAATCAATTTCCATCCATCCATCCATTTTCTTAACCGCTTGTCCTCACAAGGGTCGCGGGGGGCGCTGAAGCCTATCCCAGCTGGCTTCGGGCAGTAGGCGGGGTACACCCTAAACTGGTTGCCAGCCAATCGCAGCAAATCTCAATTTCACACTCGTTTCTTTTTTTTTACAGTACAGTACATCTTTTAAATTTTAGCTCAATTTTATGAATTATTATGAAATTACTGTATCAATGATTAAAAGACGCAAACATATTTATATTAGTTTAACATTAGCCCCCCCCCCCCTCCACACACAAACACACACACTTTTTATATTAAGAGTATGAAAACTTAAACAAATATATGTTATTATACATTTTATTCAAGAAAATGTGGATCAACTGTGGTGTGAGTTTGAGGTGAAGGCTTGCACTATAGCCAATTAAACCATTCCTTCAGGCTCTCACCATCTTTGACACATTTACATATCTGACAAACATTATCAATAGAAAACATGCACACACATGATATCCAGTCACACACACATACACTCACGTCCAGCCCAGCGGTAGATACCCCCAAATGTCCCTTTCTGATTGCTCCAGCAGACAGAACATGATTGGCATGGTAGGCTCCTGTGGTATCCATGGTGACTAATTAGGAGGGTCCTGACTTGAAGACTGATAACAAATCAGTGATTAATTTCCTGATTTATAGAGTGGGTGGCCCTATTGGCTGTCAAGTTACCCCCCATCCACACTTGTTACCTCAAATGTCACATGTATTAAATAAATTGAATAACACTCATGCTCCCATTTTATGTGTTGTGTAAATGAAGACAGATGGATCAAGCACCCCCGTTCGTGACACTAAACAAAACAGACATGTATAAAAATGCTGATGCTGAATGAGAATGTGTCCAAGGGCCTTGAGAGAGAAATCGGTGTAATTGAGTCCATCTGTGGCACAAAAACAGAGCGAAAAAAAAGAGTGACACAGACAGAGCGCCATCTGTGGTCACCTGCACTTCTTTGAGGCAAAGGCCCCCCCACCCCTCCTTTTTTTTTCACGGCGCCAAGGCGATCTTTGCATGCCGCCTGGGTGTGTGTGTGTGTCTGTGTGTGTTCTCACAAAGATGGCGAAGGTCCAACGCAGCTCTGTCGAATGGAGCAATAGCCGTTGCATGGAATTACACAGAAGTTTCATTTGGCTTTTAATTCAGCATCAGATCATTTCAAACATTATAATGGTACCTTCGAGGTTATTTTATTCATAAAACTGTGCATTTTTTACACAATGCAACAGGAGCACAATCAAGAATAAAATTAGGCATATGCCAAAAATAATAATAATTGAAAACACGTTGTATTCATTCAGCAAGATAAATGAATGATAACAGCTGAGAAGAGAGGAAAGCATTCCCTTTAATTGTCCATCCTGCCCTTTCCTCTCTCTGCTCTCTGCCAGGCACCAGCTCCACCTAATGGCCTCATTAGGTACTGAGAGTGCACACATTCTATTCATACCTCACTCTCCCACTGTCTCAGACACTTGTTTGAACATCCTGGCACATTTTATTCAACAGAATGCCGTGTGCATATATACAGCCATGGAATAAAAGAAGAGACCACCATTCCTATTCATTTTAAATGTCTAGTACCTATAGATTTGTTTGGCCCAATAAGAGTTTAAGACCAGATCGAGACAAAAAGGTTTTTTTTTTTTGTATAATAACGAAACTCACTTCACGTTACTACATCAATAGCTATGGTATTGTATTGCCAAAAACATTGCTTTTAGGCATTCACGTATATATATATATCGCATGTTATACATCTCTCTCTCTCGCTCTCTCTCTCTCTCTCTCTCTCTCTCTCTCTCTCTCTCTCTCTCTCTCTCTCCCTCCCTCCTTCCCTCAAGCCAAAAACTAACTTACTGTAAGTGACAATGTGGGAAATGTATTATTATTATTTTTTCAAAATCTATACTTTTGTTCAGTCCACTCTCTACATATTGGTTTCATTTTTATGAATTATTGACCAATCCAAAGTGCTGAAAATGAACAAACATGCTGTATTTTGGGATCTCCTGAAAAGTGCTGATTTTCGAGGCACAAGGTTTTGGCGCAATGCCAGCAATTTGTAATATATAATCAAAAGCAAACAATAGATTTATTGAAGACTCAAAATTGTCCATATCATTCTAATTGTGAGTGTGAATGGTTTGGAATGGCTACTGGAGGTGCGCTGCGATTGGCTGACAACCTCACCTCACGGTGTAGTCCGTCTCTCACCCACAGCCAGCTGGAATGGGCACCACCTCACCCACAACCCTAATGAGGCAGTACGACAATAGTATATAAATTAATGTCAATGTGGGCGAGCAGGAGGTGCATCAGGACTATGTATGAGGAAACAATAGATGGGAACAATTTAGTGAACCAAGCCGGGACACAAAAGCGAAAGGTGAGTGGAGGAAGCACAATGCGCAAGAGAGGGAGAATAGCAAAGCAATTGAAATGTGCGTGTCACAGCTAAACAAATTAGCATGTGTGGGACCAGATGGTTAAAAAAAATGCATCTCTGATATAAGACTAGTGGGTCATACACACACACATGCACAGTGTGAGAATTTTTTGGTGAGTCATTAAAAGGCGACGCTGACTCGAAAGTGAACAGTGGCAGTCATCTCCAAAGGCCGCTCTCTTGTCCTCTCTGGCTTTGCCTCTCTTTACTCCGTCCATCTGTCTCTGTCTGCTTCACTCGCTCTCCGTCTGTGCTTCCACCTACTTCGGCCGCTTTACTGATTCTGCTTTCCTCTCCACCCACTGATCCTCTCCTCTCTTTCGCCATCCTCATTCTCAACTCTCTCTTTTTTCTTCATTTTAATTTCTCGATAGCGCTCGGCATGAGGAGAATTAGCTTCCCCGTTTATCCGGCGTGTGAGGTTGATTCGTCCTCAATCACCGTAAAAGCATTCACTCCCGCCACCGCTGGAGATAGATTATGTATTTCACTCCTTTTCCTCATGTTGGCTTTTTTTCGTCCCTTCCATCACATATTTTGTCCTCCCCACTCAAGGTCAACTGGAAGATTGCTTTCAGCCCCCTGTGTCCTTCCCAGATGCGGCGCATTTATTGTGTGCGGGCCCATCAGCACCTGTACAGTTGTCTATAATACATGCAGCCTGGCCATTATATGTGTGTGTGTGTGCGTGTGTGTGTGAGAGCATTGTTGAAATCTTGATCATCATTTTTGCATGTCCAATCTGTCCGGTCTCTCATCGGGTGCACAAGTGGGAGGTTTTACATCACTCTGATGCAAATGCACTCAGCCAGCAAGACAATCTTGTGTTTGTAGCAGAATAATGAGGAACTTGTTAGGATGGATTTTGTTGACGTGAAAAAGTTTTCCGTCAAATCCTGAAAACTCACCTCCTCTTAACTACTGATGTATTTTCCATCACCGTGTGTGTGGGGGGGGGGGGGGGGGCATTGGGAGGTTATGGGGTTGTTTTTGTATGGACGTGTGTTGGTTTTAATTTTCACAGTGGTGATTTGGGTGAGTAAAAGATTGGCAGGCTGACTGCTTTTCTCAGTGTGTATGTGTATGTATGGGGGGTTGGCGTGGAGGTGGTGGGGATGGGGGTGGGGGGTGTCCAGCGAGGTGGCCGATTTCATGCTTCGCCACGCTGGCTGTTCATCCATGTGTGCCATCTGCATGTGGCGCTGCCATGTGTGTCACCTATCCCATAACACATCCCACTCCTCCCATGGCTCCAAGCACCCCTCCATTCTCGGCTGACACCATCTAATCATTTACTGCACTCTCCACGTGTGAACGCTGGTCCTCAAAAATTCACACTTTTATTCCGCTGCAGAAAAAAAGCTAAACGTTTTAACAGTAGGTTTCTCAATTAATTCACACTCAGGCAAGTGCATGGCGACACACTCGTACTGAGATTTGTCTGATTTGGTTCCGAAATATTTGACGTTTTTTCTACAAAATGATCGAAAGCAACATGACATCCTCGCATCACCAAAACCTTGGCATTTAACCATATTGCTTTGATATCCTTCTGCTGTCCACAGCTCCTAAAGGGCATGTTTGCATGCCATCATGGGATTTTTAGGTTAAATTTAGCAGTAGTAAAACTGGCAGTAATAAGATCCTCTGAATCCTCGCTTAATGCCTTTTAGTGAGGAAACGTTATTTTACAATATTTTGATATTGAGTGACGCTAATGAGTTTACTATTGGTAATGTTATGGAATTATTCTTGTTCCCTCATCCACATTTTTCCCCTAATCACACGAATGAAAATGGTCAATTCAGATTGCTACTTTTTTTTTATATCCAGCTTGTATCCCAAGCAGTGGTTAGAAGTGTCATAAGACTGCATTCATGCAGAGAAGGGTGCCAATGAATTTTGACGGTCCATCATTCGTCAACGTCCATCATCAGCAACCCATCAATGTTTCAAGCCGAACCAAACTGTAATTGTCTATCCGTCATTGTTAAATTACAGCCCCTATTTTAGAACTGTTAATTAATTTCACCAGTGCGTCACTCCGTCATCGTTATTACTGTGATAAACAGGTGATTTTTTTTTTCTTTCATTCAAATAAACAAACTTTATTAAGTGACACGACTAGCTCAAATTAAGTATTAATAATGACATTTTCTTACATTTCACAGTTCCAGAGGAGTTATTTTTCTTTGTCTACTTCTTCTTTGTGTCCTTCTTCTTCTTTTAGTTTATTGACGGATTGCAGCCTTTCATACTCTGTGTGGCTCTTGCTGTATTCTGCAGTGAAGATCGTCTACGACAGAAAACTGTTTTATTTTTTAAACGATCGACAAAAACAGTTTGGGCTGAACAGTCTACATACATTTAAATGAAAACAAACAATCGGGAAGTACAAAACACTGTTGTCTACAACAGTTTTTGCTCGTTCGCCATGGTTTTTGTAGTAACGGATATGTGTAATAACCTGGATTGCTAATGCCACCATAGTGAAGCAACCGGCGGCCATCTTACATTGCTATTCGCTCACCTCACATAACTTGAATACATTGATTTTTCTGCTGCATTTACATGTTATTTTCTGTCTCTACTTCTGTGTGATATACAATTGTACCAATAAAAATGAAATGGGAGTCCATCAGTCAGTACTACGATTACAGTTTCTCATCAGTCGGCAACAAAATGGGTGTCTGTCATTGACGAACCTTTCGTCAGTATTGATGGAATGCTCACCTCTGCATTAATGCAATTCATTGTGATTTTTTACAAATCACCACCACCAGTCTGGCTTCCAGTCTCTGCATTTTTTGTTGCATCAGTTGTCTCTTCCGTAGCTGTGCACTTGTGATACAGCAGAGGACATGAGCGCTGCACCCTGTCAATGCAAGTGCTTGTATAGCTTCAATGCTGTATTTGCATTTTTTCGCTGCTTATATGTTTGCGTTGGCATTTTGTGTGGCCAACATACTTACTGACCTATGCTCTTACCACAGCAATCGATGCAATCTGTACAGAATGCTGATGTGTGGACCCCAGTAAAGCCGATCAGATCATTGAAGAGCTTCTGGATTTATGTAACAAATCGGATTTGCCTGCAGTGTGAACACATCTTGGTTCTTTTTAAGGTTTCCTTCTCTGTAAGAGCAGAGGGGGATGGTGTTGGTTTAATGCGTTAAGGCTCAGGTTGTAAATGTACTTTTTTTTAAATGTACAATTCTTTGAGAAAAATAAAATGAAATACAAATAAAATTGAGGGGGACTGTTAAACATTATTAATAGTCAATACATGTATGTGGTGTGTGTGTGTGTGTGCCCGTGTGTGTGCTAGTTAGAATTCAAAAGGACATTTCTTAGCAGCAATTGTGAATAGCAGTTTGATAGAAAGAGAGATCGTGATACAATGAAAAGCAAAGCTTGACATCCCTTAATTTGAATCCTTTGCACAATAATACATAAAAAAAAGTTATATTTTACACCTCCAAACCATTTTCTTCATTCTCCTTTTAATTTCGCTCGAAGCAAGAAACCATCAAATCCTCAATCTCTGCAACAGTAACATGCGGCATGATCCCATTTGTTAGCCATGCAACACTAACACCGCAAGTGATCGATCTATGCTATGGTTAAATGTGTGACGAATGAAAGTGTCACACTTACAGTCATGCCCAAGTGAAAAATTGATCCCAGTCTTTGTGTTGGAAAGGAGTTTTTGTCTTAGAAGTGCCATTGTTCATCTATGTAGACTTATTATACCTTCTGGGTTTGGAGATGACAGCAGTGAGTCATGGGCTCATCACAGTGTTGTTTGTAAACTTGAAACCCAACTAACCGTTGCACATTCCATTCTTCTTATGAACCTTCCGCTGCCATCGTTGCCTCGCTGCTGCTACCGCCACCTCTACACTTTCTTAACACTTCCCTTCATCTTTAATATTCTTCTCCCTTCAGCATTGACTCCATGATGCTTTCCTAAATCTCGTACTCATCCTTTCCGTTCTCTCTGTAGAATCTTCCCCCTTCCATCTCTCACAAACCTTCTCTTCGGGTCTTTGTGATTAACATAAAAAAGGAGGAGGGCCTTCCTTTCTCCAACCCAGACTGAGTCACTCCACGCTGCCAGCTAGCGTTTCCCTCACTGGCTGTCACTAACCTTGTTCATGTGAGAACAATTTTAAGGGACAGGCTGAGGACAGCGGCTCAGACAGGAGAGTTGCATCACGGCGGCGCTTTTGCTCAGGTAGCTTGCGGTTTCACTTTGAAGTCAAAAATAGGTATTCCATGGGATTTTTCAAGAGCATACGCATGAAGTTGGTGCAAAGTAATATTGGAACTATGTTTGCGCACAATGAAACAAAATTAGCCAAAAGAAGCAGTGAAATGATTTTATTGATCACATTAACAATGTCTCACAGCCTATTTATATGTCACGATGTGGAAGTTGGACTTGAGCTGACTTCTCTCTCATTAACACACATTGTGACTCTCAGCCTTTGTTCCACTAATGCATCCTGATGGATGTCTGAAAGTGTGTGTTGGTTTGTGCGCGCTCGTGTGCACACGTTTGCTTTCAGCCCGATGCAGTAGTGATGGCATTGGCCAAATGCCAGCTCAGGTGGGGTTCCATTTGCGTTGTGAAGGCTAGCCGTAGATTGCTATTGATCAACTATGCCTTCTATTCATATAGGCTATTCAGAAATACACACGCACGCACATTCAGTAGTATGACTGATAAT
This sequence comes from Leptonotus elevatus, assembly GCF_054856555.1. Taxonomy (NCBI): domain Eukaryota; kingdom Metazoa; phylum Chordata; class Actinopteri; order Syngnathiformes; family Syngnathidae; genus Leptonotus; species Leptonotus elevatus. The sequence continues at coordinate 6,552,012 of NC_141247.1, forward strand.
AAAAACCCTCACTATTTGTTAAGCGTAGAGACTACGTGCAGCAGCAGTGTAAATTTTGGCTCTCACTAGAAATTAAGAGTTTTTCTCAAGTTGTGTTGGTAAATTTCTCAGATCAAAATTGACATTTGAAAACAGCAAGTGTATGTTCTCAAAACAATTCGTGCAAATAGAAAAACATCATGGTTCCCTACCAAAAGCCATTTTCTTTCTCAAAATCATTAGTAAATTTGCTCCAAAGTAAATATGTGTGTACCTGAACATGTCTGTGACATCAGAATAAGACTTTGTTTCATTGTGGTCGGTTAACACAGTCAAATTGCTTTGTCGTGTTATCATATGTATCAATATAACTATTGCTTAAGTTTTGATGATAATCTCAAGTCAGTATTCTAAATGGAAAGTTACACCTCCGGGAATGTAGATGATTGATTGCAAGAGACTGGGAGAGATTTTTACCTGGCACTGCAATTTGTTGACAAACTATCTGATTTTGATACAGAAAGCAAATGGCAGCACTGCAGAGCACCAAGAGAAAACACACACACAAAGTAGAAATGTGAACATGTGAAAATCTCCAAAGGGAATTTATTTTTACATACAATACTGTAGGAATTACAGTGCAACCATCCTACTTCTTTTTGTTCAAAAATTCTCATCCACATTACAATTATTTTCACTTGCTATGAGCTATTTTTAGAGAACTGGTTGATCATTCCCCATTCATTCATTAGATCATTAGAAAAAGTCAAATTCGCCTAGGAAAAAAAAAAGTCTAATAGAAATGTAAAAACATGTCTGACATGTTATGACAACTTGTTCAGCCATTTTGTATGTTAAGACTTATACAATGAACTACAGAGACCCATCACCCCAGAGGTGTCCAAACTTTTTAGTTTCCGGGCCGCATCCAGAGAAATTAAAGTGTGCAGGGACCACTTGAATAACTTTCAACTTTAATTTATTAAGCACACTAACATTAATTAAGTAAGCAATTATATATTGTGTTTTCTAGTTAATTTATTAAATGCATAACAGCTTTCTGTTAAGGTGATAAGGCAAATAGTTCAGGAATTGTTAAGATTTTGGGGTGGCTGTTAGTCCTATATCCCACTAGACTAGATCCACCCCTGCACTGAACAGCAGCCGAATATGACCAAAACAAGAGCAAAATGTAGCAAGCTGACCATTTTTAAAATAGTTTACGGTAAAACATATACGGTTTAAACCATTTTTTTAGTAATAGTTGACATCCTCACTTCACACTCTGCCTCCATCCCAATTTTTGCTTTTTTTTTTTGTCATGTCGCGGGCCGCTGAAAAATGAATGGTGGGCCATCAACATGGCATAAGCGTTTGATAATGTCAGAAACGCACATGGCAAAAAAATTTACATATTTATATGTATGTGCTTCAAAGAAATAAACTGCTTTTTTGATGTGTACAAAGTGACACAATGATGTGAAAATCAAACAAGACTTTGAGAAATTCTGTTTTGATCTGATAAAGGTACAAAAGCAGCTGAAAAAACTGTAATATATAGTTCCAGCAATCATTTAAAAAATGGCCAACAGATGATTCATTTATTTATTTATGTATTATTATTATCTTAATAAATGACTATCTTTAGTTTGGCGCTTACTGTAGTTAGAGTTTTGTGCTGCTTGTCCTTCTAAAGGCCTAGATACACCAATCCGACATCGGCCAAATGTGACCGACGCCTACCCGCTGTGGCGTCGGCCCAGACGTCGGCTCGTCGCGTAGAAAAATTATGTAAATACACACCGCACCGACACATACTATTACGTACCTTCAGCGCATGCGCGGGAAGAAAGTCCCCTCCGTACCATCGGCGGCGGTAGTCATTATTCCTAAAGGCAACTGGCAACCTCTTTACGGGGGTGTGATATAAAAACGTAAACAACTTGTACCGGTGTTGACAGCGGCACCGGGTTAAACGCGGCAGCCAGCTGGTATAGCGAAAACGATCGCCGGAAAAAGCTTCGTCCTCTTCCCGTTCCCAAACGCATAGATGTACTCCATTGTGGCATATCCTGGACCCTGTCGACGCCTGGCTGCTACCGATTGTCGGTTTACCCGAAAAGCTGCGGCCGTGCTGCCCTCCGCGTTTTGAACGTGGTGTCGACCTCCAGCTTCTGACGGAAGGGCCATGCACCCCTGCTGCTCCCACAAGGATTGCACTGTTAAATGCGCGGTCATTGACAAATTAAACATTTATTTTGAGGGAGTTTTTTCTTTCCAACAACTTAGATTTCCTCTGCCTGACGGATACCTGGACTGTCGCTGGTGAGTCCACCGCTATGACTGAATTACTACCGCCTGGCTGTGCTTACTTGGATGCTCCGAGGACGTCAGGCCGGGGTGGAGGAGCGGCGACTGTTAAAAAACAAAAATTTAACGTAAACAATGTCTATTTATCACATCAATCACAACTTTGAAGCCACCTTCTTTGAAGTCGGCCAAACTGTCACTGTGCTGTGCTGTGTCATTTACCGACCTCCAGAATACAATAAGGACTTTTTAAACGACTTTGCAAATCTTCTTGCCAAAATGATGCTGAAATATGATCATATCCTCTCTATGGCGAACTTTCATATTCACGTGTGCTGTCCTAAAAAACGATAAAGTTGAGTTGAGTACTGTTTATCCGCGTTGTCACTTGCTCTTCTTGCCCCGTGCGCTGATTCGCTAGCTAACAGCAGATCACAGTGATCAAATGCCCCCGACGTCGATTCAACATGTCGAATTTGTTGCAAACACCCCCCCCCATCCGCCCGGATCAGGGAAGATGAAGGGAAAGGCGGGATTGAAGTAGAAGAGGAAGAATAGAAAATAGTATTAATAGTTGAGGCCAATTGTTTCATCCTGTGTACTGCAACACCTTTCCAATGTGCTAATCGCAACGAATCCTCCCTACACCTCTTTGTATTTGTTTGTTTGCATAGCGACACATACTCAAAGGTAATGAGAGTTGAGTCAATGCCATTTCACTGTTGAAAGTGTTTTAAATATATTTATTTTATTTAGAGCAACACACCGCTTCAAGGACTCCGCTGGTTTTTCTCGCCCAAAGTTGTGTTGAGCAAACATCCGTGCTAGGCAAAAGAGCACATGCACACGCACACTCCCGCCAGCAATCAGGGAGGGGTGTTGTTTGTTTATTATCAGTTTTATTGTATTTATTTTTTTGACACAATATCTCCTGCTTAACAGATACCAATATGTAATTATATCTGACACGGAGAGGAGGAATACATGTGATGTGACATTTTGAAGCAATGCTTTGATCAGAATCTCTGTGTGTCGTGGAATGAAAAGAGAGATAGCAGAGCAGATGAGAGGCCTGAAAGGTACATTAGAGGCATGGTATGGATGCAAATGTGTGCACTGTGCACACATACACACAAGCAATCAGTGAACCCTTGGCAGTGCTTCTCAAGTCTGTTTGAAGTAAGCTCTCTTGGGAGGCTATAGGACTGTGGCAGTCATTCACCCACTAAAACACACATGGTGGCTTGCAGGGAGAAAGAGTTTGCAGATGGAAACAGAACAACAACAGTATGCGGAGTGCTTCCCGACAGACACTCTAACTCGTCTTCTCACTTATCTTTGGTCTCTTGCTGCTCCCAGAGCAACCACTATGTGACTCTGAGATCAGACAAAAGTTGTTTAGCCCCCCCCTCTTTTGATTTTTTTCTCTTTCCCTTTGTGCTCATGCACCCATATCTCACTCCCATCATATTCACACCGACCGTGAGATTGAAACAGCAGTACTGCAACACGGTAAGGATAGCATCCATATTGTGTCAACATCTGACTTTTGCTTTCATTAGAATAGCCAGCCAGAAAAAAAAGACTTTAGCTGCAGGAGTGCGGGTAGCAGTCGACTGATAAAAGCCCCACATAAAACGGAGCGTAACTGTTCTGATTCGCTTGTTTTTTGCTGCATGACCCAGTAATAACTGTAGACATAAAAAGCACCACTTGTCAGTTCCGAGACTTTTTAATTTGACATGTTACAAATAGCACAAAAAAAGATGAATAACCAAGTCAGGAGTTTGCCTCCAACTGAGTCAATTTAATATCAGCTTCTCTGAAAATGTCTATTTTGGCATAATAGTACCGTTAAATCTTTTTTTTTTTTTTTTTTTAAGATCCCAAGTCGAAGAAGGCTATTATAAAGGGGCGTATTATTATTATTATTATTATTATTATTATTATGTATACACAAGTTCATGTTATTCACTGAATTTCACGGCAAACCCACATATCCAATTTGCATCTATAAATAAAATGCAATGCCCAAATGACATTCAATTTATGTTTGGTCAGCCATATGTTTGACTTGAAAGGGATGTACGGAGTGAGTGAGGGCAGCGAGATTCGAGGGCATCCACAGTGACACTAAGGTTCAAAGTGTGTGGCAAAGGCTTGTTGATGTGAGCTCAATAGAGTCAAAAGAGCTCTATTAACTTCCTTGTTTCATCTGTCCAAGCTTCTCCTAGTAACAAAGTAACTCCACGGCCAACAACATATCAAACAGCATTTACTGGCCAGAACATTAAATACACCTGCACAATCAACATGACAGATACTGTACATTTAACAATATGTCAATTACCGTGATTCTGGTGATAATTTGAATTAGCGTAGAACCACAACACTACAACCACCACAACAAAAATATTGTGATAATAATACCTCTCTCTCGCATGCATTGACCATTATTATCTTTATACATGCAAGGTTTTTAGCGCAGATTTATAATGATCCATTTGGGTTGCATTGCTGTAAATTGTGTAAATAAATATTATATATCAATGTTATATATGATTACTAGGGCTGTCAAAATTAAAGTGTTAACTCTGGATATTAAATTTTATTCCTTAAAGCGTTAAAAAATGTACTTTGTTTTATTTACTTCCTTTTACGCCCTGTTACGGTTATGCAGCCACACTTAGCCACTGGCGTGAAGATGGACAAACACTGACTATAGGTAGTTTTACTTTCAGTTTTACTTACTGTATCACTTATGACTACTATGCCAGCTTTTGTGTGTTTTTAGCAATTGTGACTGCACAAGCAAGTTGCTACAACTGTAGATGAGTCCAGTCATAATCAGCTCTTCTTACTAGAGCTAATTTTGTTTATCTGAACGCTAACTATAAAGAAAAAAACTTGACGTGCTAGGAAAAAAAAATAACTTACTGCAAACTGCAGTTTTTGAATCAACATGCCAATTTTAGTTTTAATCAGCCTAAAAATATAATTGAACAGATTTTTGTTCCCCGGTGTTATCTTAAGTGTTTGCTTTATGAGTATTAAAATCATTTCAGTTTAGGAACTCACAAATATGTAAAATTATCACATTTTAAAAAGAGAAAAACGTGGCGGCTGTGGCTCAGGGTGTAGAGACGGTCTGCCAGTAACCAGAAGGTCAGCTGTTTGATCCCCGCTCTCCCCAAGTCATGTGTCGTTGTGTCCTTGAGCAAGGCACTTCACACACATTGCCACCAGTGCTACTCACACTGGTGTATGGGAGGTGTGAATGTTTGGTGGTGGTCGGAGGGGCCATAGGCGCACACTGGCAGCCTGTGGCCACTTAGGTAGCTTCCCGCCACCACAGTGTGAATGTGTATCCTTTCCATTGATAGGTGTCTTTGAGTGTCTAGAAAAGCGCTATATAAATCCAATTTTTAAAAAACTGTAACAGACCTGCTGTGTTTTATTGATTATTTTGTGATGCTAGCTGTTTACAGGTAGTTATTGATTTTTTTTCCCCACATAAAATGCATAAATTCATATGCACGTGCTCCTGCACTCTCCCCAAACAACAACCCCCACAGCTCTCTCCTCCTCTTCAGTCCCTCTCCTCCTCTACTACTCTTTCAACTCTCACTCTCTCTACCTTGGTTCTAGAGGCTTTTTCCATCTCCACTTAGCTTTTAGTGCTCTACTGCGCCCCACTCAAGGGGAATTCACCTCTTTCCAGATTGCCTTATTTTAGCAACACAAGCTGGTCTGCGGAGAGCGCTGTCAGACCTCACTGTACCGTGAGGCCATCCTTGTCTGCCTGCGTGAGTGTGTGTGTGCCGCACACTGATAGGAAATGTACAGTCATCAAGAAAACATCCCCAAATGGTGTAGGAGTGGTCAATTTTGGTTTTCCTCCTTTCTTCCTTTTCTGTGTTTTGGTCAAAGAGACAGGTACATTATTTATGAGTCATTCTGCCTCAGCCCTTTTACCCGCCTCCGACATAAAAGTGGCGAACAAAAGCAAAATAAAAGTCTCTGAAGGAGGGCATGAAATAGCAAACGTTTCTGGTTTCCTCTCAAATTCAGGAGCCACAAATGTGTCCTTTGAAGATTACAAGCTCTTTGTGTATATTGACTCTCCATATAAATATGAATATATTAGACACGTTTTCATATTCTCCTCCTCTGACATGAAAATCAATCAACCGCCCGTCTTCTATTTATCCACCCTCACTCCACTCTTCAGATCACCTGGTAGCGTGTGGCTAGCTGTGCATTGGGCCACGGAAAATGAGCAGGAGAGAGCATCTTTGTAGGCGTCGCTGCAGGCCAAATGCCTTATTATGTTAGATTGACAAATTCCTATACTCTCCCGTCGAAGGAAAACATGACCTACATAACTACAGACCAGGAAAAAAAGACCAATGGCCCCATTCTGCTCTTCTCCTCCGCTCCTCTTACTATCTTTGCTGTTCCCGTTTTCTCTCATTTCATCACCCCTCGTTTATCTCCATCCTTTCCCCGACAGCGGCTCTGTGAGTTATCACCGCTCATTCACATGAGAGGAGTGGCGTGCATAATGGTCCATTTTTGTCCTTCGCATCGCTAGGTGGCTGCCTGTCTGTGTGTTCGTATTCGGTGTGAGTATGTGTTATATGGTTGGCTGTGCTAAAATGGTATGGTCGGCAGAGTGGGGGCGGTTAGGTGATCCAACCAACCTGCTACTAGGTAAACACCATCTGTTCACACAAATCTCCCCCTTCCGACACCATGACCAGAATAAAATGATCCAATCACACCTCTCCTCTCACACGTCAACCATGCCAGCTTCGCACATAATCATGAGTGAGTGTCACTGATAATAACAAATATTGTCTGGTACTTTATATGTCCATGTAGGCTAATGTAGCTCCTACAGCAGTTCTTCCCTGCCCATCTGCCCACCTCTGACGTGATTCCACAAGTTCTCTCAGCCTGTCAGTCTCCTTTGTCCATTTTCCTCAATTCCTCTCACTCAGCCTGCAGTAGAATGCAGTCAAATCAATCAATTTAGGTTTCTTGGCCAGACCAGTGGTGTGGTAAGAAATTGACCTTTCATTTCAGTGTGTGTGCGTGTGTGTTTGTTAGGAAGCAGTTAGAGCTGCAACGCTATTTGCCTCAGAGCTGATGGTGCTATGCACTAAGGCATTGCCTGCAGCTAGCCACTAAGGATCATATACACACACACAGACAATAAGACACACATGGACCATGGACAGAGTATTAACAAGGCTCAGCGTCTTTTTATAGCTTTTATGTTAAGCAGCATGCTGTTGCGGGCTTTCCATTTTTGCCAGACTGGCTATTGAGTGCACTGAGTGAGAGAGTTAGCCTGGGTTAAGTAGCTGTGCGTAAGGGTACAACAGTACTGCTGCGATCGCTTGCTGCTCGTGTCCCAGCTTTGCAACGATCTCCGTGGAACATAAGATAAAACAGACAAGCTGACACACACGCATGCTGGTAGCTAAACAGCGGCACAGCGCATGAGAAGACGCTGTTTGATTTGATGTCATCCCTTTGTTTTTGTTAGATTGTCGATTTGTATTGCTCCCATTTCCATCCGTTTTTTCTCTTTTATAGATTGAGCAGATTATCTCTCTCTCTCTCTCTCTCTCTCTCTCTCTCTCTCTCTCTCTCACTCACGCTATCTCATGCAAGCACATAACGCACATATGTACACAGCATGCAAAATGTGCACTGACATTCCTCATCTATCCAGAAGATGAGGGTTAAATATAAGGTGATCAAACATCTCAGTTTAAGCGGGACAGTCCTGTTTTTTGGGCCTTTCGTCCCGAGTCCCGGCAGATTATGCCAACCTTTGTCTCACTTGTGCACGTCGTCCCGATTTTTCTTATTCCAGTCAACAAGCCAGTGTATGTTAGTTACACAGTTGTCATAGCGATTCATAAAGTAAACCAATTGAAAAAGGAATTTAACTGTAAATTTAATTTCCTTCCTATTTATTTTTACATCCACGTTTGCATTCTGATTTGCATCTAATCCAGAGCAGGTGTGTTTTCGTCTAACCTTGTCAGCAAGAGGAATTCTCGCGGCATTTGTGATTTCACAAACTCCGGAGAATACATCTTGTACCGCTCCCGCTGATACGTTTGCAACCAACCTTTTTTAGGTCGGACCAATCAGGCGTTGTTTAGGGCGGGATGAAACCAAGAAGCGCCGATGGCGGAGGGGAAACAAACAAACCTAACAGATGAATGGACGCTGCAAATAATTCCGTTCTCGCCGAATTACTCACCGTTTCCTTGTGAATGTTGAACAGCGAGTGGCGCTTCGTGCATTTTCATCTAATAAAGATGTTCGTGCTTCCCCCCGTCCCTCCTAAGACGAGACCTTAGACAACATTTTTATCCATTGCCTTAACTGGTCAAAACAAACGTGCAAAGATGCTACATCGTCCGGGACCGAGCAAACAACATTGGGTAATGGTGAGTTGACTTGTTTTGCGCTGTAGAACTGTCAACCAAGCTCGCATTTAGCATTAGCTAAATGATAAATTAACCCAACCACCAGTCCCCAGATTGACTAGTTTTAAAATTTGTTATAAATAGTTCCTAGTGAGAATTTATTGTATAATCAATGTTCAGTGAAATTGTAGTGTCCCGTTTTTAATGTTGAAAATCTGGTCCCCCTAGTGTAATAGATATTTAATAATGGCTATAAGGAGCTAAGGATAAATATGTAAAATACACACACAGGGGAAAAAGAAGTAGATAGTAGACTGGAGTTTCATAAAGCATCCACATTATGTGTTGGGGAGCTGCAGGCAAGGTCATAAAAACATTCAAACGAGACAAAAGTTGTCATTACCTGAGGGCATTTTTGAGAAGAATTGAAAATGCATTGCTCAGTGTGGAGACTAAGTCAGACCTCCCACCACGTGCAGTATACTTAAGTAGCCTTCATTGTATTATCATAATGCACTTTGATTCCTCCTCTCTTAGCACCCTCTAGAGATCTTTCCATGGAGAATTTCTTGGCCGACAAGAGTTTTCCGCTTCTCCGCCGCTACGTCTGTCCTTATCCCGCTGTTCCGCACTAAAACGTCCCATAATTATTGTCTTTGCATCCTTCATGTATAATTTATCAGGCGACAAAGCGGAGGTGAATGCAAATTAATCTAGAGGGGGCTTGCATCTTTTCAAATCGTCTCTTCCTATCTCCATTTCATAATTTCTTACAGCTCGTACATACTCAAGAGTATGTGGCTAAGTCCTTTAATGGTGTTCTTTTGTTGTGCATTTCCCTGTCCTCGTCGATATGCTTGGAGTCAACTCCGCCTTCCCATATTTTTAATATCCAAATATGTATTTGAAATTTAACAAATTAGGCTGAGGTGTTGCTGTTCTCCCTTACACTGTATATGTTTCCATTTCATCCTTCACTCCTTTGCTCCCTTATCCTTACTCTACGGGAAAATGGAGAGGATAGGCACCGAGTAATTGGATTCCCCCTAATAGCGGGGGTAATGTTGACAGTACATAAATCCTGCCACTGAAATAGCACCTCGTTTATCTTGTGATTTTGCTTCATTGTTGTTCGGAGCCTGCTCCGCACCCTCACCTTCATTTTTCCCATCCTTCTCCTTGTACCGTATATGCATTCCCTTTATGCCTCCATCTCTCACTGGATCTCATCAGATATCCTGATTGTCTAGATGGGCCCTGGATGGGACAATCCCATGCATAAATTGGTTTTCAAAGCTCGGTTGTAGGCATGTAGACAATGGGAAAAGTGGCGGCTGCTGGTCATACATAAATGTGTTCATTTATTTATATGTAAATGATACCCTCCGTTCCTTTTCAAGAAAATGATCTGTGACCCTGTCATACCAACTCAGCGCCTTTTCCATGAACTTGAGCAGTGTCCTCGCATATAGGCCTGGATCAGTAGCCTAAACAGTAGTTGCATGTCGTTTTTAAGAAAGACAAAGTCACTGGGGATCGCAAAGTCTTCTGATCAGCTCAGAACTACGGAATTAAAAACTTGGAAAATGCTCCAGTGAAGGTTTATACTTCAAAATCGCTGACTCGCTTAATTCACTGTCAATTAAAGAGTGATTCCGCAGATCATCCAATTATCATCGGATGCTGAGCGTCTGGGCCAGCCCACTGCCCCATAGACCCCCAGAGATGCTGAGTGTCTGATGGGTGGGATAAAGCTGAGCATTTATCCAATGACTGTCCAGTTGTACGCAGCGGAACAACCCAGTCTATGCTTCCCCATCAAATCAGTAGACGCTCAGCGTCCGACTGTGCTGTGTCGCTGCAGGGATGAATGAATGGAAGTCATGTCAGTTACCTGTGATAAGTAGCTGATTCTGAACAAAAGATGAATCGCGACTGCATTGGAAGGAATAGTCACTGAAAAACATTGTATCTACAATGGAACCTCTGAAGTCAAATGCCACTGAAGTTATACAAACCTTTGTACCATTATCATGCATGGCCTTAACTGATATCATGTGACCTTTTCCAGAAAGATGGACTACAACAATGGAAGACGTCATACAAAGTCTCAGCATATCACACTTTGTCTGGATAAGTCAGGGGCCAGCATTGGGTTATATTAGACTTGGTCCTACTGTATTTAGTATATATAGTGCACATAAGGTTCACAGCAAATAATGAATGTGGTCAGCGGCTCTGTGCAATTAAAATATATGTTTTCTGTTCCAGAGGCCTATTCATCATATAGCTACTTGACTAATGTAACATAATGAATTGCTTAAGTTACTGTTGCATTTCAGACTTTGTCTACGGATGCAACACTGCTCTGCATAGAGACAAACAATCAAGTAAATGTATCCCAAATGAATAATAATAATAAATGGACCAAAACTTGGCCATGGTAACTCACGATTGTCTTGCTGATCACAACACTCCACATATGGAAAAGACAGTTGATACCAATTGTGTTCAAAGGTTCCTGGAAGAGAAAAAAGTTAGGTGGGACTGCCGAGAAGGGCTGGCTGGCTGTGTTGATGAAAACAAACAGATGGTAATTTTAACCCACAAGACTCAGCTCAGGGGTGCAGTCACCGTATGTGTGTCCCATCACTCTGACATCTGTCCTTGCATGCCTACATGTGTGGTCTGCTTCTCTGGGCGGTGTGCAAGAAAACAGAGTGTAAAATGAATTTCCCTCCAAGGATTATTGTAAATTAAATGCAATTAAAATTAAAAACGGTCAAGTGGGTCTACTTTTATAAGAAACGGAATATGTAATAATCTGCAACTGACTGTTTGAGAAGAACCGTTCTACAAATGTTTTGTAAAATAGCCACACTTAATTATTGAACACCTGCAGGCCATCCTCATCCATCATTTTTACCACTTATTTGTGTTTCATTCTATGGGAGAATAGCCTGCTTAGAAACAGTCCTTTCTGTTCTTTAGGACAGGTAAACCCTCTCTTTCTGATTCCCTTTACGCTTTCTCTTTTCAAGATATCAAACATAGTTGTCAATAATTGACCAGGGGCCTGACGGGTGATCATGCGCACAACACACACACAAACACCCAACAAACCTCGTTTCATGTTCTTTCATGATCCATCTCATTGACATATAAGTCCAGGTCAGGTCAACTAATCAATCACCTTCATGGCATTTAAATTGTTAAGTCCATCATTAGGCCTCCGGTGTCGTTACTCCTCTGATCTCTGCTTACACGCCGGGTCATGAGACGGGGGAGAGGGAGTTTTATTGGTTGGTCATTGCACGCCGGGCTCTTTTGTCATCTGCTGTTACGACCAATCCTGAAAGTCAAGCCAGAGCATCAAGGTCAAGTTGTGCTCTTTTATCCTCCCTGTGTCGTTTGAAGCAACTCCCACCTTTAATAAATGATGCCCTGTGAGATCAAAGGCTGAGAAGATTCTTGAAGATTTTTTAGTTAGGCGTGCGTTCGCACTGCAGTTCAGTGCTGTTGCTACCATAACTGAGATTGCACCAGGCATCAAAGCCCCTATAAATCAGAATGTTTTAACCGTACAAGTCGAGCAGAATGTTTCTATATGTGTTCCTCCCCAGGATGGTTTGCTGATCATCTTAACACCACCGTCATTTAATTGCATTGCCAATCCGGCAAAGCCCATCTCCTCTTCTCAATTATGATACACACCAGCCCTCAGGCTACCTTAACTACACATCTTAATCATATAATAAACTGATCGTATCTGTCACAGATGGCATGATGTTAAGTGGATGAATCAAAGCTAATATAAATAGAAATGAAACATTTTGTGTTTGTGCGTTGTCTCAATGCCGCCGCTGCTCTCGAAAGCTGAGGCATCATTCTTCGACCAATCAATAGGTCACATTTCTTATTCAACCCTGCCATTCACCTACACAGTTCCCTGCTGATATGCGCATACACACAAGCACACGCACACACACACACAAGCACACACCAACAGAAGCTATTGTTTTGTTTTTGTTTGGTCAGAATTTTTGTCACCTCCATCTATCTATAGAAGGCTAGAATCTCCTCACCTCTCTCCTTGTGGCAAACAAACATGCAGCATTCTGTTCTTGTTTTCTTCGCATGCACCCCTTCGCTTCTTCCTGTTCTTGCTGCTTGTGTCCTCATCAGACAAGCAGAGATCTGATTGAGGCGTTCAGACTGTCAGCACATATTTGTTCACCAGCATACACATGAGCATGGTCAAAGGCTGTCATTTTTACTAAGATCAAGCCAACTTGCGATATGAGTATTTTCTCTAAATGTGTCTTGAGAGATGTACCTAATAAATTATTTTAGATAGTATTTTTTACACATTATTTATACTATTTTAGACATTAACTCATTCACTCCCAGCCATTTTCACTAAACAACTCCCTTTGCTCCTGGCTGTTTTACTGGATTTTGACTGATTTTGCAAGGCCCACCGAATATTGTGTTCTGTTGCTATAAAAACATGGAACCTACAAAAAGAAAGATTAGAGTTTCTTCTTTCATCAGAAAAAAAAGTATATTTCGATCTGTTTCCGTTTTGCAGCAATTAGCATTAGAATATAGTCAAGTTTCATCATTATTCACAAATCTGTTTAGAACTGTGGGGAAATCTGCTTGTTTGCAACATGGCCCTGGTTCATCTCTTATACTCTGCTGCCACCTGCTGGCCGTTTCTGTAATTACTACCAATGCTTCACTTGTTCTCTGCAGTTCAGAGAAAGTATCAAAGCCTTCTGGATGCTCTAGCATAAAAAAAAAAAAACAACATAAAAAACGTATAAATACATCTTTGGGAAACTGAAAACATTTCAAATAGAACATATGTATACATTTTTGGGTGCAAATGAGTTAATTGGGACAATCTATCTCAAATCTATGGACATTTTAGTTCACCAAGGCAAAAATCCATGATTTTGTGAAATTCTCTCTCTGCTAATCCCCACTAACAAACTGTAACACACACCTTTTCAAATCTGCAGTGAGTGAGCACAGTGTGTACAAACACGTGAGACAGACAGGAGGTGGATTCATGGTGAAAACTTCAAAGTCAAGCATTAATGGCTATTTTTTGCTCTCTCTATGGATACAATTTCGCTATATTGAAGTGGAGAAAAAAAAACTATGCTTGATTTTAGTCAAACGGAAGGAATGTAGCAACAAATTGGAAAAAACACAACAAGCCTGAAGAGACCTGTCGCAGTTCACCACAAAGACATGGTGATATAAGTTAACGAAAATGTTTTGGGGTTGTTTATAACGGAACATTAAATCAACGGCTATAATGTTCCAACAATAACATTAAACTGACTGCAAACTAATGCTGGGTAACTAGCTTGTAGCATGTAGCAATAGTAACCACTTGTTGATTGACTAATTGTGTGTGAAGTTGAATTTGTGCAAACTGAGATACGTTACACTGGCCGGGCAACTGGTTCCAGTTGGATTGCAAGTTGAGTCAACGCAGACAGAATTATGAGCTAATCTAGGTGCTGCAAGCAAACTATAGTTAATACAAATCACCTGGGCAGCGTTACAATCTTCAAATATCTGTTGATAAAAAAAAATGAAAAGGTAAAATTTTTGTCCTGACTAAAACTACACTAAAATGTTGACAGTTTAACTAGACGTTATGTTTTTTTGGACTAAAATGAAGACATGCTCGACCTATGGTTGACTAGAACGACTAAATAAGAGGGCTGAGGTTGAGTAAATGTGATAAAAACTAACAAGCACCATTGAAACTGAGCTAAAACTGAGACTAATTTTAAAAATGGCTGACAAAATAAACACTAGTTTGTATCTTGTACAACACAGAGTAAGAAGCAGTAGGAGACATTCGGTTTGGCGCACTGCTGTCTTGTGGGTGCAAGGATGAAAATATGCACAGACTGATTCAGAGGAAGATGTCCTGCACCCTGATTCTTCATCTTTTCTGTTTTTATCCCTCATTCCCTTGTTTGTCTTCCCTCTCCATCTCTAGGGGGTGAGAGGAACAAGTTGGAGATCAGAATGGCGGCTTATGGTGTGTGTGCGTGAGGCGGGGGAATTCTCCAACTGTTGGAATTTAAGCATGCTGAAAGTGAGATAATGTGATGGAATGGAATGTGCATTAGCTGCATTTGGTAGATCCACAAACAGGGGAACGGCTGTAGGGGACAGAAAGCCACATTTGGTCCCAAAAGGCTGTGAAGTGGTGCATTTTGTGAGTGTTCGTATTTGGAGATTTATAGAAATGGGATGAAGGCAAAGAACAGCCAGTGCTGGCTGTATAGGATTCAATCTGTTCCTGGCTCTGTTGTCTGTAGATGGAAAGTGATGGCATGGCTTTAGACTTGGCCTTCTCTTGTTTGTGTTTCCTGTCACTAATTTTGCAGTTAATCCACTGTCCCCGGGTGCCATCTTTTACCAAGTATTTTATGATCTCCCTTCTAATGTTTTTTTACATGCTCATTTACAATCTTAGCTCATGTGTACAACAACCTAATAGAAAGCCCCCAGCCCCTCCATTTGTTTTTCACTTTTTATTGCCTCTCTAAAATGAAATTAGCATGGTAACTGTTTACCACACAAGACAAATACATTCAAAACTCGACACATTTAGAAACTTTTAGAACAACATTTGTTAAATGGATCATCAGTAAATGAGGCGCTGCCTGTTAAATGAAGAATCAAATAATGTGCCGTTAACGATAAACAGAACCTCATCATCAGCCCGGTCTAATGATAGTCTAATTGATTTTTTTCATGACAAAGAATCTGAATGACGGTGTGAGCCACAGGCTACGATGGAGTTCTGCATTTTCAATAAAAATAGAAGGCCATTTGGAGCTGTCATTTACTCAGACGGTATGGATGTTGTCTCGGAGCACTTGTTTTAAGAGGACTTTGACTGTAACACACACAGCAGCATCCGTCCTGAAGGGGAGCATTTTCTATTTTATGCTCCGCTAAACAACTGATTAAATTGTTATACTCTCTTAAAAGTCTGACCTAGACTCGAATCGCATTTCCTCCGTAGAGTAACTACATGGAGTCCATTTGATGAAGTGCATTTCCGAGTCAGCACAGTTTTATTGCGACCAACGTGGAATCTGGAGTTGGCCATCAATTGCGCCTCCGGAGTGACACCAACCGAGGCTGACTTTGTCTCAGGGCGAGACGTGCCAGATGGGGGTTGTGGAGCAGTTAGCTGGATGGAAGGCGGAGGCCTTCGGGCAAAGAGCAGCCCTGTGACATTGAGGGGCACAAGTGGCCACAGAGCTGACAAGATGAGAACTGATATGCCCTCGCCATTTCTGTCAGTCACGCCACCTCATTAGAGACAGAGACGAAGGAGGCGAGGCTATTTAGAGGGAGGCTGAGGGAAAAATTTAGCTATGCTATTCATCGCAGCGAGAAACTGCTTTTTTGTACAATTACAATCACAGGAAGGCTCTGCAGCTGTCAAAAGAAACTAGTTAAACCAATTGTTTATATTAGCCTTAAATCTGTTTGGCGCGCACGCCAAACAGTGTTGCTGCAAAAGGGTAGATTTGGTGCATAAGCTCGCAGAGAATAGCAGAGGGAAGAAGCGAGGGCGATAACATGAAGGCATGAAATATTAACCCCTGGCTAAACACCCGAGCTTTGCTGTGTGTGAATTCCCACTGTGGACAATGCTAATACATCCTCACACAAGGGAGGTGATTCGCCCTTGGTGCAGCAGCAGATGGGCAGAAATTCTCTTATGTATTCCGAGCCCATCATAACATGATCTATAAGAGGAAAATCCCAACAGTCATGTAAATAACACAGACAAAACAATTGAGAATAAAGACTTGCGCACACACGCACGCATGCACACACACACACACAGCCATTGCCTCTGAAGCTAAACAGTTGATTGATGGTCTAAGCTGTGAAGAAATGCTCTCCTTTATGTCTCTAAAGGTTTGTAATTGCTGCAGTGAAAGGATGCTCACTCGCCTGGAATATTGATCCTAATGGGATTACTATGCTTCACCAGAGAGAGGGTGATGGAGGGAATTGGATGAGAGAGGGATGAGTAGAGAGAGGTGAGAAGGATAGACAAAGGTAAAAATCAAGTTTGTCATTGCATTAGTTCATTGATTCCCCCTCCCCCCGTAAAACCACTAATCACTTCCATACGGGAAGGATAGACCGTCACCCTCGAATAGTGGTGTGCGATACTGCAAATATTGGTATCGACAGATATTGACACTTTTTGAAAATTATTTGTTATTTGGTTATGGTTATTATGGTTGTTAAATAAAATGAGCCTTTTTTAAATCAGATTTTTGTTGCTATGTCCTTCTTGTATGAGGAAGACACATTTTAGTGCACTGTTGTGTCTTTCAACATACACACACACCTGTTACCAAAACCTTTTTGGCCAACTGGAAGAAGAGAAAAAAAGTGAGCTACATGGCTCTGCAAAAAATACATCATCAAGATAATTGCTCTTACCATGGGTAGGCAATAGGAATACAGTAAATCCTCTCTTCTATTATTTGAAATGTCCCCCCTGTTTTAAGCTGCAATAGAGTCTTTCACTCAAACCAATGCATTTTTTTACAGTGTTACTTATATAATCAAGAAAAATATCCAAGTTTTTCCCTCTTTAAAAAAATAATTATATATATATTCTTAAGCTGGCTGTATCATCGAATTGCTTAATCACAACAAAATTAGGACAAAGTTTGTTGTTAAATAGAAAATGTGTTAGCAAGTTTTTTCCCAGGAACATTACAGCCATAAAAACATTTTTTTTTTTTTTTTACTTTCTTGAACAAAGTGCACAAAATTATTATAGGATTAAAAAAAAAAAGATTTTCAAATTCTGACTTTGTTGCACTTTTTTTGTGGACTTTTTTCAACTTAATTAAACAAGATATTAAAGATATCATGCAGCAAATATAAAACGTAAAACAGATTAAACAAATTATTTTTCAAGTACGATATATGTATTCAGGCCATCTACTACAAAAATGAGATGCTAAATAATGTGACAGAACCCGATCGAAACACAGAAGGGGATGAAGGGAGATCGGGAGCAAGTCTACCTTTGCCTGCTGTGACATGCTTGTTATCTGTTTGGCCAAACCGCAGCAGTGCATTAAAGAGCCAAACTGAAACGAAACTACTAGATCGATATTATAGTGATAGTATCGATCCAATATCGATAATGTCTTGGTATCGATAATATCGATATTTGGATCGATCCGCCCACCACTACCCTCGGATAAAACACTGGGAATAGAAATGAGAGGAAGAGGGAATGTTCTCAGGGGAAGGACCATGAGGGATGAGGCATCCCGCCTCCCTCACGACACCTCCAGCATAGTTGTCAGTGTTGTTGTTGTTGTTGAAGTTGCCACGGCTATATGGGCGGTGCTTCTATCCCGGTAGCTACAAACAAAACGGGTTCAAGCTGAATGTGCGTGCTAAGTTTCAAAGGGGAATATAAGGTGAAAAAGTGTTTTCAAAGAGAGAGGAGGAGGGGGGGAGGGCTGATATAACGTCTGCAGTGGGTGAATTGCGATGCTGAGAATGAGTTTGAAAAGAGAGAATGACTATAATAGCTTCTGGTCACCATATTTAAATGTCGGGGAAAGTACAGCTCACTGCCTCTGATTATTCCCATCAGTGTGTTCCGATTTCACCCCTCCCTCATCTTCTCCCCGAATTAATCAGTGTGGAGCCATCAGCAATTCCAGACATCCGTCTGCTTGTTTGACTGCGCTAACCCCATATGGGAGGCATTGCCATCAGTGTGTGGCCATATTGTCCTCTGCAGCTATTGATACCTTACCATGAACCCGAGTCATGCAGCAGGCATATGTGCGCTCCGCAGCTAATCAATCACGTGTGTCCGTCTGTTTTATCCTGAAAATGTCGGCCGGTGGACTGTGTTGTGACTCACTCTGTGATCCTTTAACTGGAGCGCTTGCAGAAGTCACTTTGTGAATAATTAGCGGAGAGGCTTTATGTTAGTTCCGTGCCTCAGTGGGAGTGTGTCTTGGTTGCTTTTCATAGAGCAATGTGTGTACGGATGACTCATTGTTTGGCAAACTTTGAAAGTTAGTTTTTTTTTTGTCTCCAGTGGGGGTCTTGGGGAGAAATGACTGTGAGTTTGGAAGGAAATACGAGGTAAGCATTATGCCAGCGTAATCACGTAGCATGGTATCGAACAATTTGGGGGTACGCGAGAAATACACACTGTAACAAACTCAAGTCAGGTAACAATAAGAAAAATTTGCAATTGTATTATTTCTTTCAACCGCATAAAGAAAAGGTGTTGTGTGCATGTGTATGTTTTTGTGAAGTGACCAGGCACAGTAGTGATCAAGCTCTCACGGTGCCGTCCCGGCCTTTCGGAACTGCAGGAAACTTATAGAGTACAAAAACAGCATGAAAGGGAAAATGGAATCAAAAGAGAGGAAGGTCAGCTTCGGGTTTACTTCCCATCTGTGTGCTTGCATTTCTTTTTGACATCGGGGTCTTGGAGAGATGATTTTAAGAGCGCTGACACAAATCCCGCTGCTTTAAGAAAAGCATAATATGCCAAAGAGTAGTGAAAGATTTTGTATTTTGGGAATAAGCAAGACCTTCTTAGAAATCAATCATATGAAAGGTTAATTATAGGACCTGACCGACATGGATTTTTTTATGCCGATACATATTTTTTGCAACAAAAATAAGAAAAGAAAAGGGCTGATTAATTAAAAAAAATTAACTCAAATCCATGCACTAATTTTGACTTATAATATATATATAATGCATAAGCTATTTAAATGGGTGTCTATACGCAGATTTCCACTATTCGCAAATGGGTGTCAACTCTAAATCATATTGTTTAAAAAAATTTTTTTTATCATTTTTGGTTTCTAGAATGCATTTAAGGTAAGGACATTAATCCTTGTCACATGTGTGTTGTTGCAGTTGAATTTGTGTCATATTTATTTTTATTGCACTGTTTTAATAATAATAATAAAAATAATAGTAATAATTGTATTATTATTATTATTATTATTATTAATAGCAGTAGTAGTAGTAGTATTAACAACAAAGTGTGACTTTATTTTGTGTGTAAAATAGTGACATTCAGGTCAATTCTGCACAACTTGCATTGCTGATTTAAGCATTTTTTTGTAAAAACCTTTAAAATTTTAAAAGTTTTTGCTTTGTTTTGAATGGCAGGCCCATATAATGAAATGATCAACAAATTTCATTATATATGATATTATTTAAAGATACAAGGTTGTTGGATAGCTTTATGTATAATAGATAATGAAAGCATTGCTATTTGTGTAAATGGTTAAAGTACATAAAGGTAAAACATTTAGCCAAATGTTTGAATGGCTCTAATCAGTTAATTTAATAAACTCTCCGATTAATCGGTTGGGCCCTTCTTAATTATATGAATAATTTTGAGAGAAATCACTCCGCATCCACCATTTACCTTTTTTTTTTAATGTTGCACCCAACCAAAACGACTCCTTGCAGGTGAGCAGCCAGTTAGCGTATGCATGCAACGCTGAAGGATTTTCAAAGGCAAACTCTTGCACACTCTCCATCAGCGGCTTGAGCACTTGTATTCCTGCAGGTGGTTGCTTCTCACTCCCTATGTCAGTGTGATGGCCCGTTGATGATCATTCTTGACACAGACAGGCCACGGGAATCCCCAGGGCCCCCTCGAGGGCCACCCACTCTCCTTCTGGGTGACATCACTGACTTGCTGTGGCCCTGAAGGCGGGACATCCCTATCGGCAGCAAGTATCTAATTTGACTGAGCAGAGAGATGAAGATTGTCAGAAGACCAAACATGGAGAAAAATTGTAAAGTATTAATGTTGTTACAATAATGGCTAGTTCATTTAAATGCAATCAGAAGTCATACATTTTCCTTACTTGGCTGCATTGTGTAGCACACATATCATTTATGTCAGTCCATTTACATTTCAGGTTATTTAATCATTTACATTTTCCTCACATGCAGTCCCTCTTTTAGTTAAACCTTAAAGAGAAGCACTCACTCAATACTATAATAAAATCATCGCATATGTAATTTGATAATTGCATACCTTCTATCAGAAGCTTCTAGTGCTCATCAAACTTTTGCCCTTATCACCCTGCCTGGATCTCTATTTGGTGTTGTTTTGGAGTTGCGAGGGCGGCAGTACAAATGTAGATTATGCGTGATTGATGATATCTGGAAGACGGTAGATTATTCCTCCCTCTGTTTATGATGCTGGAGGACCAGCCTGTTTTTTTCTGTGGTGATTATGGCTGGAGGGCCCTGCAGGTTGATTACACGTGTGTTTATGTACGTGGTGCATATTCTTCCGGACACATTACTGAGACGGATGTGCCTTGTGTGTTATAAAGAAGCAGTATAATGAGATTCCCAACTTTCCATCCTTGAATGATATTTTACATTAAAAATGTAAATTAAAAAGTCCCCCCTCACCACACACGGACTACGCTGTCCTCATCACCGTGTCCAGAATTATTTTCTGCATGACTCACTTGTGGTGGCGGTATGGAGAGCATGTTTCTCTGTGTGTATGCCAGTGTGTCCGTGCGTCCAGCTGTCCGTCAGTCTACGTCTGGACCGTAACTGATTGTGATTGCATTTCCATCGGATTTTCTCTCAGGAAGGACAGCAGGACCCAGACGGTAAAATGGAGGAAACTCATCTCCCATTCCCAGACACCTTACATTCCAGTCTCTCTCTCTCACACACACACACACGAACACATGAACAAATAATGTGAATGTGTCCTCCATTACTTAGGGTATTAGCATTACTAATGAGGTGTGAGAGATGGTCAGAGACCGAGCAAGTGGAAACTGAAAAGTAGGTTGAATCACAGAACCGGAGAGAATCCATCTCATTCCAGCAGAATCGCTGGTGAGAACTATGAATTGATCAAATGTTTGCTAGAAGGCTATTTGAGATGGAAGTAAGATTAAGGAGGGAAAAAAGCCCCGCCCATGAGCTCCATTTGTCGAGAGATTGTTTTCTTTTGGTTGTGACTACGTGCTCTATTTTCATCAAGTCTAGCACGACACACGGTCTAACTCTGTGTGGAGGTGGGCTAGACCAACTTTTGGTATTTCTGCTAACATCCAACTGTATGTTTTTCAAACTTGCCACACATTTTACTTAACTCATTCACTCCCAGCCATTTTCACTGAAGCAACCCCCTCTCGCTACCGGCTGTTTTACTGGATTTTGACTGATTTTGCAAGGCCCACAGAATATTGTGTTATGTAGCTATAAAAACATGGAACCTACCAAAAGAAAGATTAGAATCTCTTTTTTCATCAGGAAAAAAATATATTTCTATATGTTTCCATTTTAAGAAGAATATAGAGCTAAGTTTCATCCTTATTCAAAAATCTGTTTTGAACACTGAAGAAAAGAGCTTTTGCAACATAGCCCTGATTGATCTCTTATACTCTGCTGCCACCTGTTGGCCGTTTTTTTGTAATAACTACCATTGCTTTAAACGACCTCTTCAGGTCAGAGGCTGCATCACAGCCTTCTGTATGCTGTAGCATAAAAAAACATCAAATAAAATAAAAACGTATACATATGTTTTTGGGACCATGAACGTTTTTATACGTTTTTGGGAGCAAATGAGTTAAATGTAGCCTGTAACACAAATAATTTTAGTTCTAAATTGTGGCAGGACAACTGAAATGATGCATTATTATTACTCCATCTCTTCACAGTGGACCTTTTTTTTTTTTTTAAGTGAGTGGCAAGTTATTTTATGAAAATTAGCTTCTCTTCATTACCTACATTATCATACCCAGCGAGTGGGGAGGGTTTTGGGTCTGATAAATGCACATGTCCCCAGGGGTCGGCTCTCTTTTGCATGTATTAGCTCTAGAATTGCCACAGACTATCCAAGTAACAATCTTAACTGATTTAATGAGCCATTCGCACTTTCACATACAGGTTCGTATGTACTTAGTCTTGCAAGGTTAATCTTTGAGACAAGCATATGTTTTTGGTACATTCAACCAAGTAGTGGCTGCAATCCAATCCGATTAGTGAAGTGAGAATTTCAATTTTAAAGATAATCTAATTCACAATGAGACAACGTGGACCTGCATTAAGAAATATTTTGGAGGTGGAAAAAACAGAAATTGGTTTCAGTTTTTAATTTGTTCACCAAAAGCTTGGCCTGATTGAATGTGACCCCAGGGTTGCTTAAGCTGGGGCGCACATTTTTAGTAAGTAACCATAAGCAGGTTGTAATTTTAAGAGCCAAGCTGTCAGGTGCTGCAATTAATCCCACAGTTTTTAACAAATTCAACTGAGGTGAGTCTTGAGCCATCAAGCCCTTAATTGCGGCCAAGATATTTTGCAGTGAATGTTATCTTCAATCATTTTATCGGATCTATCGGGGTTAAAAGAAAAAAAGTCTGGAGGTCATCTGCATACAAATGATATGAGGTGTGTTCAGATTTGATGACATCTCTGTGAGTGACCGTGTAGAGTGTAAAATGGATGGGCCCTAAGATTGATCCTTAGGAACAGGAAAGGGGGAAGATACTATGACTGATGGAGTTTGGGGGGAAAAAAAGGAAGTATTCTAAATGTAGAATACACCTCAGTAGTGGCCACATTAATACAGGGTAAAATAACTTTTGTCCTGTACTGTAAGAAATAACAAGTTCAGTTTACTTAAAAAAAATATACATGGAAACTCGTTGCCTTAAAAATAATAAGTAGATGTAACTTGAACTCCTTATCTGTAAACAATCTGTTCATATTAAGTGCACAGTACTACCACCAATTTAATTATTTTGAGTATCTAATCCTAATCTAATCCTTCAGTTTCTTTTTCGCAATTTTTGAAAATTATAATTAAAATAGGTGGATGGAAATCCACCCACTGTATACAAACTTCTGAGTCGGGGGTTGTGGCGTATATCGTAACCATAACAATAACAGGTATTTAAACTTTCAAACTATCGGTGTCAGTCATTTCAAACGAGTTATGTCTTGTACGCACCTGCTATGATTCTTTATCTCTGGCAAGATTTTTGATCCGACCGCTACCTACCATTTGAAAAAGTGCAGCATACAAGTAATGACACTCTGCAGTCTACACGCACGTGTCGTGTTTCATGTGTTCCACCCCAGACAGCATCTTTCTGTCGTTAAAACCTTTTGTTCTTGCCTCTAACCATCATTATCTCTTTGTTGGGGGGAAAGTGCCTCACAAAACCCAGAGAATTGCTCCTAATTCATCTCCTCTTTCCATCCATCCACGTTTTCATCTCATTCTTTATTCAGCTGTTTCCCCCCTCTCCATCTGGCGCCTCGCTAACTTTTTTGTTCTCATTTGTGTCATCACTCACTTCTTTTCATTCTCCCCCTCTTCCTCATCTTCCTGCCCTCTCTTTGTGACTGTCATAGCTGCACACGACACACTCATTTGCGCTATAGTCTATAGCTAGGAGCTCTCTCGCTGAGATAGATGCCTGCCTATGAAAGATATTTGTTTCCTTTACTGTCACACCGCAATAATCAACC
Source organism: Leptonotus elevatus (assembly GCF_054856555.1). Lineage (NCBI taxonomy): Eukaryota > Metazoa > Chordata > Actinopteri > Syngnathiformes > Syngnathidae > Leptonotus > Leptonotus elevatus. The sequence continues at coordinate 6,576,356 of NC_141247.1, forward strand.
GCTCTAACGTAATCAACATATTGCGCTTGCAGTAAATACAGCTGAGCAAGTGGATCAGCTCGCATTTGTATGGGCATGTGAGCTTGGCTTGCGAGTGCTGCATGTACCTGCAGGCACTTGTCTGCAATTTGGGATTTATGCATGGTGGTGCGTGCGAATCTCCACTTGAATACATGCGTTCGCCACGTGACAGACAGAATGATGCTTCTTGTTGAAAAAGCAGTTTGTTAACAAATTACAGTTAATTAGCCAACTTTTCCGTTCCCAATGCTTTAATTGGGCCCATTTCTCTCTGGTTCCTCCAGCTGGCATCACCCATCCGCTGTGGAGAAAGAAGAGGAGGAGGAGCACGGGAGCAGGGCAATGGGGGAGGCGGGGGTACGTTACATGTCTGTAGGGGTCTGTGGAGTGCTGGTGAACGTCCCCCCTGGGGGGAAAGAACCACTTGAGTTGAGGATTGAGACAGAGAAGTATTAACACAAAGATAATGACGAAAGGAAGGCTGATGGGAATGAAAATGCAAAAGAATGTGCAAAGATGTGGGCGGAGAGGATGTGCAGAAGGGGTGAAGATGGAAAAGTGACAGAAATGTTGAAGGATGAGAGGGCGGGTGGTGAAATCATAAAATGAATATACCACAGAGCCGTTTCCGGATTAAGCACAAGACGACTACCTTCAAAGTCCGTCTCTTTCACAACTTTGTCGCAAGAGCTTCTTCTTTCTTCTCCCCTGCATCAGACTGATAAACCAAGAAATGCCTGGGATGATGTTTAAAGAAAACAACACTGCGGAGGCTGGCTGAGAATATAGCAGCATATAAAAAACAATGAGGGGTGGCAGAATGGGTGGGAGGCGCTGAGACGCAGAGAAAGAGTGATGAAAGAGGGAAACAGGCCCTCTCTTGGTACTGCAGCATGATGATCAGTAGATTCTAATGAAGGTGCAGATGTCCCACTGGAGTTCTGACACCACTGGGAATGGCAATTAATGTGCTGGAGAAGAATACATACTGCTTGAGACACACATTCATGAATTCCATTTAGAGAACATGTACAATATTTATGCTTGCCATGGTTGGATAAAAAAAAAGTAAGTAAGTAATATGGTGCATTCCGCCTTACAACACAAGCCATCAGTGTTTCATGTAAATGGCTACTAAAGAGTAGTATTATACCCTATTATTCCCTATAGGCAACAGACAGAATAGCACAGAGCTCAAGTGATTGCCACCATTGTGCGTTTAACCACCCAAACTCTCAGCGACACAATTTGAATGTTTTCCCATAGCTTCACAACACAATGAAATCCGGCTCACTTGGCTTTGTTAGTGTGTAGCTCATCCGTGAAACCTTTGTGCCCGTCTGTGTGTGCAACATAATTGTCGGTATTCTTTTGATAGTTTTGATGATGATTTGGAATTTAAGCGGAAATTGGCGATAAGGCATGGCGAGACGTGAATGGGAAGAATTAAAGAAAGAGGGGCATCTTTGCACGCATATCTCTACCTATTGATAGTATTCACTGATGTCACGGGATTGAGAGTCCGCCCCTCATGGTGGGTCAACTCTCCAGCGGACTCAACTGTGTTTCTATTGTGTTTACACCAAATGTTCTTTTGTTATTGATGAATGTCACCCCCAGCTTCCTCTAACGTTACTTGTGTGAGCAAAAATTATTATTTTTAAACCAAGTTAGCTAGTTCCCCGACCGCGCTGGCTACTAGCGCTAGCATGTTACGACAAAAACAACAACAACATTGTTGATTCATCACTTATTTTCGTACACTTTAACAACAATTTTAACTTTTGGATCCACTGGGAAAAGATAATAAGAGACCTTAAGGAGGGTATTTGGAGAGATCTCAAAAATCAAACATGTTGACCACCAGATCTATTATTAACCAGAGCAAGCCACAGCTAGCGGCTCATATATGTGACGGTTGCATTATGGTAAAAGCATTTTTACCATCTTACAATGACACTTACCTTAATCACAATGGTCAGAACACACTTTGGTAGACTTTGTCTGTTGGAAATCCTTTCGATTTATCTTTGCAATTCCGAACACTTCTTTGTACGTTCCCATTCAACAATCCATGGACCCGTGAATGGCATAGCCTACTATGTGGGGCAAATGACATTATGTGAATACTATTTAGAATTTTCATTTCAAATCTTTGTTTGTTTTGCACCCATGAACGGCACACGTGTTCATTGTGAAGCGGTTCGTGAAAATCCGGAATGAATGAACAAATGAATGAATCGAAGTAATTTGTAGTAAGCAACACAAGCGCTCCTCAGCATTTGCTTGCAAATTTTTTGACCCACCAAATGGCTGCCGGGTCGATAGGTGGAGGTCAGTGACGTCATGTGAATACTATGTATACTTGCCTGCTTTGTTCTCTTGTCCACAATTGAAGTTAAATACACATCAGGATACTCAAATATTCTGTTCTCCCATTCCATAGTATTCCAAACCACCTTGACCAGAAGTCCTTTGACAATATTGGGATTTCCACTCAAAGGTTTTGAAACTTTTAAGCGAATTTTTGTGAAAATATGTCTTACCTTACTTTATCCGACATTTTTTGTGACTAGGATATGTATGTGTGACGTAATATCTGGTTAAAACGTGTGACGTGGTATCCAGTCCTGTCATTGTTTATTTGCAAAACCTGTTTCCATAGCCAAAATTTGCATTTCCCTTTTAACGATACCCTTATAAATCCACTTTTTCAAAGTTTTTTGGGGTGAATTTTAGACCTTGTTTCGAATTTCAAGAATTTCCATTCAGGTTAATTGTAGCAATTCTTGCAAATTTGAATAAAAACAGGCGGATGGAACTTTTTCAGAGGTGGGCAATTTACAAAATGTTGCTGGTCCGTCATTTGTCAGCGCCCTGGGGACCCTTCGGTCATTTTTCAGGCTGAACCAAACTGTAATCATCAGTCCGTCATTTTATTTTTAACCAAGCTTCCGTCTTCACTTAGTCACTATTTCAGGACCGACAGAGAGTGGGCATTCCGGCAGTCTGTCATTCATCGATCCCCAACAAAATGCATTTCCGTTTTTTGTTTTGTTTTGTTTCTTACTTTCTTGTCAACCGTAAGCAAAACAGGAATCCGTCTGTGACAGAATGACGGACAGTCCAACAGTACAGACAGAATGCCCACCTCTGTTCTTTTTATCTCATTCATCATTTTATGGCATTGTTCTTTCCCAAGACTGCACAGAACTACCTACAAAAGCACATTAAATTAAGTTATTTAAAAATGTTGATACTTTTTACTAAAAAATGTATACCTTAACATAAAGTCAATCATGCATATATATATGCACATTGTGTCTGGCAGTAGAGGTGCTATCTGTTGTAGTTAAAGAGGAGGGGTCTTAGTTACTTCTAGGTTAATGATCCTCATTAATATGTGCTAATATACCCCAGGTCATGCAGTAATTAAAAATCTCATTCAACACTCTCATCTTAAATTGACTGACTTAGTTTTTGCCCTACAAAAATCTGCAGTTCATATTTGTCTCCCGGCTCAACAGCATATTTCACAGTGACGGGAGGTGGGTAGTTTAAAGTGTGTGTGTGTGTGGGGAGAGGGGGAAACTAATGCCGAACGCTGAACATTTTGACCTGGGTGTATCTCCACCTGAGCTGAGTCATTTTCCTTTGCTTGACTGGACGCAATAGGTTTGCAGGTGGTGCCGTGGAGAGTTGCATCACAATTGCGAGAGAGTGTTTGTGTAAAAGTAGCACATAAATACACACTCTAGTGTACATGTGCATGCACAACGGCATGTGGTGTCCATCAGCTTGGGAACCTACATATTCCTCTGAGTCCTTTGTGTCTGCTGATGCAAGCTGAGCTAATTGTAACGCTGAATGACAATTTCAGCAGAATGAAAACAAAAGTAGGTAGGTGGGGAGGTAAAAACAGATGACTATAGGTGAATATATATAAAATAGGTTGATGGAGGGAAAATGTATGGATGCTAAATTGTAGGGGTGTTAGAAAAATCGACTCGGCAAGATATTGCGATATTACAGCGTGCAATTCTCAAATCGATTCGATATGCGGCCGAATCGATTTTTAAACATCTATTTTTTATGGGAATATTCAACAAAACGTCTTAATTAGGGTTAGGATCCACACATTAAGCATGGAAGAATGTTATATTAATAGAACATTAAGCCTTAATATTTTATAGTGCTGTTCAAACATGAAACAGACTGCAACCTGTTTAATAAATGCAGTGGCTCATTTATAAGCCTGAATTTTCAGATAAATAAATACATTTTCATACAAATCTTAATGTACAAGTTTACTGATTAGTATTTTCCAAATTTGAGTTAAAAAAATCGCAATAATCAATTTATAGATTCATATCGGGATTAATTGGTATTGAATCAAAACGTGACCTATGAATCGTTATACAAATCGAATCGCCAAGTACTAGGCAATTAACACCCCTACTAAATTGGTGGCTAAATCAACAGAAAGAAAATGATTAATGGCAGGGAAATTAATAGATACTATCTTAAAACTGCTGTGTCAAAAATAAATGACTGACCCATCGCTTGAGTCAATTTGACCCAAATTTGGGTTGTTCTGTATTGAAAGCCTTTTTTTTTAGGTTGTTTTGTACAAAAAAAAATACATTTGGGTCAAACCGACCCAAGTAGAGGGCCAGTCTTTTTTTTGTGTCTTTTTTTTTTACCCAGTAGTTTTGAGGGGGTAGAGAGAGATAAGCGGTTTGAAAAATGGATGGATGGATTTGGGCCAAAAGTTGTACTGAACCACTAATTAGTTCAATTTGACTCAACTTTTTGATGGGTTGTTTTCTTACCAAACAACCCAATTTTTTTGTACAAAATAACCCAACCAATTGGGTTGTTTTGATACAGAAAAACCCAAAGTTGGGTCAACTTGACCCAAGGAGTGGGTTGGTCCATTTTCTGTTTTGATTTGTTTTGTTTTATAAAACAACTTTTTTTTGTAGTTCAAAATAAAAATGATTTTTTTTTTGTTTTTGATACAAAACAGCCCAAAGCTGGGTCCCAGGTTTACGGGTTGGTCCAATTTTTTACCCAGCAGTTTTAAGTGTGGGTTGACAAATGCAAAATGGATGATGGTGATTTCAGATGATAAAAAGTAAATAATTGTTTAGACAGAATGTAATTTCATTCATGGTGGTACATAATTGGATGAGCGACCATCGTGAGGATAAGCAGTTGAGATAATGGCTGGCTGGCTGGCTGGCTGGCTGGCTGGCTGGCTGGCTGGCTGGCTGGCTGGATAGATAGTTAAAATAGGTAGAGATATCAGCAAAAATGGATTGATGGATTAATTTACAAATGATTAAGTAGTTGGATGAATAGATGAATCGTCAGTATATGTGATTGATTCTCATGCATGGCTCTTCACAAACACCATCCAGAGTCACCTATAAGAAAGGCTCCAGTCCCTGCCATGACCCAGATAATAGAGCGGTATAGAAAATGCATGGATGAGAAAACTGATGGACAGATAGATGTGAAATATCTTTCTGTTTGCTACATCAACAAAAAGATAGACAGACATTTCCTGCTGACATGGCTCTCGGAGGCTTGTCACTCATCGCTTCCACATCACAAACATGCAGATTTCCACTCAGCCATCCATAGCCAGAACATCTCCTACCACAGAGGGCATCCACATGCATAGTAAACTTCACTATCTTCCTATCACACTCACAAACAGACAAGGATGGAGGCTAGCAGGTAGCGGGCCCAGTTCAAGTGCAGCGCGGAACATGCAACACAAGTTTGTGATACATTCCATGTCATTCTGGTTAAGCTGGTAATCTGCATGTAATTAACATCTGATTCACCATAGCAGCAGCTAATAATACAATCAGGAATGAGGACACCCCCCAAGTAATGAAGAGCTGAAGGTACAGGATTTGTCTGAACCCCCTACACCCCTCGGAAAAAAAAATACCCCATAACACTTGCAATAAGATGGCATTCCAGAAAATCAAATCCTCTAAATCCATAGTGCAACTAACTGGGAAATAAATTGGGAGTCTAATATAATAAAATTGTGCTAATTAAGGTCTGCGGAAGTAATCAGGAAAGCTATTAAGCTGACTTAACCAATTAAAAGTTAGTCAGAAGTCAAAACTGGAATACAATTTCAGTTTTATGGTGTTTGTTTTGATCTCTGAAAAGTTAATTCAGCCTAATTTGCTTTTGAATTAACACAATGTAATAATTGCAACTTTTAACCACATCAACTAAGAATGTGGTTAAAAGTTGCAATGATTGCATTTTTATATATAGCAAATCAAGAACCACTATTCATTCAGTATTTGCTGTATTTAAATGTATACTTGAGGTCTTGATCACATGTGGATCCAAGAGACGATCTTGAATGTGAGCTCTGTGTCCCAAACACACACGCACACACGCACGCACAGGTGTCTGTATTTAATAGATATAGGCCTACACATCTGGAATACAAAAGTCTGAGTCATTTAGTCCAATCTACTCACTTCAAAAGACACAGTTAAACAAAAAGCTAGTTAGATGAAATATACTTCAACATTCGCTCTTATTAGGCCGTTGTTACTAAAAAATAGACGTAAGATCAAAAAGAAGAAGGCTCTTTTCTCTCTCTCTCTCTCTCTCTCTCTGGCGCAAAACAATCGTCATCCTAAGGCTGTAAATATAGCTTGTGCATGGTGATCATATTCACTCCATTTTTGGGCGCGTTCTTGTTAATTGTCAGTACTGAAACTATTGCTGACTGAGCCACACACACCTACTTCATGTAACAACACACGTGATCGTGACTGAAATGGAATTCATTCAGGAGATTATAGCCGCATACAATGCTCATTTTACCTGCACAAGGACGCAATGTTGCTGGTGTGTGTGTGTGTGTGTGTGTTGTATAGAAAAACAAATAATCACTTGAAATCTTGCACCTTCCTGTTCTCACTCTTTCTTTTGTGCTTTTTATGCCCTTCTGCATTGTTCCCTTTGTTTTTCAGTCTTCTGATTTGTGTTCAATTGTTTGGAAAACTCCATTGTCATCGTAACCAATGCCACACATATTTTTCAGGATGTGGTTGTATCGGCATGCGTGTTATTACTCTCCAATTAATTAAACACAAATGTATCTCCAAATGTCAAAATGAACTAAAACGCGAGAAGAAAAACAACAGTCGTTGTTGGTCTTTTTTTTTCCAGCTATTATAAAATTTGGTGATGGAATGTATTTTGTGTGTCTAATTTACAAAGGTCTCTTCAGTATATAACTTAAGTTTTTGTTGTCCTCTTAATTTGTGCGACTTATTTGGTATGCATTTGATTTTTAATGTTCCTGGCTGAATGGACAGAATGGCTGATTGCTGGTAATAAACACTATCTTGCCTACATTAGTGTGCGCCTTAATAAAGATGTGCTTGCTTGCAATCCTATAGCTTGGTACTGAATCTGAGTCTCGTGGGAGTTATAAAGTCTGTTTTTTATTGAATCTGCCCAAGAGAAGCGTTGTTTTTCTCATATGGCCCTTTAGGAGGCTTACTTTTCTTCTTAATGTTGTTGGTAATAATATATATAATGTATGTTTTGTACTCATTAACTACATAAAAAGGGCAAATACACTCACACAAACGCGTAAAACAGAAAAATAAAAAAACTTCTAATTGGCATGTGCAGAACTATTCACCCCTGTCAAGTCAGTACTTTGAAGACCATTTGCTGCAATCACGGCTGCAAGTCATTTTTGATAAGGATCTGTAAGCTTCTCACATCTTGCCATTGGGATTTTTGCACATTCCTCAAGACAGTCACTTACAGACTGGCGCAGGTTTTGCTCAAGAATAGGCCTGTATTTAGCAAAAAAAAACATCTATTCCATTCTCTGCTGCTCTAAAACTTCCCCAAAGCATGATGCTGCCTTGCCTTTTTGCAAACTCAAAACGTCCTTTCTTATTTTTTGCTGAACATAATGGCATTCTTTTGGCCACTCTTCCCTAATATCCAGCTTAATGTACGGTCATCCTATCGACAGATCAGTTGTGTGCAGTCTGCTGCTTTGCTGTCTAAACACCATCAGAAGCACTAACCTACATTTACAACTTGTTTTATTTACAAACGTCTACTATCTTAATTTCATAGCGTGTCTCGGCTGCCTTGCTTACTGTATATTAGTGCCTGTGTTCTTTTGTCCAATCAGAATTCAGCTTCTACAGTTTGGGTTACCTTGGCATTGTAATCTGCCCAGAGCCTTCAAAATCAGAAGTGATGGCCCATGAAACATGCATTGTCTTAGCAATGGCTGTTTTTGTTTTGTTTGCTTGCTTGCTTGCTTGCTTGCTTGCTTGCTTGCTTGATTGATTGATTGATTGATTGATTGATTGATTGATTGATTGATTGATTGATTGATTGATTGATTGATTTTTATTTGGTGATGACAGAGAACACAATCAAACTTCCAATTACTCAGTCTAGTATCACAGAAGATAAAAACACATTAAAGCCAGAGGGCTTATTTCCATTGTAGTCCATTTTAATTAGATTAATTTATTTTTTTATCAGATTTAAGATTCACAAAAGCCGGCATTTGTTAAAGCTGTTGGAATTTTTCCGTCATCTAAATGTTTGATCAGAGCAAATAGTCTTTCGATTGGTGCATTGGTAGACGGAGTAGGACGGACATCGGGCGATTAAAATTTATTTTTCAAGGTGAACTTTCAACACAGTAAATTTTGTTTAAAAAAAAAAAAAAAATTAAAAGAAGACTATATTTGCTACCATTTTAAACAGAGTAAACTTTATACTTGAAAAAGAGTAAAATATCCCCCAAAAATATTTTTGGACACACCAGCAATTTGTTAACAAACAGTAGGCGTGGCGTAGTGGTAGTTGCTGTCACCCATGATGAAGGTTGTGGGATTGTTCCTCAGCTCTTGAGTGATTTTATTAAAAAAAAATTATTTACTATGGAAAAAAACTGCACATTGTAAGGATAGGTTGGCTTGTTACAGCCTCAGCCTGAAAAATAATTTATTCGTCACTTCCAGAGCAGCATGTATGAGCCTTACAACTAGTTAGCTCTGACTACACAACACAACAAAAACTACAATAGGGAATACAAATGTGTTTTAAAAAGTGAATACGATTTGTTTTATTTAAAGTCTATATTGGAAAATAAAGGGTTAAGTATGTTTCTTGCTTTAGTGTTGATGGTTTTCCTGAAATCTGCAAAATGCCTTTCTCTCTCTCTCTCTCTCTCTCTCTATCCATCTATCTCTCTATCCATCTATCTATCTATCTCTCTCTTTCTCTCTCTTCCTCTCTCGCTCTCGCTCTCATCATACATGGCTGTTGTTGTTTTTTATCTGTGTAAAGGTAAAAAAAAAAAAAGTTGCAGTAATTAAACTCTTGTGGTGGTTTAGTAGTTTGTGTATGCCCATTAAAGGTCCATTATCTGTAACGAACAATGGTACCTACAGTGCACATTTTGTACACTAATAGGCTGTTCTAAAGTAGGCACAAATGTGATTGTTTGGCTTGCAGTACTCTTCTTCCCTGCAATGCTAGATTCAGCAGCGTCAAAAATAATTTATTGCTGTAAGCTTTTTGATTCTGCAGCATTCTAAAGTTTTCGCTGGCCAAAAAAAAGAAACATACTCACACATGTTCTTGGCTCAATCGAAATGTTAGACAGCATTCCTCAGCCTGCAGGTGTGTCTCTGTTGTGTTGTTAGCATCTGCACAAAGTACCAACACAGAAAACCTCCAAACAGATTTTGCATGTGTCACTCTCATCTCTTCTCTCGAGAAAACATGGAAGCTTCCATGATACATACCTTTTATCTCATACAAAATTATGCTTGACATTTTAATGGCCCTCACGAGAGAATTGTAGTTAAAATAAATAAATAAATAAATAATGGTTGGAAGCGCACGGAGAGTTGTATAGGATGCGCTTCATTTGCCTTCACTGGGGAGATCTGTGAAGCCGAAAAACAGAACAGGGCGGAGTATCTGATCAGTGTAGTACCATACTATAATTATTTTTTTTTTTAAAGAAAAAAAGAATACGGCTCGAGTTTACAGTTGGGAATTTTTCATTTACGTGATTTTATAAATACTTTTATTTTTTATAAATACTTTTATTTTTTATAAATACTTTTATTTTTTATAAATACTTTTATTTTTTATAAATACTTTTATTTTTTAGTGCGTAGATATATTGAACTTAGCGACATCCCTCAGCATACACGCACACAGACGATTACTCTCTTGCAGATCTTTTGAGTCAGTAAAGAGCATGTTTAGAGGTAATGAAAGCCTGCGAGAATGACCGTGTGTCTCTTTGCGCCTGTGCATGTTCAGGTTTGTGTGTGTGTGACATGCACACGCGTGTGCACTTACAGGAGAATGGGAATCTTCTTGCACCCGTGCGTGTGGCTGCATTTGTGTGGAAAGAGGAGGCTATTTATTTTGACTGCTTTCAATAAGGCTCTAAAGCAAGAATCCATAACAATACCATCCATCCTCAGCAGCAGAAACAACATATATGTAATTTATATGGTAATGCAGCCTTTAGGGTTGCCCAAAGTTACGCAGTGGACATCTGACAATGGACAGCGCAATTGTGTTGTAGCATCCTAATATGTAGACATGAATACACACAAACTTGCGCTTCTCAGCAACAAGAAGGCATGTTTCAATAAGCAAATGCAGATAAATGTGCAGCAAGATTAAAAGGTTGAGTGTTTTTCTTGTTTTGTCTTGTGCCTTTTCTTTTCAAGATAAAAAGCATTGGTGCTTGAGCGGAGACTGGAAGAACACAAGTAGAATTAATGTGCTTTGGATTGCTCTGATGGTAGAATGCTCATGGACACCTTACAGTGAAGCAATTCTCATTCATCTGTTATCTTGTGATAATTGATATGGTAACTACATGTCAAACTTAATAGAAAACCCCCCCTAAAAAGTCATCAGATAAAATGGTTTATCTCAATTGATTACTTTACAAAGTAAATTAGTTATGATTTACTGTAAATTACATTTTGAGATAATCACGCTGGCATCTGCTTCAACACAGCATAAAACATGATTATCTTTCACAAGAGGCTGTTTTGTTACGCTAACAGTTGTCGTGATTAATCATAATCCCCTTTGTATTGATCTAAAGCATCCTGATATCTGCAACAGGTGTTGAGTTGCAAAGCCGTTTCACTGGTTGTTTAAATAATGTTTTGTTTTTTAAAGCAAAAGTAAAATTTACAAAAACAACGCTGAGCAAAAATCATCATTTAGGGGACTAAAGAAAACAAACAAATGCATTTCTCCTTTTTTTTTCATTCATATTTCCCTTCAAATAGCATCCAAACCACACACTGGAAAAAAGATGATTTTCATAGTATGGCTTGGGGTGCACAAAGCGGTGTGCGCTGCAAAGTGACTATTGTGCTCCAATTCAAGTCTATCACCACGCTTGTGCGCACTAAGAATGCTGGCACTCAAGCATAACCCAACCTTCAGTCAGTCAGCTCCTGCGGTCAGTCCAGCACCAATTTGAAGTGAGGTCAACCGCTCCAATGATTGTTTCCGAGGACCAACTTCAAAATAAAAGCTCCAGTAAGTAAGTCATTGATATCCATGTACAGCCTTTTTGTTTTGCTTTTACCTGTGATTCAACAAAAGTTTGGGCGCTGCCCTAGAGAACTGTGCTAAGTAAGCTAGCTGATCACAGGGTCCCGTACTCCAAGTCAGAGGTGGACAATGAATTTTTCGAATGGGCTATGCAACTCAGTTGTGTTAAATATGAATATAATGCCTTTTTATGAAACAGGAAATTATTATCATGTAAGTGTGGAGTTAGGACTCGGTATTTGGGGAAACGAGTATTTAGACACGACAATACAAAGTAACAACAAAGAGTAGGGCTGGATTCAGATGGCCTAGAAGAAAAGACTTGATATAGAATTATTGACAGAAACTTCGATTGAGAGACCAGGGCTGGATGCATGGAAGAAGCCTCAAACAAAGGGAAGAGCAGCTTTGGAGTAGTGATTGGAAACCTCAGCATGCTAAGAGACAACCTTGGCTGAGGAACCTCGGCATAGTGAAAAAAGTATCATTCAGTAAGTCTCGCTAGAGCAATGCATAATTTTTTGTACGATAGAATAAAGGCCTAAATGACCAAATAAGTGTGACTAGACAAATTTAAAAGTGGCTAATACATCATCATCATCATCATAAGGGACAAAGAAACTGCATAGCAACTACAAATATCACACCAAGGGACATAGCATGGCAACTGCATAGCAGCTAAAAACTAACAGTGACAAGACAAACTAATAGTGGCTATTACATCATCATCATAAGGGACATATCAACTGCATAACAACTAAAAAGATTACAAGGGACATAGTATAGCAACTGCATAGCAACTACAAACTAACAGTGACTAGACAAACTAAGAGTGGCTAATACATCATCATCATTTGGAACACAGCAGCTGCATAGCAACTACAAATATAATCACAAGGGAAACAGCATGGCAACTGCATTGCAACTAAAATATTAGAGTGTCTAATACAGAGGTGGGCAATCTCGGTCCTCGAAGGCCGGAGTCCTGCAGGTTTTGGAGGTTGCAACACAAGATGGTTCCAATCAACAGGATCGTTATCAGGCTTATGCAGAGCTTGCTGATGAGCTGATCATATATCAGCTGTGTTGTAGAAGGGCAACGTGCAAAACCTGCAGGACTCCGGCTTTCGATGCCCACCTCTGGTCTAATACATAGTATGATAAGGGACTACAAAACAACTACAAATATCATGACAAGGTAAATAGCAACTGCATAGCAACTGACGACATCAACATCATAACAACACAATGGCACCATGACCCAACCCAAAACACAGTCATAACAATTATATTGTTTTAATAATCTGCCATTGTGTAGCCCCAGTGTAATTATGTTGTTAAAAACTGGGGGGAAAAGAAAAACGTTTATTCAATAAAAATGACATGTGTACACATATTAACAATAAACCTTGCCCAGATGTGCCATAAGCCTTTAAATTCAGAGAACCACACCAAAATATTTATGTGCAGCCCTGAGTATGGAACATAAAATCACCAGTCTGTAAGGGAAAACAATACGATCAGAGCAAAGCCACATTAAACAATAAACAGCAATGACACCAATACCACTGAGGTTGAAATGTGGGCGAGTGTGTGGGGTGGCTTGCGAGCACTTACTTTGGCCAGCAGTCGGAGAACAATGGAGGAGATACATTTCATGTTTCACCTTGTCTCCTTTGTAAACTAACACATTATTGTTTTTATTGTTTTAAACCGATTGTTTACTGATACAGATGATTTTTTGAACTCCAGTTGGATGTGACTCTTCTGGCATATTTATTTGCAAATGTTGGCCAAATCCTTCTATTGTACGCATAAGTAAAGGCATTTGACTTGAGCTGGATACTTTATGGCATGCCATAGCTGTCATTTCGTCTGTCTACATGCTAAGTAGCGTGATGACCAGGTTTTAAATGCAGCCAAAACTCATTTATAGTTAATTGCAATCGGATATAAAGATGGACAGACCACATGAAATTGACCTTAATTGATTGATTTTGTGGCCAAGTGGTTCGTTAGTTTTGATGGTGGGTTAGGGTTTGAATGCAGGCTCTGGCCTTCCTGTGTGGACTTGGCAGGCTCTTCCCATGCTTGTGTAGCTTTTCAGTTAGCAGATTGGCAGGTGAAGTCAAAATGCAATTGGTGATCTGCATGAAAAGAATTTGACCTTAACGGTGATACATTCAAGGAGAAACTGAGAAAATGGTTTGTTAATGTGCAGCGTTTTCGTCTTTACAATGGCCACATATAAATATTTTTTTAGAGGGTGGGGCAATATTCCGTGAAAAAAAACCTCGCAAATTTGCCACTTTTGAGAAAAAAAACTCATAAATTTGCGACTTTTTAAAGTGGTAAATTTGCAAGTTTATAAAGTGGCAAATTTGTGACTTTATAAAGAGGCAGATTTGCGAGAAAAATACTCATAAACTTACAAGAAATACACGTAGCATATTACTCAGATGTTTGTGCCATACTTTTCGGTCGTTTTTTTCAAATAAGAAGATACTAATTGTTTTAGCAGAGATTAACCATATTCACTCTTTGAAGCATTGGGTACGGCTTGCGTACCCAAAAGACACCGCGCTTTGTGAAAGTCCACACCCTGAGGATCGAGCATTTAAGTTAATTTGTTAAAATGTATATTTACTTGTACACACATTTATACTTTTTGGTATTTTTTTGTACAAGTAGCTGAGTTGATGTGTCGAATCTGCTGTGCTCCATCATTCACTTGTATTTACCTAAAGTATGCTAGCTTCCGATTAGTTAGTGTTATTCAGCTGATAGGGGATCAGGAAGTGTTGTCGCTCTAGCTGCCGTGTACAACGAGTAAAGTTTAAATTAAGAATCAATCCGTCTCCATCCTGCCTTTTCATTTTATAAACAGTGTCCCTTTAACCACCAACGAATCCTCACATTAGACTATAGCTACTACGCTACGTGTATTTGTCGTAAGTTTCTGAGTTTTTGGGCAAAAGTGCGACTTCATAAAGTGGCAAATTTGCGAGTTTTTTCTTGGAATATTGATTCCTTCTCCCACAAGCGCAAACCCCCCCCCCCCCCCCCCCCCCATATATACGTGGCCCTAATACGCCGTCGCACATCTTTGTGTGAAGTTGGCTGGTGTGTTTTTTGAAAGAGTCACAGCATACTTTTGGGGTGACGGAGAGATGGAAGAGAGGAAGAGGGGAGTTGGAGGCCAGAGAAGAATCCAGACTGTGTTTCACATCAAAGGCAGAGCTGGTGATACAATCGCCTCTTTAGGCTGCGAAAGCCCAACTTTATTAATTAAAGCGCTGTCTGTTGCACAAGTCTGTTGAATCACGCTCTTATCTCTCTTTCCTCTCTGCTCATCTTATCCCTCCTTCCCTGCAGTGGCGCTGATTACAGAAAGAGGCTGGGGTTGTGACAGCGCACATTCAGGATTTGAAAAGCAGACAGGAACCACTTATTGATAGCTGCAGTGTGCGGCATCCATTTGTTGCGCTTAGTCACACAACAGGTGTGCATCTCACCACACTATTACATATCGAAAAAAGGCATAAATAGAGGAGAAAGGAAGTGATGAAGATGAGATGGAAAAGGGAGATAATGAGTAAAAGGGGCCTGTAGTGTCAGCAGCTGTATAGCTTTCAGATGACATCCCATACGCACTGCATGTATGTGACATGTACATGCACACACACTGACTGACAGCTTCCCCTCAAGTCTAACATCTGTGCTGACAGCAGCTGCGGTAATGGCTCTCTACGTGTGCCAACATAGGTGTGCCCGGTCCTTTTTTTTCTTTACCCGTCCTCCTGTGCACAGTTCACTGGACCGTTTCCCACATTCCCCTTATCTCCTCGTCATTATTTCCCTAATTGAAGTGCAAGCAGATTGACTACACAGCACACCAGCAGCAGTGAAATAAGAGTAGTATCTAGAGTCAAGTTATGAAATCATTTTTCCGGTGTTGACACCCAGGTGTGGAGTCGAGGCTGGGTGGAAATATGGCCTAGATGAAGAGATGATAAACGGCTCTCGTTAGAGGGGTAATTTGTCGATCCTTTTCTGACGGGGCTCCAGCTGTCGTTCCATCCCTCCTCAGCCAACCACTCCTCACCTCAGCCAGATGGGTGGACGGATGGACGCAGCGAGGTGGGTGGGAGGAGGGACAGAAATAGCGACAAGGACGGGGAGGAGAGGCATCGTTGTAGAGTCAATGAGCGGAATGTCAATGACTATGTAATGCCACAGCAGAGTTGGAGAAACAATGTACAAATTAAGAATTAGTTAAATAATCAATTAATATGTTGATTTCATTGATTAATCGATGAATGAGTTAAATCAGTTAACGTGTTTTCATTTCTATCCCTTCCTTCAAAGATAGGACATGATTTCAAATTGACAGTGTCGAAGATGGACCGAGATAAATTGGTGATGATTCAGTTACTGGTTCCGTTTATCAGATGTTTGAAAATAGGCAGAAATGTTGATCATTATTTTCTTAAGTAGAAGCAGATGTTTGTAAATTTGGATTCAACAAAGGTAACACTGGTCAACAAAAACTAAATTTGAAGGCCAACGATATTTTAATGGTTTCTAGGCAATCAGCTCATGAGTCAAATCAAATTAAACGTTAGCACTTTTTCATGCATAAAATGCACCTCAAAGTTCTGTGTAAATAAAACATCCATTGTACAATATAAGGCAAGGGGGAGCTCATCCACGCAGGGATGACGGCCCACGGCCACAGGGAGCGGTGCCATTCTAGAGACCTCTGGCCCAGACTGACGGTGGTAGCCCAGTCCCCCGGGCCAAAGGAACCTCCGGGATGACACTTCACCCGCCGTCCCCATGAGAAGGCCAGCCACCCCTCTCAGTGTGTAGGCCCCCCATAAGAAATCACTGGAGCTACATGCTGAAAGACAGCAACATAAAAGGCTAAAAGCAAAGCTAAGGGTTAATATGATGAAAGGAGATAAAAACGATAAAAGCAAAACTAAAAAGGTGTGTCTTGAGCTTCCTCTTAAAAATACCAACAGTCTCTGCAGATGATGTCCTCTAGCAGGCTATTCCATACTTGAGGACCATAAAGGCGGGATATAGCCTCACCGGGCGTTTTGGTTCTAAACCTAGAAATAGTTAAAAAGCCTGTGCCAGAGGTCCTCAGGGTCTACAAAGGTTGATACAATAAAAGACTGTTAAGGCATTTGAAATCTAATTAAAGCACCTTGGTGCAATGTGTTCACCAAAATGACACCAGTTTCTTTGAATTGGCTCTATTTTCAATGTATTGATATTTTTCACAATTAATTGCTTGACAATTAATGTGATTTGACAGTTTACAATATGTAATTACTTTGATTGTTACTTAAAGCAGTGTTTTTGCTTTGATGACTGCTGTTTTTGCTATTTTATTTTTGACTACTAATATTGCCCTCTTTTTGGATTTTCTTGCTTGATTTTAACATTTAACATGGTTTATGTATAGAAGGCTCTCGGTGAGAATGATCGCCATCTTTCACGATATTGTATAAAAACGAAAGAATATCTACTGTATGGGCATGCTTGAAAAGACAGATAAAGCCTCATCAAAGTTGTAGCATGAAGAGAATATCAATGTCATAACTTGCGCATTATTAAAAAAAAAATTAAACAAAAATATGGACTATCCCAAAAACTAGAGGCAATTCGGAAAATACAAAGTCATTTTCAGATTCAGCGATATCAAAATACCCTCAAATCATTGAAACTTTCTTGGCACCAAAATGTGTGTTGACCAGTGCAATTAGTGCGCTTTAAAAACATGTTATTTAAAATTAAACATGATCTCTATACAATTAAATTATGAAAATAATGATCAATTCATTCGATAATCGATTTGGTGTCAATTAATCACAGAATCATTGCACCTCTATACTGTTATGTACACAAGTCAAGTGGGATCACATTTCACTGTTGCTACCACTTGTGCTGTACTTCGAACAACAACCAAGTTGCCATGCTTATCAACAATTGATTTTAAGAGTGAGAGTCACGACGAAATCCATCCAGATGGCCAGGGAGGCGGCTGAAAGATGGCGACGATCTGATTGTCAAGGGAAGCACGTGAGCCGTTTACCAAGCTTTTGTTCTAATAACACAAACCAATTTTCACTGACCTTTCTCAGAAATGTAGCGGGCAGAAATGACTGAGTTAAGGATGCCCCACAGCATAATTGCTAAAGAGATTAAAGTTCTCTTAATTGCTTTTGGCCCACTATAGCATTTTTTGTCTTTTTGGGGGGATAATGAGAGTGATTTAAAATATTAATAACTACCCCAGAAAATACATAACCTTACACATGTGAGTTCAGGCTCATCTCATTGTGTTCACATGCATTTATAGTATGCACATGTACACACACATGCACATACACACAAGCAGATGTTTACCTCTACATGTTGGCCTGATTGGAGGCCTTGTAAAATATGCAAATAGCTATATCCCAGCTCAAAGATCAATAGAAGGTTGGGATTGATTTTTTTTGGATCAATTGCTTTTTTGCATAAGTAAAGTTTGCGTATTCCCTCTTTACCTCTTCATCTTTTTTTTCTGTCTTACTTCAGCCATTCATATTGCCTAATTACAGCCCATTACTTTCTCTCAATGTGCTTCATTTTTTTTAATGAAGACACGTTTTTCTGGACCGTCATCATCTGTCACTGTGCCGTCCTTTCTTGTGGTTGACCCCCCTGTAAAAGCCCCGCCCTCACCCCCTCTGCCTTTACATCAGTCTGTCACATCTTTTCCCTCATGTGCACCGCATTGTTTGCTTTGCCATTGTTTATCCATTTTTTCACAGTTTGCACTGATGAGATTGTCCGGAAGTGCGTACGCACACACATATGCGCAGACACATACCTATATAGAAGACAAAGATGGTCTTCTCTCTGGGGTGCAGTTAATGCAGAGCCAGGGATCGATGCCAGCTCTGGTTTCCATGACACACGGCTCTAAGCTGGGGCAGTTTGGCCTATAGGACAGACGGGAGGCATCACTCTGGCTCCTCTTCTATCAGATATATCTCTATAAAGCCTTGATGGCACCTGTATTGATTAATGCGCCTCACATTGATGAGACTGTCCAACTGCTCTGTTTGATGATACCCTGCGCTGTTTCATGGCACATGGAGGGGAGAAAAAAACTCAATTTACAAAAGTAAATTCAGTCAATGCGCTATAATTAGAAGATACACTTTTTTTGTTATTTATAATTAATAGAGTATGTAAAATATATATTATATATTTATTAGAGGTGTTGAAATTAGTGTGTTAATTTTGAGTTAATTTAAAGTACCTTTAATGCCACCCAAAAAATGTATGCGCCATTAATGACCATTTCCCTTACTTGGAAAGCTGTACTGGGGGAATTCTAGTCCACGTCAAAACTTAGCAGTATTAAAATTAATAATAATGCATATATCAAGTTGTATTTTACAATTTTTAAAATGTGCAGAATTTCACAAGTTACTTCATGTTAAAGATTAGATAGATCTTAATAGAAAAAGAAAAATGCACTGAGCTGTCGCCAATGTCTTACAAATGCAATTATGCCATCTAGTGGCAGAATTATGACCCCAACACAAATCAATATCACACATGTTTTTTACAGTACGTCTCTTTAAATGTAACTAAATTTTATGAATTATTATGAAATGACTGAAAGATGCAGTCATATTTCTATTAGTTTAAAATGTTTCCACTTTTATGTTAACAAGAGTATGAAAACTTGGGAAAAAAATTATTGTGCATTTTATTGTACATTCAGAACAGATTATAAAAAAATTGATTAATCGTGAGTTAACTATTAAAGTCATGCAATTAATCACGATTAAAACTTTTAATCGCCTGACACCCCTAATATTTATATTGAGTATTTATTTTACTGATTATCATTAGTAGAACTAGAGGCAGGACTCATATGGTGACTCAGTGGTACCCAAGGGTAAGTCATTACAGATGAGCTACTGATAATTATGCATCAATGTCTCTATTTATAAGAAATGCTTGTGGGAGAAAATATATTTTCTCCAACACAAATGACCAGTTTCCGGTGCGCCGCTCAAAAGCCACGCAAGCCTTTAGTGGCTCTGGTCCTAAATCATTCCGCAGGTTCCTCTCCAACTGGAAGCGCTCTGAAAGAGGAACGCTCCATTTCGTGGTCCCTGCCCCTCACCACATATGCAATGAATGGTTTTGACGCCCACACACCGGCCGCTGTTAAATGCAGTGTGAAAAGAGCTTTAGCTGACCCTAAGGTGACTTTTGGGCTAGGGTACATCCTGGATTGATTGCCAATCACAGTGCACATATAGACAAACAAACATTGACTGCAACATTCACACCACAATGGCCATTTTTATTCATAGAATCCTGCCTCTTCTTCAAGGTCAGATTTTCTGCATTCTTCTCTCTTCTGTAAAGAAAAAAAAGAATGACAGAAGTGAAGTTCATCCATTGTGACCTCTGTGTTCCTCGTGAAATGACAAAAAATGAATGGATGAAATGTGATGATCTAAAAAGAAGCTTGTGTGGTTCTTGTTTCTTGTTTCCACCCCCACAAATTTTACCTTACAAGGGCACAAACCAACATATTAATGAGAAAAGTATTTTCATGCTGTAAAGAGAAAACTCATTTGGAGGCTACAAGAGAAAATAAATGATAATCGTTGTGTGACAGTGTCTCTGTTTGACTATTTAATTAGTGGTGATAATAACCTGAGTTCTTTAGTGGATTAGCTGAACTCTGTGTCCTCATTCTTACAGTGTTGTTGATTGATTGAGCTACAAATATGGCAGATATAATTACTTGATATTTTCAGCTGTCTCTAAATAGAATTTATTAGATTTGTCTTTGTCCTTGATTTGCAAACCTTTGGAGACTAGAGCGATTTCTCTCCATCCATCTTTTGTCTCTCTGGTGTACGGGACAGCCTGATTGTGTCCACATGTCCCATGGTTAGGGCTATTTAAAGAGTGGCTGTTCTTGGATCTTACCATGTACGATGGATGTGGGTCTTAATGAAACTCAAATCACATCATTCCATTCAAGTGAGAAGGAAATAAAACTTATTTTTTCTTTGATAAATTAGATGGCAGCATAAGTCATGATGAGAAATATTGAAGTTTATCTAAATAGCATGCAGGCTAAAGCTTGGGTTGATTTGTTATGCATGCACTTACCAAGGGCTGAGCTTATTTTACTTAACGAAAACTAACACAAAAAAAACTAAAGCTAAAATTGGACCCAAATCAAATTGATAAAGAAATAAAATAAAAACGAAAATGCCTTAAAAAAAAAAAAAGAGAACTTACTGAAACTACATTTTATGTTTAAAATTAAGACTAGACTTCAAAATTAAGACTAACTATAAATATAGTGAAAATGTCCTTTGTTTTAGTCTTTGAAAATGTATTTAATACATAAGCCTTTAGGGTTGATTTTAAATGTGATTTTAAAAGTATTTGATTTCATAATTAGTGGAGCAAGAACATTCGAAAGTGTGTCACACAGAAATGACGTCATCTAGCAGGAGCCAATAAAAAAACACCTCCTGATGACGGCACTTTTTCCATGTTTGACTTTTGGCTCCTATGTTCTTTTTTTGTTCATATATGGAAAAAAAAGTTCATATATGAAAAAAATATATGCAGTATATAAAAAATACCAGGTTTCATACTTTACTTAATAATAAAGGAATTCAGGCCACAAATCCTCTTTAGAAGTTGGAAACTAAGCAAAACAGGTATCCTAGCTTTATTTATTAAGGATTGTGATGAATATAGCTTTAAAAGTGGTACTGTGCACTGCGCACTTACAGTCTGATCATTCAAAGGCTGTGAACTGTTATACAATACAGTACCTGCATTTGATTTGTGGACAGCTGTTATTAAAATGTTTTAAAATAATATGTTTTGTATAATTTTTACTTTACAATACTTACCATGGTGTATTAAATCTTGCACACAATAAATAAAAAAAAGAATTAATAAATTAAAACATTTGAAAAAAATGAATAAAAACTAACAAAGCCACCCTAAAAACAAATAAAAGTTATTAAAATTAACAAACTAAAACTTTTGAGAAAAAAACAACAACAACCTATAACTATTATAATAATAATATAAATAAGGTTCTGTTTTAAAAATGTAGTTGTCCAGTCTCAAAAGTTAAAAGTATCTTTTGCCTGACATCTTGCAATGCTGATTGTTATGCATTTATTCACACAGATTGAGTTTTTGTCCTATTTCTCACTGTATAAACCGTTTTATTTGCGCTTCCAAATAGTCCTTGTGAGAACTTATTTTTTTCACACCCAAGCACATTGTGTTGCTGATTTGTATTCATACTGTTACTCTGTTGTTGTTTGGATGTCTGCAACCTGAAACAGGCCAACTACATCACTGTCCGTCATCACCATCTGTTTTGTCTCCTTCCATCCTCCAGGTCGCCCAATGCCTCCAACCTCTTCCTCTTCCCTGCTCCCTCCGTCCCATCCGTCCTCCTCGTCCGCCCCACACCACCCCTCCCCTGGCCCGTCTCCGCCCATCCGGGAGTGCCAGGTTCCCCTTCTGGAGAAAAACTCCACCCATTCTCACCTAGAGCCCCACCCAGATGACTCATACTTGCTCCGGGCACAGCCGTCCTCCACCGGTAAGAAGTCTACCAACTCATTCATCCCTTCGTTCTTTAATTTTATTACCAGTACCGGTAATACATTCATGCCATCCCTCACAGTTTTGCATTACGTCATTATGTGTGCATTTGCTGGTCTGGTTTAGATGTTGCATGATCAGCGGCTTTACATTCTGTTTGTATCCTGTAATCTCTTCTGTGTTGGAAAAGTTCATCTTGTATACAAACTAGTTCACAAATTTTAAAATGAAGTAGTTCAGTTCATAGTTCATAATTCAAATGTTCTGAGTTCATAGCTCTTTTTCTTTATTTTTTTTAACAATATACTGCTGCTATTACCCATTTCCGCATTGTTGCCACCCATTCAGTCCACACTAGTAGACAGCTGCAACTTTCATTCTACAATCTCATTAGGAAAATGTTGTCGCTTGAGTGCTGTTTTTTTTAATTATTTTTTTTATGAGGAATTAAAACAAAAACAGGAGTATAGTCTTTAATGTGCAAGCACAAATAGAGTCTAAGTCTCTTGTCTTCGGGTGAACCCGTGAATTACCGCAACCCCTCCTCACCAAATCCGAAGTGTGTCTACCAGAAAGAAACAAACAGTAACATACCTTAGTATTTGTGTATTTGTCGCCAACCATTACAGATTCCCCGAGTAAGGTAACCACCATGGGCTTTTTATCTTTATCTGTTGTTGAAAAGCCGTTCACAGATGCCAGAATGAGCGTGCTCACAAAAAGTTGATCAGGCAGAAATACACTACTTTCAGTTCATGTTTTCCCAAAATGTGAATGAGCTTGTGAACATCACTCTTTCTCTAGGCATCAGAATAATAGAAATTATGATGTACAGTATTACTGAATTTATAAAACATTGGCAAAATAAAGTTTATAATCTGTAATTGTTTAGTGATCTAAGTGATAATAGTTGTCTTTTTGTGCAATTAATTTTGAAACAACGCAATACATACATAAATTCATGACGAAAATGAAAGATTGCCTTCACTTCCCTTGTCAAATGGTCCTCCACAATTTTTATTATCTCCAGCTGTCCAAACTGCATGCTCCAGTTATTTCCACAGATGTTCAATAGGACTCAAATCTGTGCTGATATAAGTACAAAGTTTTGTTCTTTGACATTCTTGGATGTTTTTAGCCATGTGTTTTGGGTCATTGTCTTTTTGGAGAACCCATGAGCTGAATCTTTCTGATCTTGGACATCACATGTTTTCTCCAGAATGCTTTGATAGTCTGCAATGAATCAAGACTAGTCATGAGCCAATTACCGGTTTGACGTTGTACCGTGGTTTTAAACAGTTACGGTTTCAATAACCACTAACACTGGCTTTCACCTTTATTTTATTTTATAAAAGTGGATGTCTAAGCAGGGTAAAATATAATTGGCTGCTTGGAGAGTTGAGTAAATAAGCTGCTTCTTTGAAGTTAATTGCTTTTAGGAGAGAGGGAACAAGATGAGATACTGCACACACAGATGCTTTTTTGCTTTGATTCATGTGCAAAAATAAATAAATAAAATGCCAGTGTGGTGTTTACTAGTTAGCTCCATGGACAACATGAGTAGCCCACAGTCTGCAGCAAAAATATCTCACCAGTGATGGGAAACTGTGACTTACTAAGGTTTAATTAAAACAGAAGAACAACGTTAATTTCCTTTTTTTTTTAACTTAACATGATGCACGTAACAAAATGCACGATACAAAGGACATTCTCCTAGACGCTTCAAGTTTATTCGCCAACCATGGTGGGTTTATCTTTCTAAACAGAGGGGTACAAACAAGTCTTGCTTTGATTATGATAAATAATAAATAGCTTAAGAAAAGTTATATTTAGTTTGTGATCTATGACAGTTGAAGCAAACTTTTCACCTGTTCCTTTACAGTAGTGATCCAGGTTACATCAACCCGTTTTTCTGCCTTTGAGGAGCAATGTTTGTACGGTTATTTATGTAAGGATATCATAAATAATCCTGCAGAAAAAAGGGTGATGAATTTAAAAAGCGGGAGACTGTGTGTTAGAAAAGAAAAGTAAATTAGTTTGCCCAACTCTGAGCGCTCTTTGTCCTCACTGGAAATTCTCTTGCAGCCATTTATTTTCCTTATATGAACACACACAACAACAATGATGTGCATCAGCATACACATTTGTTTCAACAATTAGTTACTGTGGGCCAACTATATCTATCTTAGTGTCCCCCCGTCCCTCTGCCGCCGTTTCTCTTCTCCTCTGTGCCTCTGCACATGTAATCAGCAGATATATTTAGCGGAGGTCTGATGGGAGAGAAAGGGAAAGTCCTAATGTAATTTTTGGTGGAATACAATCTATTGTTAATGGCGTTAGGCTCTCCTTTGATCCAGTATAAATCTTCATTAGGGAAGGCCCGGGTCCCAGGTTCAAGAAGAACGTGATTAGGAGGCTTTTAAAATGACGTTACATCAGCCTCCTAATTGGTTTACTGTTTGCTGGGGCAACATCAATCATTAGCCCAGTAACCGCGCAGCAAATAAATTCACTCTGCCACTGACACCCTAATGGCAGACTCTGGCAAAGAGGGAAAGTGAGGCTCAAAGGCACACTCTCTCAATCTCTTGCTCTTGTTTGTATACACCCACACTTTTGTTCCAGGGGCCTCTTTCAAATCTCGGCTGTGCTTATAATCATAAAGGCGGCAAACAAGGGTGACAAACTTATGAAGTTGTTTAATGAGACGCCTTCCATGAAAACATTAAAAGACTGTATTTTAAAAAGTTATCATGTAAAAATTGATTTATCATAACTTGGATGTAAGGAATGTAAATGTGTTAACGAAAGCAAATAGGGATGTAACGATAATGACAATATTGCAATATTAAAATCGACAAGATATCATCGTTGTGTTACGATATCAAAAGCAGCATATGTTAAAAAGGCCAGGTTGTTTTCCATTTGTGCGTTTTCAGCACCCTCTGGTGGTTAGTTTATTAGTGCAATTTATATTTAATCAGGCATGTCTTGGTCTCTCTATGTTTAAGACCCACGCTAATCGCCAGATGAAGGGGAACATATAAATTGACTGGATTCACAATGTGTGCAAGTGTCTCAATATTAAGTGTTATTAGTGGTTGTAAGTTGTGTATGTATATTGGGGTTAATGTTACCTGTACTATTTGAACTATATTATGGCCAGATGTGGGCAAAACCGTCAATACATCGGCCCGTCATTGATGGATGCCCACCATTTGGCGAGTGCACCCGTATTTTCGGCAAGTGCTTTATGATACGAAGGCTTGTAAAAATACACGGACTAAACCTGCTTCAGTCGATGCTCAGTCCGTGTATTTATTCGAGACTCCGAGTTATAATGCACTCGCCAAAAGGTGGGCATCTGTCAATAATAAGCTGACGTAACGACGGTTTTGCCCACCTCTGATTATAACCTCAGCTAATTAGCATTATATAGATGAGACATTTACAAGCAAATGCTTTTATTTTATTTGTATTTTTTGTTCTATTGAAAGCACCCAGACCCAAGCCAATTAAAATACTATTACTGCTCACATGGACAAAACGATGTTCTAATCGAACATACTGCAACTCTTTTCACTCCCATCAATCAGTTATACCAGCATATATTTTTTCAAAAACATTATTTTTCACCCGCCCCTGCTGAAGACAAGATTGTGAACTACATAGACGATGATACTTCGCGCCACTCAGCAAATAGACAATAAAGCGACTGGCCAAGCTTATTTCTTTGTCACTGCTGTTATGTACAATCATGAGCTTTTTTTAATATCGCCAACCTCCCCACAAGATTGTGATAATTATTGTATCATAAGGTTCATATCGTTACATTACTAAAAACAAAGGAGTCTGTCGGTCACAGCAGTTATTCGAAAAGCTGCCAATCTAATGACTACAGAGAGACTCATTGGCTCTCGGTGTCTATAATGTATTCTAAATGAGTTTAGTGTGGCAGCCTGGCACTTCCCTGGCATGTTGGAGGACATGTAAATGGTGGCAATTAGATAAAACACCCCACATGTGACTGCATGTCTGTCTGCGTGAATGAGGGCCTGTGTGACCATATGCGTGTTGGGTGTGCTCGTGTCGAGAGCGGACGCTGAGAAGGAAATGAGCCCGACCAAGCCAAGCAGAAACTGACCACTGTGAGATAATCCTGCAGGAAGCTGCATGCTGTTTATACGCGCGTGTGTGTGTGTGTAGATTGGCAAAGTAGTCTGCCATTACCAAAGCTAACAGGTGGACAGACATGACTTGTGTTTTTAGTCAGGCATGACAGTTAAATGGAACGGAACACTATCGCCGTGGATTGGCTGGGAATTGACTTTGCGAATGTTTATATGGGAATAATATCTGGCTCAGAGCACCTGTCTGGGAACATTTCCCCCCGAATGCCAGGAGAGCTGAGACGGCCAAACGGAGCATAGCAGATCACTCCTGGAAAGAGCTAACGTTAGCGCTGTCTCTAGACATTCATTATGCATGGGGGAAAGCTAAGCTATTTTTAGCCACAAAGCGACTAGCCTTCAGCTGCCAGGGAAGTCACCTCAAGTCACTGCTAATGTCATAAATCTTTAATGGCTTTGTTGAAACAAATCTACGGAAACAAAGGAAACCCAAAGACATGTTCGCTTATTGTGCACGACCGTTGTCTTTTCTAATAGTGCTTATGTAAGGGTGACATTCGCGTAACAGCGTGTGTGTATTTATATGCAAATGTGTAAGTGTGGGTGAAATACACACTTGCATTTGTGCTCATAGTTTGTTTTTGGCTGAACGTGATGACTCTTCTCTAGCGGATTATTGCCTCCTAATTAGACAAAGATGACTAGCCAAGGCAGAGGCGGTGTGCGTGTGTGTGCGCGGATGTGTGTGTGTTTCAGTTTGTCATTGTGCATGCTTGTATGATTTCATGCACAGAGGAACATCCAAGATCAAACCAAATCAGTTGAGGATGGACTTTGTTCAGATTTCACAATAACTTTTTGGCCATAAAAAAAAAGGCAATGTTCAAACAATTATAAGCTTGATTAATAGCGAAGGCATTTTTGGACATTTGTAACCATATAAGCACAGGCGCGTAAATTTTGCCAGTCCGTCATTCGTCGCTCCATCCATCCATTTTTAGAACGGCTTGTCCTCACAATTTGATTAAAATGTTAAATGGAGTGCATAACATATCAGTATATCTACATACTTTCTTCTTCTTTTTCTTCTTCTTCTACAATTTGGCATTTGTAAAACAACTGTTGGTGCATTACTGCCACCTTTTGAAATGGAGTGTGGGTCTGGATAACATTATTTCACATCCTATTTAGCCCTACTCTTACTCACAAGTTCTCTAAATAAAATGTATCCAGTATTCAAAGCTAGTTTCTGACTCCTCAGCTCACTAATTTGTCAGTTTTTAGCAAAACAGGTGTGCGTCAGTGACTGACTGAGAGGTTCTTCAGTACTTGACCCGGTTAGTGACGATTACACTACCGGATGAAAACCCACTTCCGTTAGTGCTTAATGCTTAGCCGTCAGTTTTCGGTTTCAAGTTTCTCATCATTCATCAGCAAAACAGTTCTCCGTTACTACTGACAAAATACCTACTCTCTCTCTCTCTCTCTCTTTCGCTCTCTCTCTCTCTCTCTCTTGCTCTCACTTGCTCGCCCTCTGACTATATACATTGTAAAAGTATTGTGTGTGTTTGTATGAGATGTGTGTTTCACCTCAACCTCTCCTTCCCTCTTGTCTGAGAAGAATGACAAGTAGGCAGGGTGTGATTTGGTCAGACAAAGGACATGAACTAAGAGCACATGGGAGGATGCTGTAAGACATGGAGAGTATATCTATTAGCTAAATGAAAAACAATTAACGACTTTTTTTTTTGTTCAAGGAAGGATTGAAACGTGATGTGACAAATGTGTAAAGAGATGGTGAACTGGAGGGAGAAGGAAGAGAGAGGGTGGGCAGAGCCCTGCAATGATCTCGCTTAACTGCTGAATGGGCATTTCTGCTCTACAGACACACACACACACACACAACCCAGCAACTTTTCTCTGTTAACCACAGAAAATGTCAATAAACACTTTGCCTATCCAGGGCTGTGAAACAAACTGCATCAGCTGCTTGCTGCTGCCAGCTGGCAATGCACACGTATAGAAGACAACAGTGTTCTTTACAAGGGAGGCAGGTTAGCAAGCTAATGTTCCTCTGCTGAATGAGTGTCCTTTGAATTGGGGGATATAATGAACTTCCAGGGATTAGCTGGAACCGAACCCTCCGGCTTACAGCGAATGTCCCCTTCGTTGGGTGCCAGGGACGTGGTGGGAATAAACTGGGTCAGTCCACATGGAAGTCAGAGGGGCTTTGAGCTTTTGTTGAGACTGAAAACCCGACAAAGATTGATGAGAAAATATTTCTACAATTGCTGTTTATCCAGTGAGCGAGAAAGAGAGGAAACAAAGAGATAAGGCAGAAGAGCAAAATTAGATCTAGCTGCTCTCTAATTGCTGTGTTTATCCAGCACATGTTTTGTCTTCTGTCAAACTGGCTTCCTGGTAAAACACGCTATTAGCCTACCTGCAGCTTGTACTTTAGTAAGTGGACAATTCAAATGGACGAGTCCGCTATTTTCATTTTATCGGCCACATTTGCTCCAAGCGTACTCTTACTGTGCGATGTCTCTGCTCCGGTGGCTAATCAGGTATGTGTTCTCTTCAGTGGTTCTGTATGAGTGAAGAAAAAGAAATGAAAATGATTTTGTGTCTGACACGTACAAACAGCTTAATGTTATCTCAGCTCTCGGTTGTTGTAGAATAGGAGTCCATGAATTTCTTTAAAATAATTATCCTGCGTGTGACAAAGTTTTAAAAAACAGAACAAAGCAGGCGATGAAAATTCATGAAGTGAAATCGCTACTGCCACCTGTGGCCAAAAAAATTAACTGCACACACCCTTCTTCACCTATACAATGTGGATGTGACGTCACATCTGCAGACAGAGGACGGGAAATTCAAACCCAAATCCAGTCTGAAAACTATTGGCCAAAAGCTTGTAGGAGTACCCATTTTGAACTGCTAAGGTATCAATCTACTAATTAGAAGATGTTTCAGTCATAAATGGTCAAATAAAAAGGTTATTGTATATTTGGGCAAATTGTTACAGATACTTTAATTGGCTGCTAATATCAACCAATTAAATCGGCAGATATTAGCTCTTTTAAATTGGCCCAAAAAATCTGCCAAGTTTTTCTGATTGTGTGTGTGTGTGGGTTTTTTTAGACATTAACTCATTACAACATAAGACAAAGATTTAGATTTTGTCGATTCTTCACTCTGTTGTAAAGTTAAACCAATAATAAAGGACAAAGTATGGGAAAACAGTCAAATGCATTGACTGTAATTCATATCTATATTTTAACCATAGAGGGACTGGAAGGTCCTGGGACCTCGCAATGATGAAGATGTGCTAACCAATGTTCCACTGTCCTGCTGCAATTTTTGTGTAAATTTAGATTCCAAAAATATACTCAACATTTATAGCAGGAAGTTTAATTAAAACATGTTTTGGTATGTGCACACAGAGAATGAGAGCAAGCCTGAGTGAAGAGAGCACATACATTACACTTAATTTTGTGTTGCGATGACTTTTTGTCTCTGCGCACACATATTTTTATTGGTCCAAATAAGCGTGCAGATAAGGTGGAGCAGGTGCTATTTCACATTTTTAGCGCTGTTGCAAAGAGGCAACGTCACCAAATTTACTCATAAACGTTTTTAGCAAACAAGCTTTATCTCTGGATCCTTTTTACAGCTCAGTCAAGGACACCGACAGCAAAGGAAACAATGCAGAAGATATAAGACAAAGTAGGATAAACGGAGGACAAGAGACGTCTGCCTACTTTAATATCAGTTTACACTCTCTGCACATTTGATGCAAGAGCTTATCACAAATTGTCTTTCAGGTGCACAAGTGTGGGTATGTTTGCATAGTGCGTCTTTTCTCCCAAGAGCGTCTCCGCATGTGGAAACAGATGTTTTATGTCTGAGTTGTTACGAATAGGTCAGACCTCCTCCATCTTCCTGGTGTCTCCTTCTCCTTGTCTCCTTTCACGAGCGTCTGTTCCTAAGCAGCATGTGGGTGGCACCTTCATCCCAGTGGTGATGGGAGCAGGTCACCTTCCAAGCATCTGGAATTACAACACAGCACACTTGCATCTACTCGGAATGCTCATCCAGGAAGAATTATTAATTAAACGTATCGAAGGCAGCAACCAATTCATCTTTCCTCTCCTTTTGTCTTCTTTCCTCATCAAATTCAGGAGATGATCAATAAAGGGGACCATATGTGACTGTGTTGCCAAACAGTTCTTTGATGCTACTTCAAGGTGCATCTATTGTATGAACTGTCTCATCTTTTGATGTTTACTAGGAAGGTAACATGCAAATGGTATCATTATAATGTGTTCTCCAATTAGATGTGTTCAGTCATGAGAATAAAACAATGTGTGGAAAGTTCAACAACGCAATCATCCTGTCAAGTCTATTCCGACTTCATAATCAATGAGAGAGTATTTTCTGTGAGCTGAAGAGATTTTTACTGTTGATTTTATTTGGCTTATGCGTGAATGTGCATCAGTGAGTGTGTGTGTGCATGTGTATGTACTAAAAGGAATGCAAATGCAACTTTGTGGAGCTCACCCTCACTGTACAGAATGCAGTTTATTGATCCATACACATACGCACAAGACAAGCTCTTGGTTATGATGCACACGCAGAGCCTCAGACACAAATGGGATGTGCGAATGGGTCTTCGTGTCTGGGTCATCCGGGTTTGTTTTTGCAGCTCGCTCACTCAACAGTCCATTAGCTCGATGCTGCAAGGGCCAGTATTGGATTCTAGCTGACAGGTTTGGCCTAAGTCTAAGAGCAAAGATGAGGAAGGGAGCGTTCAATGCTGAGTGCTATTATATTGCTCACATAACCACCTCCCATACACACACATACCTTACCTTAGGTCAGTGGTTCTCAAGTGGTTAAAGGTACTGAACCGCACCAGTTTACTATCCGCATCAACCAAACCCTTTTTTTATTGTTAAAATATGTTGTTGTTGTTGTTTTTGTCTCAAATTCAAAACATAAGTAAAGGTTTTACTAGTGAACAGAATGAACATGAAAAGTATTCATTGAATCCGTCTTTCTTCACCTTGAATTCAAAAAGTGTTGTGTTTTTCTTCCCATCCCCAAGTGTTTAGTTTTGTTAGATAGCTCCTACGATACTAGAATTGCTCAACTTGGTATTGCAAATCATACAATTAGGACACTGACTCCCATCACTCAACTCTATAGATCACTTTAAAGATGTAACCCAGGGGCAGCAATCGCAATGAAAACTAGAAAAAGTGCCATTTCTGCAGAAATGGCATGGGAATGCTGAAATTGGAATGCTTATACAAGCTGAACGCATGTGGAATGTTTGTGGAATGCTTTTGAAAGATAAATTATGTGAAAATAACGTAATATTAATTGTAGTTGCAAGATAAAAAAAAAAAAAGTTGAACTGCAACCAGCCTAAAGCGGGATTCAAACCATTGAATGTACTAAGATGTGGTCCAAGCGGGGTTTGAGCCCAGGTTCTCCGTGGTGTCAGGCAATTGTTCTAAGCACTGAGCTAAGTGAATTGTTGTAGCTAATGGCTCAGGGTGTTTTGTACAAAGCTGAAAGCTATCAATGCACGTGTTTAATCATTTCACTGAAATTATAATGCGTTTCCTGGTATGATATACAGTTGGTATAATGAACAATGCACTTTACCAACTGCGCCACTGAGCAATATCAGACAGCTGGTAATGATAATAAGTTGTATGTATGGAAGTGGGCGTGGAAAGTGGGACTTTGTGGGGAAAGTGGGGAAATTTCAATGCCTATCCTGTAATGTTAAATTGTGCAAATAGCGTAAGTAATGTGGAATCAGACGATATATACCGCAGGAGGCGTGAATTTTTGAAGCAAGTTGAAATTTGAAATTTGAACGGTGTAAATCGGAAGTTTTATGTGGGAGTTGTTACACGGCAAAGAAGTGTGGAGAATAAAAATCACAATAACATATGGGAATGCTTCAGCATTCCCACAACACAGGCCCCAGAATTGAACCCTGTAGAACGCCGTACGTTTCGTTATACATGTGAATTCATATTGCACATATTGGTCCAACCACTTTCTTTTTTTTTTTACTCGACATACAGTATTTAGTGTGAAGGGAATTACAAAAATGAAATCACACAACATACTATCACAACAGCCACAAGTCAACTACTGAGTGCACCAAATTCCCTGCAGATAGGCCAAGCAATGTAGCGTGATCACCTGTGGCCAACGATGGCCAAGCGGACGTATCAACACAAATCATATGAGTCAAATGTGTGTCTTGACCTCGCCGAACCCCTGAGACTGACTCACTGAAACCCTGGGATTCGATCAACCCAGGTTAAGAACTACTGCCTTAGGTTAATGAGCTAAAAATATATAGTGCAATGACTCATGAATTCATTTCTGTGTTGCTGGAAATTCTGCATTAATGAATCATCGCCATTTAAAATGTGACACCTGCTTTACCAACATAATTGCTCAACATCAAGCGCTAATGATTTCTTGCTGAGTTTGATTCACCTTTTCGATCTGTCATTTCTTTGTGTGAAATGTTTTTTCATTTGACTTTTCTTCCAGGGGTGGCCAACCACCACACCCAGTCCAAACTCCGGCCTCCGCTGCCCCCTCCACACAACCATCACACCTTGTCACACCAGTCTGCCAACAGCCTAAACAGAAACACCCTGAGAGGGGGACGCAACCCCATTCACGCCCCGGCTCCAGGAACCGGCGACGGACCCACCACTCCCGAGTCGGTGCAGCTCCAAGATAGCTGGGTACTCAACAGCAATGTTCCACTAGAAACCAGGTCAGAGATTTTTGTCTTTGTTTCTATTTTTACAGTCAATGTGTTTGTTTACCTGATGCTGATTTTTAAAGCGTCTGACAGTAAGTGTAGCCCAGTAATCAGTAGTGAGGAATGAAAGCCAGACACATGCTGTTGAACAGCATTGCTGTCAGCAAATGGGAAATAATGAGAGCTGCGGAGGAAATAGTACTGGACCACAATTTTTTTTAGGTCACTGGTTCTCAAACTTTTGACAAGTACTACCTCCAGAAATAGTTAACTCTCCAAGTATCACCATAACAACCAATATTATAATAAAGTAGTGTCCTAGGTGTTTGACTAGAAGTATGTGCACAACCACCAAAAAGCCGTGATTCGGTGAACTCTAAGGGTAGCCCTAATTTCCAGATGGTGGAGTTTTCATGATACGTGAATTCCATAGAGATCCCTTTTGAAAATATGTCACATTTTGATTGTGAAATTAACTTGTGTAGTGGTTCTGGAAGTTATACTGATCTTCGCCAGAGCGGTTCATTTACAGGCTACTTTGAAGGAGTGTGTGTTTGCTAGTCGTGCAACGGCTCATCATTGATCTGTGGTCGGTTCGGATCAGAAAGAAAAAAGGGGAAAAAAAAGTGTGCATTTACAGTCGACACCATTCAGACATGTCAAGAAAGCTGAAACATACTCAATGTAACACGCTAAGCCTAACTTCAAAATAAAGTTGAACAAATAATATATTGACGGCAATGGAAATAACCTTAGTAAACTTTTACTTTGAAGTTGGCCCATGTTGTGCCATGGTGACTAGCTTGACTTCCCTTTTAGACGTTTAGGATTTCTTTATCTTAGTTTTGATTGACATTGTAATTGCGACCAACATCAACACAATGCTATCCCATAGCCATATTCAATCACTAATTTAGGACGCTAAGAAACGGCTAATTATTTATGCCCGTCATTGTATAATACAGCAGAAGTCTCCGACGTAAGTGGCTAGCAGGTAGCTGTTAGCATTATCAACGAGTGTCTGGCTGGTACTGTACCTGGTTTACTTGAATTATTTTTCAATATTCTGGACCAAGGCTACTTAGTAATTCACACTCCATCTTTAAAGGAAGGGAATGTGCCTTAAATTTTACACATGGTCCATGTATGACTAATGTTCCTAAACCTTTAACGGCTACATTTTAAATTTTTATTAAAAAAATGGGAAATGCATTTTACAAAATAAATGAAGACTATTCATCTTTTTTTCCTTATTATTATTATTTTTTTTTTGCTGATCCAAAAAGACGATCCAATCCATGACTCAAATCCATGATCCGATCCTAACTTGACTCTTGAGATTGGTTGCACCACTAGTGTTTGCGTTCCACTTTTTAATAAATTCAATAGAAGCAATTTAATAGAATTCAGTGCTCATAAGTGAATGCTTAATTTGGAGATGGCTCAAATTGAGCACGAAATGCTTGTGTGGTGAATCAAATAGAAAAAAAGATCAGGGAAAAGCCCTCATTTCAAGGTCACTCCACCTAGAGTATGAACATTTCGTGAAGGTGCGTAGGTGACACACTTAAGTCGATGGCCGAATCTGTACAGCCAAAAAAGTGTGCAGCCTCATGCTTTTTCTAACTTAAGCCCATGGGAGATTTTGCCCCCTAGTGAGTAATCAAATTTTTTTCATGGAGCGGGATGCAAGAAAACGTGAGCATCTTGACAAAAACATTTCAATTTGCTTTTGATTCACAAAAGCCTTCCACTCCAATATATCTTCCTCTTCATCTTGAGGAATTACACTTTCAAGCTCATTGCTGCTAGTCTGCACTCTGTTAGCGTGCTACCTGCAGAGAAAAAGGATACAAACAATCCACTCTGTCCAACAAATGTTCTCTTCCCTGTGCACTAGAGCACGTCTGGGGCGGAGCCTTCCTGCAGGGCTTTGCAGTTCATGAGTCATGCGGTGAGAGTGACGCTGCATATATGCTCAATTGCATCTGCATGTTTTTGAGCATTTACTCCGTAAGCTGCAGTTATGTTTCTCCTGCTGGGCACAGGGGCTTCCAGCACTGATGGTTTTGGATGCGTTCCCCAGTGTGCCGGCCCTTTGCAAAATTAATGAGGCCTGGCTATGTTTAATTCAGTTTCACTGATAGCAGCTTTATGCTCAGTCTGTACTGATGCATGTGTACATGTGGAAAGCCGGTGTAGCTGTGGCTTTCAGCGGGGGAAATTTGCAGTCACAGTAGTTATTTGCAGTCACTGTTGCTCTCATAAATACAAAATAGTACTAAAGCATAAGGTGCATTTGAAAAATGGAATACAGTATGTGGTTGTTGTTTTAAATACAATGTGCAGTTCCCCTCTAGTTTGATGTTAGTTTGACAGTAACTGAACTAAACAAAGGCAATTTGGACAATCTCCAATCTTTCTTTTATTGGGAAAATTATTGAAAACTCACCTGAATGACTTCCTAGATATAAACCGCTTCCTGGATGGATTTCAGTCAGGCTTCGGACGACACCACAGCACTGAGACTGCACTGATAAAAGTATCGAATGAGTGGGTCGCCATGTCTTGCGGAGTCCCTCAGGGTTCGATTCTTGGACCACTTTTATTTACCCTGTACATACCTTCAACCGAGTCTGGTCATTCACAACAGTAATGTTACTTATCATAGTTACGCAGACGACAAGCATATTTTCCTAGCTTTTGTCGCCTAGTGCAATGTTTCTCAACCCTGGTCCTCGGCGCCCACTATCCTGTTTCCAATGTCTACCGATTTAAACGCAGGTAAGGATCGTTATCTGGTTTCTCCAGAGCTTGCTGAAGAGCTGTCATTGGAATCAGCTGTGTGTCGAATAGGGAGACATGAAAAACAGGCTGGATAGTGGGCCCCGAGGACCAGGGTTGAGAAACACTGGCCTAGTGAGTATGATCCCTTAGATCAGGGGTGTCAAACTCATATTAATGCAGGGGCCACTTAAACCCAAATTTGATCTAAAGAGGGCCGAACCAGCATGCCCATGGTCCAATAAGCTAACGGGTCAGAATACTTACTGTTTTGTGCGTGCGTGTGTGTGTGTGCAAATATTCTGAAAATCTTCCCATTTATTATCATCTCATTGCAGAGTAATCTGAAATTTCTTGAATTTTTCTTTTGCATCAAATCTTGACAAACAGTCAAATTTGACAAAGTAATTTAAGTGGTCGTCAATGCACCCCGCACTGGACAAAATTAGCAACAACAGTTAATTTTCGTGAACCTTTTACTGCCTTTGATTCACTGGATGCAAGATTCAGAGATCTCATGTTCAGACAAGACCTAGAGAAACTCATTCACGCCTTCATCGTCTTTTGTTTGGGCCGTCCTAAAAAGACTCTTTGTCAACTTCATCTTATATAGAACACTGCTGCCAGAGTTTCAACCAAAATTATTAAAAAACGAGCATATCACGCATGTTCTTTAATCCCTACACTGACTACCTGTTACCCACAGAATTGATTTTAAAGTGTGACTGTAGACTCCCACAATATAAACATTGGTTGAACATACCTCATTATAAAACAGAACTATAAGCAACAAATAATAGTGTGACTTTTCGTGTTCATCTGCATCCGCGCTTGTGTATGATTCCCTGAATGCAAACTTTCCTCACTGGAATTGTATGTATATCTTGGCATTTGTCATCCGCGCGTTTTTGCAATTGTGTGCATGCGTGTGTCTTTTGGCTTGACCCTATAGCGTGACAGCGCTGAGAGGATGAAGATTGATCACCTCAGAACACCCCAGGGTCTGGATGACTGGCAGTGGCAGAGAAAGATGAAAACACCCTACAAGTGATGTAGCATAGAAATATAACCTGAGAATATAAGAAAGGAACGGGATAAGAAAATGGAAAGGCGTAGTTTTCAGTCGAGGTGGGAGAAAGAAATAGATAGGGAGATGAATAAAGATATGTGGTGAGAAAAGGAGATTGTTTGGGGAGTGTGAGAGAGAAGATAAAAAAGAAGACTGGGTAGATGATACAACATGGTTTATTTTACTGGTGTGAGTTTGTGTGACAACATGTGCGTATAAAAGTGCACATTCAGATTTGTGCTGGTTTTGTGATAAAACACCAGATTTACAGTTTGCCCCTCACTTGGGAAACTGAAATATTCTCAGGGAGAGAAATACGATCAATATGATGGGTGCAGTATCTCAATTTATCAGGATAAAGTGGCAGAGAGTGAAGGGGGTTGGGCTGCTCGGTTACCAACAAATGTGTTAAAGAGAAGTGAACCCAAGCATTTTCTTTACAATAATATGTGTAGCCCCACTAGTCTAAACACGGTATTCAGATAACTATTGTGTTTGTGGAATATGAATTAAGCAGCAAAATCCACCTGTTTTTATCCATATTTTGCCACTTGCTGTAGATTCTGCCATCTAGTGGTGAATGTTGATGTTGCAACTTAAAATTACAGTTGACCCTTGCATACTCACTCGCAATTGAGCACCTTCAGATCTGTGCATATTTGCAGATCCCCTCCCAGTATTTTTATACAGTATTTGGGGTATTTTAATAATAATAATAATAATAATAAATGTTTATCATCATTTTGTGAAAATTTTGGAGGGTTTGTAAAGAGGGAAAAAAAAACTTTTCTTTGTTTTTATTTTATTTTATTTTTTTAGTTAATCAATGGGCCAACTCAGGGTGTGGCTGTTGCTGGTCCAGTTGCCCATCCCTGAATAGCATCATCATTAAGGGCATATTCTCCCGTTTGTGCTTCTTACACACTTGAAATGTGTGGTGATTCTCCCATCTCGGCTTCTGACGCACTTACCTGCGTAACCGGTGAAAACTCATTGAATTGTGAGGATGCTGGAAGTTGTAGTGATCGTTCTCAGCAATGTGCGCAGCTCATCTAACGGGCTACTTTGAAGGAGAGTTTTTTCCCCATTTGTTTTTCATTCTGTATTTAATAAATACAATTAATGCAATTTAATCAGAGTATGTTGCTCGTGACTGAATGCATTAGTTCATTAGTTTAAAAGTGAGTGTTTGTTTAAATGTTGCCGAGCAATGCTGGACATGAGCATGGCACCTCTGTGGATTTTGCGACCGGCGTGGCAGCAGATCTGTCAAATAAAAACAAATGTTTCAAAGTTTAAGTTGCAATTGCCACAATTAGAATGACTGTGTTTGTGATGAAATGCACTTTCAGACAAACACAAAGCCACCAGCGCGAATGGCGCTCGGCGTGACACGGTCGTCACCAGCGGAGCACGGAAGCAGTTAAACGAATCCAAACGTGCAATATGAT
The DNA here is from genome assembly GCF_054856555.1 of Leptonotus elevatus. Taxonomy (NCBI): domain Eukaryota; kingdom Metazoa; phylum Chordata; class Actinopteri; order Syngnathiformes; family Syngnathidae; genus Leptonotus; species Leptonotus elevatus. Next base: position 6,614,942 of record NC_141247.1, read on the forward strand.
GTTTCATTGAGAATACGCACACTGCTAGATTTGACAGGGGACGTCCTCGTTTAAATGTCGCTACACGCAGAGTGTTGTACATTTCATGAGGGTGTGTAATTGACACACTTAAGTCGATGGGAGAATCAATGCAGCCAAAAAATGTGCGTAGCAGAGCGCCTTTTCTGACTTAAGCACATGGGAGATAATGCACCTAAGTCAAATGGAAGCAACAGTGCGAAAGTGCCACTTTAATCCCCAAACATGAGGCCATTTTATTTAATTGACAATTCCAAAAAACCTGGCATTTCTGAAATTTTAGCAATGCACATCTATCAATCAAACTTTTAAAGCACCTTTCATACATTAAAATGCAACTCGGGGTGCTAAACAATTAAAACCTCCATAATACAATAAAAAAATAAAAATAAAAAAACATGTCAGGGCACAGGAAACACTGGAGCTAAAAACTAAAATACAACAAAATTAAAACAGTTAAAAGCTAAACGAAAAAAGAATAAATGGCAAAAACAAAGCTAAAAGACAATATGATAAAAGAAACGGTGAAAACAAAATGGCGTATTGTATTGCTTTTGTGTGTGACTATCTTACAAACCAGGCCGATTGCCTGTTGTAGTAGTCAAATGACATTTCATCACATTTTGAAATCAAAATAATCCTCACAAATCAAATGTCCAATGCTTTTCAGTGGACAGAGAAGTAAGTTGGCCGACATTTTGACTTGTAACGTAAGCTCGGAATTGTTAATTGGAAGGATTTGCTCAAAGCAAAAAAACTAATAGAAAAGCAGATAAACTTTAGGCTGATATTGGAGTGGAGTCGAGTACAGCGCAGGTGTTTCAACACTCACACTTTTCCAATCGAGAGAATTCAACACCCACACTTTTCCCGCTGTTATTTCACCAGCACCTTACAGCAGACACTCTCTCTGAACCTCTGTGTCTGCGCTAAACTAGCTGTCCCTTCCCCTCTTTAGGTTGTTCCTTAAAACTTGTACGCTACGCCACATTTATTAATCTGATCTGAGTTGAAAATAATACCGTTTAAAGCACTGCCTGTTGTACATTTTTTTATGGTAGCACTTACAATCAAAATATGCAGGTCGCTAGCACGCCATGTGAGCTAACTGTGATGCATTTGATCTTTCAAAAATAATCATGTCCTCCTGCAGAAGAACATGCATCAAAAGAACGGCCATTGTTCTTCATCCATCTGTCCTTCTGCTTTGTAGCCATTCCCACAATTGTGGTTGGAAACAATTCTCGGGGCGCTATCCTTGAGCCCTTTGTTTAACGCTCAGATCTAGCTTCACCCAGTTGATGTCCTATTAGTTGTCTTCTGATCATGCTCATTCCCTCAGTACAGTTCTATCCAGAGCAACCACATGGTTGAAAACTGAAAAAATAAAGACCCATGTGCATGTTTGCAAAAACGTCTCCGCTCAAGGGAAATGCTTGATTTGACTTCCTGCTAATTAACCGGCACGCTCTCTGTTCTGTGGTTAATTGTCCAGGTCCTCTTTTCTCTCGACGGGGTTGCAAAGGAGTGAAAATACATCATCCCTTCTTTTTAATCTTCAGCCCCGTGTCCATTCTGCATTCTCATTTTATTTTCCATACAAATGCAAATTAAGTGTTTTCAAGCACATGCAGGGCAATTTCACAAAAATAAAACCCACATCAGTTGTGATTGTTTGTGCGTGGGCAGGAGTCCCTGCGTGTAAATGTATGTCAGTGTGTGAGTTAGTGTGTGCCTGCTCCCGGTGTGTGCGTGAGAGTTGCATGCATTAGATGACAACTTGCTGCTTCGAGCCATGCGGGAGGAAAAGGGTGTAGCTGAGGGCTCTCTGTCAGCACTCTTTAATTATGTGTGACGTTTCCATGCTGGACCACCGAGGACAATTCCACGGTGCTCACACACATCCAAGCACACGCACACACACACACAAATATCCCAGCTTAATGATACAGAGCTGTGATTGCCAGCTGCCTGCTATGATAGAAACCCTCCATGGTCCTCTGCAACATAAATCAATGTCAATTACCTCCCCAGAGAGCATTAGACACTTTCCATTTCTAGTAGTAATTAGTATGGCTTGTAGACATATTTTCATCTCACACCAAGCTTGCAGCGGCCCCTCTGAACGACTAAAATACATGCGGGTTATATACTGCATTGTCTCACATGGAATGCAATGCCATGGTCCCAAAAACATATTTATACGTCTTGTTTGTGTTTTTTGTTTTTTTTTAATGCTAGAGCATACAGAAGAAGCAATCATAGTTATTACAAAAAAACGGCCAGCAGGTGGCAGCAGAGTATAAGAGATCAGCCAGGGCCATGCTGCAACAAGCTCTTTTCACTAGTGTGTTCAACAGATTTGTGAATAATGATGAAACTTAGCTATATTCTCATGCTAATTGCTGCAAAACAGAATCAGATACAAAAAATATATATATATATTTTATTTTGGTAGATTCCATGTTTTTACATAATAGATCACAATATTCTGTGGGCCTTGCAAAATCAGTCAAAATGCAGTGAAACAGCCGGGAGCGAAGTGGGTTGCTTCAGTGAAAATGGCTGGGAGTGAATGAGTTAATAACCACTGCCAGCAGTATCACAAAGTGGTGAAAGTAAGTTGAAGCAAAGGCACATGCTGGTTGACCTTGATGCGTGTTTGCATGTACACACAAGGGCTCTTACATTTGGTTTTTCGTAAGCTTATGCATAAATATTAATATTGATTGCTTTGTCACTGAGAGGCAGTTATTTTTAGAGAATAACCTTATGTTTCTTTGTGCGCGCCATCTTTCAGCTTCTGTCGAGTTTTCGCTCGTCTGGTCTCCAGCCTGTTTTCCCTTGTTGTCACGAAACTCACTTGACAGGTAGAAAAGGGACCATGGACGTGAAAAAAAGAATCCAGCAGGATGCCAATCCGACAATCAGTGGCATGCGATGATGAGAGGGCGAGAGACAGTAGAGGCTGAATGAATAATTGATAGCGAGCGCAATGCTGTTTCCACAAAATATCGTCATGCTCGGAGCACATCACCTGTCTTTGCCGACTGTTCTTAGATGAGAAGACATGCTGTTATGAAACAGCAGTTATTAAAGACATCAAAGGAATGCAGGGGATCTCACAGTAGAGTGTAGGTAAGCATATTTAAAATAGCAGTCTTCAAATCCAGTAACAGTGGTGGATTATGATTGATCCTTTTTGCCTAGTCAGAAAACAGATAAAGCCAAAGAAAGGAAAAAAGGGAACACTGGCACGTTTTAAATGCACACACACGCACGCACGCACGCACACACATTGTGGGCAAAAATGAAAGAATACTTTGACAATATTGACAAAATGGTTAATTAAACAGACAGTGAAAATTATAACATAGAGCATGTGCAAAGCATTGCTTTATACATAGCAGACAAGCAGGACCAGGGGCCGCTGAAAGGAGCTATTGCTTCCACTGGAATAACAATAGCGCCCCCAAAATACACTGTGTACGCTATCATTTGTATTCACTGAGAACATTGTTGCTTACCAGACTGACTTCTGTGAAGGCAACTTGGATTTAGTTTCCACCCAAGTGAATGTGAGAATGTCTTTCGCTATGTATGTCCTGTGAACTGAATTACTTTTTATAAGTAATTTGTAACTTTAACTAATTACTTTTTTAAGCTAATGTGCCTGACAGGAGAGTTCAGGGTGTAGTCTGCCTTTCGCCTATAGTCAGAGAAAAATAAAGAATTGATTACCTGTAGCCATATGGATGACCAAGCAGAAGTGTTAGTTATATTAAGCACTGTTACTAGTTTTATTTTAGTAGGTTTAAGTACTTTAATTGGGAATTTCTATGAGCACTGCGGTGTCATTTGCTTGTGTTACTACTAGTGCTGTCAAAGTTAAAGCGTTAACTGATTAATTAATCACAAAAAAATATTGCATTAATCATGAATTAACGCAGATTAATTATTAATTTTGACCATAGATTATTCTTTAGCGTGACAGTGGATGGCTACTTTTAAGGTAGCACAGGTTGTGTTTGAGCAATAAACATAATTACAAGCATCTAATAAATGTATAATATTTGTTCATGTCAAAATATTGGGGTCATATTTTTTTTTCATTTTAAATTATGCAAGTAATTAACTGATTAGAAAAAGAGGAGGATGAGCATGTGCAGTGGATCAAAAAATGTTGAAGACGTCCTCATAACATTAAATGTCAAAAGAATTAACACATAACCAATGTTCTTCAAATTTGGCGGAGAAAAAATGTTGATAAAAAAAAGCCTTTTTTTATTAAGCGATTAATCGTGATTAATCAAAATTCTAAGATGTGATTAATCTGATTTAAAAAATGTATCGTTTGACAGCTCTAGTTATTACACAAGAACAGGCACTGAGTGAAGATGTAAAATACTAGGTTAGCGACTACCGATTGGCGCTAGCTAGTTTCCCTTGGGTTAGCTGCCGCTTGTTATCAAAAGATATTTATGATGCGTGTTTTGTAAATGTTTTACATTACATTCGAGGTTGAATTATTATTATTATTTATTTTGTTTACACTTATGTGACAGCTTGGACTCAGGAACAAAAAAAGTTTGGCCATAACTATTCAATAGATTGTGGTCAAACTTCAAGGTGCTACATACTTAATAAATATCAAATACATACCTTGTCCAGTGTAAGACGCGGTGACGATTATACAGAAGATGATTACTGCTAGTCCTTGGGAGGTTGAGTCATTTTCATGTGAAGGCGATGCAGAGCTCTCGTTCCACTGTACCTTCCAATCTTCCTTCTTAATAGGTTTTGTTGGCAAACCATTTTGTACTGTCAATACAAGACGAAGATGTGTGAACTCATTTGATACATTGCAATTGATTCCATTTCCAATTGTTGCCATTACACTTGGTAACTGTGAGCCAGCGTGCGTGGTTGCACTGCCTAGCATTAGCACTACTTGGCTACCATTAGTGCTACTGTACACTGCTGCGCCTCATTGATAAATGAGATAAGTGTTGTTGATAAGAGTTGCAAGTGCCTATGAAACGACGGGACACATGAGCATCCAAACTGAAACAGTCAAGCCAAACCATTTAGTGCAGTGGCTCTCAACCTTGTTGGACATACTGAACCCCACCAGTTTCCTATGTGCGTTCGCCAAACTTTTTTTTTTTTTTTTTTAAATATAAATGATTTATTTATTTATTCAAGTGTTTATTTATTTGTTTGTTTGTTTATTTTTTTCATATTCCAGACATAGGTATAGGGTTTACCAGTGCCCCAAATGAACAGGAAGAGTAGTATTTTCATTGAATCTGGCTCTCTTCATCTTGAATTCAGAAAGCATTGTGTTCTTGTATTTACCATCTCCATGCAGCTAAAGGAAGTATTCCTTTTGTTTTGCTGGACTAGAATTGCAAATCATGTAGTTAGGACACTGACTCCCATCTCTCAACTCAACTCTATATTTATAGAGCACTTTAAAACAACCATAGCTGGGTTTTTTTTAAATGGAGCCCGGGGGCTGAAGATACAATGAAAACAGCAGAGCCCCCAGAATTGAACCCTGTAGATCACCATATGTTCTGTTATACTGTACATGCGAATTCTACTGCATATATGTGTCCGACCACTTTTTTTTTTTTGTGCTGTCAAAGTTAAAGCGTTAACTGATTAATTAATCACAAAAAATGATTGCATTAATCATGAATTAACGCAGATTAATTTTATTAATTTTGACCATAGTTTATCCTTTAGCGTGACAGCGGATGGCTACTTTTAAGGTAGCACAGGTTGTGTTTGAGCAATAAACATAATTACAAGCATTTAATAAATGTTTGCGTATCACATTTAGAAGATTTGTTCATGTAAAAATATTGGGGTCAGATTTTTTTTTTCATTTTAAATTATGCAAGTAATTAACTAATTGGAAAAAGAGGAGGATGAGTGTGTGCAGTGGATCAAACAATGTTAAAGACTTCCTCATAACATGAAATGTCAAAAGAATTAACACATAACCGGTGCTCTTCAAATTTGCCGGGATTTTTTATTTGATAAAAAAGCCTTTTTTTTATTAAGCGATTAATCGTGATTAATCAAAATTCTAAGATGTGATTAATCTGATAAAAAAAAATAATCGTTGACAGCTCTACTTTTTTTTTTGCTTGACATAATGAAGAAATTACCAAAATGAAGAAATCACACAAATTATCACAACAGCCACAAGTTAACTACCGAGTACACCAAATTCCCAGCAACCAATGATGGCCAAGCAGAGCGTATCATCACAAATAATTTGAGTCGGGTGTGAGTCTCAACAAACACGCATGTAAACGACCATTTATCGGGTCTGGGGGGAAAAAAAAGATTTTGTCCATTTTGGTCATTACGCGATAAGTCTATAGTATAAGTATGAATAAAATATAAGTGTATAATTATTGTAACCGCCACAAACACAGTTCGCAAGCACACACACACACGTGCTGAATTGGTGGTGCCATCTCACTTCTTGTACATGCATTAAAGTGTGTTGTGAAAGGTGCCACAAAGGTGTAACAAAGACTTTCCTGTGTCCTTTGAAAAAGTTTCTTCAAGCCCTGTGTTTCTTTTTTTTGTTCCACGTGTACAGTGTGTCTTGTCAGTCAGAGCAACGTAAGTCTGAAAAGAAAGACTTAGAAGAAAAGGCTTTTATAGGAGAATGAAAGGATGCATAATGTAAGATGCTTTATGCTTTCAGAAAAATAATAGCATAGGAAATGGGTAAAGAATAAAATGGAAAGTGAGAAGGCTGAAGCGGCTGTGCACCGTGTGAGCAGGTGCAGCAATAGCAGAGGATAATGGGTAATATGAGCAAAAGGATGATGGTTTAGATTCCTCTTTTATCCTTTCTCTGAGTCTTGACCCCACCGGGGCAATGAGAACAGGAGAGAGGAACAACAAAGATTCTCCACAGCCGTCATATGTGAAGGCCCAGGAATATAAATTGTGTGAACAGACGCAAAGCAAAGGAATTTAGCGGAAATAAAAGACCGTATGAAGGTTCAAAAGTGACCTTGGAATGGAACTGGAGGCACAATCACATCAAGCATGTTCAAAGGCGGGAAAAGTACATTGGAAGGAAGAATTGGACCATGCATTGCACATGTGTGACCTAACGGCCTAAAATCTCATTGATAGTTTGTAGTGTCCAGTCCATGTTTTCCTTACAATGCTCAGTCCAAACATACCGTTTACTTTTTCTTTTCAATATGATGAAAAAATCTTTTCAAAATGTGCTATTTAACAGCCACCGTCCTAGGCATTCTGATGCTTGAGCGATGAGCTTTGAATGCACATAAATATGCTAACCGTGTATATATATATATATAAAACAAAAAAAAACATATTTTAAAACTCAGCTTGTTGGTGTGACAGCGTACACACCCTCAGCATTGACAACTAACATCTTTTGTGTCTTGTTTTCTTGTCTTCAGGCACTTCTTATTCAAGACATCGTCAGGGACCACCCCGCTGTTCAGTAGCTCCTCTCCCGGCTACCCTCTCACTTCTGGAACAGTATATTCTCCGCCCCCTCGTTTGCTACCCAGAAACACATTTTCCCGCTCAGCCTTCAAGCTAAAGAAGCCGTCCAAGTACTGCAGCTGGAAATGTGCAGCGGTGACGGCCATTGCTGCAGCTGCCCTGCTGGCCATACTATTGTCCTACTTTATCGGTAAGAAGTCTTTCACTAATATCACTCATCAAGATTGAGTGATCCTTTCTGATTAGGAATTAAACATACCAACAGTGCAGATGAATTTAATAAACAGTTCATAACTTCTTTTTTTTTAACTCAAAGGAGAACCAAATAGAACCAATGAACATGTAAATAATTGCACGCATAGTTATTTTTATTCAAAGTTATGACCAGAAAAACTGAGCACATAACAAAATACTTTCTTGTGTAGATTTCTAAATAAATCCTCAAGTACTAAAAACTAAATACAATGTCAGTGACAATGACATTGTAAAAAACAATGCATCGCATATTCAGTTATGCAGTTTTCGTTGAATTCCTATTTTGGAAGTTAAAGGCAAGTCAATCTTAAACATTTATGATATTAATATGTTATATGTGACATCAATAGTCTAAACATGATATTCTGATTAATATTACATTTATGGAATATGAGTTAAGCAGCAAAATCCAGCTGCTTTTCTTTTTATCAATATCAGAAGCCGGCCATTTCGCCACTTGCTGTCGACTGAAGATGACATCAATGTTGCACAGGTCTCAGGTAACAACCAATCACAGCTCAGATTCAGCAACTATGATGTAATTTTCACTCGACAGCAAGTGGCAAAATGGCCGCCTTCTGATATTGATTTAAAAAAATGCTGGATTTTGCTGCTTAACTCATATACCACTGGTGCAATATTAACCTGAATACCATATATAGACTTGTGGTGCTGCATAGATATATTATTCTCAAGATTTTTTATCTGGATTGACTTCCCCTTTAAAGCCTATAGAAACTTGACTGTCAAGTCACTGTACTGTAGCAGATAATCAGATGACTTGACGTGGACAATACACGGATAATGCTCATGGGAATGCTCAATTTCCCCCACTATGGGAACAAGCACTTTGTAAATCCTTACACCGACAGCAGCTCAGTCTGTGCGCACTGAGACCAACCTGTCTTTATACTCGTCCGCTAATCCACAGGAATAGCATAGGGTTCACTAAAAGAAGTCCATGAGTAATGTTCTTTGTTGTTTGACTGGCCCCATAATGTTTAGGCACATTCCTCATCCTTTATTTTGACGCCCATGATTCATTTTGACCACACGTGCACAACTGTGTACCACTTGTGTGCACTTCTGGTAATCTATAACACACAATATTTGTTGACGTGATTCACTGGGGTGCAGGACAGGAAGAGAATCGGACTAAATGTGTGTGTCCGTGGGTGTGGTAGATGGTGCAGGCAGACACGTTCCAAAGCCCTTGATTGGCCTCGTACCCCTGAGACAAGAATCACCAGAGAGGGGAGGTGAAATATAAAAGTCACATCAGCAGAAATGTCCCGTGCCTTATCATCTTCACATAACTTATTTAGAATGTCGTACATTATTGATATATATTTATATATCAATATATATATATATATATATGTGTGTGTGTGTGTGTGTCAGTATCCATCTATAGGTTCCCAGCTAGATTTGTCCAGAATGTGACTGTGCAAACGTGTGTGCACAACATGCACATGCTGTATTTGTTTTAGTGTGTGTGTGTTCCTCTGTGAGTCTCTACTTGTGTGTGCATTGCATTTATGTGGGGGGTGGTCTGGGCACACTTCACCTCTTCCCACAGAGTGCCCTTGAGAGTCCTCCTGAGCAGATCAAGGCCCCTCGCCCCTGGCATTAAGACAGATCCTTTCCCTCCCGGGCTTTCACGGTCACACTGCACTGGACAACCACATATGGAGCTGTGCAGCTGGGGATGCGAGGGGGTGCGGGGGTGGGGGTGGTGTGTGGGGGGGGGGGGGGGGGTCTGTCCTCCTCACATGCCATCATCCTTAAGTAGCACATACTGTGGACGCAAATGATTTATCATTATGCCCACTTTATGTATTAGTTGGATGCTTCCATTACATATGAATTCAAATAGTATTTGCAAGCCACTGCTATTGTCAAATGAGGAAAGTGCATGCGTTTATGTGGGCTAATTTGAAATAAATAGACATTCTGATTAACTAAATAGGCCAGCCATAGATGAGCTGAGCAGCAAATATTTTGCCCCTGATTCTCTCTCCTTGGATGTATGTCGGGGGATTGATTGATCGGTGCCCCCTTCTCCTCATATCCTTCCTGTAATCTAGCGATTTATCAATCTAGCTGTCCCTCAAGCAAGACTCACTAGTGCTCTCTGTGTTCACTCCTGTGATGACTGAAATGCAGTTGCAAATTTTATGTATTCGTTAGGGGTGTGCCAAAAATCGATTCTCATAAGGATCGCGATTCTCATTTAGTACGATTCAGAATCCATTTTAAATATCCCCAAATAGATTTTATTTAAATTATTTTATACTGTCTTGCCCTTGTTTATATGTGCTTTTATTGGGAGCGCTGTTCATGTTGTACACAAGTTGGCCAATTAGGGGCAGTGTGGTTCCGCGCGTTCTGATACAAGGTTAAGTTGTAGCCACATTCGAGAGTAGAAGGGAAAAAGTCACGATCAAGTTATGCCAATAAAAGTAGTTTTTTTTTGCAGCTTAGGAAGAGCATATGCCAGTGAGTAATGTTAAGATGCTTCACTGTATACATTCCTGAAGCGTTTTATATGGATAGCCGTTCTTTTGAGTGATAAAAGTCCTACGAGTAGCGCGCTAATTAGCATTTGCAAGTCAGACTAGAGTGGATTCTTTGCAAATCTATAAATTGAAGTAGAAATCATTGTCAATCAAATCATTTTGAATCAAAATGATTCTAAATTTGAATAGCACACCCAAAAATTGGAATTTAATCGAATCATGAGAAAGATACCCACCCTGAGTATTAATTTATGTAAAAAGAAAATAAGGCTACATTCCTGAAATGACAACAAGACAGTGAGTTTGCTCTTTTTTTTAATGCATCTTAATTGTCTCACGTAAATAAGAAAAATTAATTCCTTCAGTTTTCAAGGATTATTTGATGCTATTTTTTCAAATACTGTATAATTGTCAAGCTGGTTATAATAAAACGTGTGACGCACAATAGCTTATTGTTATTCTTAATTTGGAAAACTCCAAGGCCGTTTTCAGCTGTTGTAAAGGGATGGTTTTGATGTTTTGTCTGAGCTGAACAGAATTCTAGCAGAGCTGCCAAGCCTGAAACCCTTGTGTTTACCTAGCTTTTTGTTGCCGTAATCGTGCAGTGAGTTTCAGTCGAAAGAGTTCACTGCTCATAAGGGGATTTTCGACATCGTTTGTGTGCTGTGAATGAGTGTGTGTGCGTGTGTATCTAGAGCATGGTGCTTACAGGCAGGATTGAACAGAGTGCCCAGAGCCATGCAGCGTGAAGAGGACCTCTCTGAGGCGCTCGCCCAGGAGCTCCCCCTCATAAATTACACCAGGACACATGTGCCTGAACAGCACTTTTCTTCTTTGTTGGTGCATGTGCGTTTTTGTGTGTGCACATGCGACAGGATGGTCACGTGTGACTCGTTGTGTAACAATGTGACGATACCGGCCTTCAAACATTCTCCCCTCTCATTATTTTTCTCGACTACACATAGAGCTTCAGAACTTCTTTAAGAAACGGATAGAAAAGACTAAATGAGAGAAAAATTTGAAACTTTTGAAGTCTATCTTGCAAAAAGCCGTGCCGATGACAAATGTACACAACTCGTGTGAGCTTTTGCTGTTGGTGTGTTGCCCCCATGTGAAGGCACGGCTGTCGTAAATGACAAAATGAGAGATTTTGCCCCGCGTCTGCTTTCCGTGTTCCGCACGCCAGAGCAAAAGAAGAGGTTGTTGCTAGGATACAGGTGAGCGGCTGGCATACAGGAGCAGATGCAGGTCCGTCATCATGCACGGCAAACTGCCGACATCCAGTAAGGCAAAAGGGCAAAAAAATGAGAAATGGGTGTAATGGAGTTTGGAGCAGAGAGGGCAGATGCGAAGAAGGGAGATGCGTCACTGTCACCATGTTGCCAGAACTTAAGCGGGAAAGGAAAGGAGGATTGATGACTGAAGACACAGAGAAGAGTGAGACCGGGGCTGCTATGTCACTGTCGGCGCCATAAGAGGCGAGGGTAAAAGACCACTGTGGTGGGGGGAAGGAGATTTACTCAAAAAGGGTTTGTTGCTTGCTTCCCTGAGAAGAGCGTGAAGTAATGGAGGCTGCTTTTAGGAGTGACAAGAGAGCCAGGTGCAGAGAGGAGACACTGAAGAGAGGAGAGATGAAGGGGAAAGCAGCCTCCTGAGGTTGTGTCGCCTGGAATATCAGTGGGACTAATGTTTCTTAATTGATCACAGCCAACGCCGAACAGAGGGAGTGTGACAGAGTCAGAGAAAGGACAGAGCGACTGTGAAGGACAAAAGCGGGGGCCAGGAAGACTAAAGAAGTCAGGACCGATGTGAAGATTGAAAATGAAAAAGAGTGAAAAGAGGGAGCCTGCTTGATCCACAGATGAAAGATGGAGGTCATGTAGAATGAACGTGCGTGCTTACACGCACACACACACACACGATCAAGTGGTCTCAGGTGCACTCTCGACTACAATGAGTAAACTTGCTAGCGGGCGCTCATGTCACCTTTGCAGGCATGTACCACATCTGTGTGTTGGATGGCCGAATATGTGGCATGCCTCCACATGGTGTTGTCTCTCCTGATAAATGAGAACAAATACACACTAACCCAGGGCTGTCAAACTCATTTGTTTTCAGAGCCACATTCACTCCAATTTGATCACAGGTGGGCCGAAAAAGTAGATTTTTAGTCAAATAAGAAAAAAAATACTATTCTAAAATTGTCCATCTTTTGTGCAAATAATTACAAGCGCATTTGGTAAATATTCACATTCATTGATTATTGTAAATCGCACGAGTGATCTGAAATTTTCAAACAAAAATAAGCGCAATTTTGACAATATTATGAATCAGTGTCTTCATGTAGGCATGAGTAATTCACAGGTCATGGCGGATCAATATATTTGTACCTTTGTCCCTCTTATAAAACAACTTATGGTCTACAAATCACGCTGAATTGACGTAACTTTCCAAATTCATCTGACAATGAAAATATATTAGCTAAATGACAGAAAACTTTTTCATGGGATTTATGTCACCTGTTGTTGACATTGAGCTTTCATTTATTTACAGTAGTGTTTTTATTTTTCTGGTTAGTGTATGTGTGCGTGTATGAGTGTGTATGTTTAAAAATGGGTTGTAAATGATTGTAATGAACTTGGAAGAGACCCCCGGAAGACTAGCTCCTTGTATCAGTAGCCAATGGGCAGAGGTGGGTAGTAACGAGTTACATTTATTCCGTTGCATTTACTTAAGTAACATTTTGAAAATAATGTACTTCTAAGAGTAGTTTTACCACACAATACTTTTTACTTTTACTTGAGTAGATGTGTGAAGAAGTAACGCGACTCTTACTCCACTCTATTGGGCTACACTAGAGTCGTTACCCGCCATCACATTCATACATTAGATTTACATTTAGCGTATTTTCAGGTAAGCGCTCCGCTTCACTGACTGTGTGGGAACATTTCCGCGGACACTAGTGATGTGACGTTCATGAACGAATCGAGTCTTTCGAACGGCTCTTCAATGTGGCGATGGGAACCGAGTCTTTATAGAGAACCGTTCAACCCCCTAATCCCCTCCCCCGCGCTCCACCGTTTGTTTTTGGAGGGAGCGTCATCTTCGCATATTAGTGTCAATCAAACAATTAACTTGTAAGTGGGTCGTTAAGCTCTAAAACAAGCAAAAAATAAAATAAAAGAACACTGCTCATTGCACATGCCTGCTTAACTCATTCACTGCCATTGATGGCTATTGACGTCAAAAATTACTATTTCTATTAATAAAATATTTTTTCCACTTTTGTTAACAAGAGTATGAAAACCTAGAAAAAAATGTATTGTACTTTTAGAACAGATATCAAATGTATGATTAATCTTGAGTTAACTATTGAAGTCATGCGATTAATTACAATTAAAAATTTGCGTCGGGCAATTAAAATCGTAATGATTGCATGACTTCATGAGTTAACTCACGATTAATCACAAATGTTATATCTGTTCTAAATGTACAATAAAAACAATTCTAGGTTTTCATACTCTTGTTAACAAAAGTGGGAAAAAAATGTTAAACTAATAAAAAAATTGTTCAAATTATTTTTTTACAGCTATAACCGGCAGTGAATGAGTTTTAAGCACCATGGCAGAAGTTAGTACACAACAAGCTCAAAAAGTTATAAACATTTTATTTTATGATTTGAAGATTTGCACATAATTTTATGTTTTTGTCTATCTGATGACATTGTTTTTCAAAAAAAGAAATCAGTACTTGAGTATTCTTTTCAGCAAATACTTTTTTACTTGTACTTGAGTGATTTCTTTGATGACTACTTTTTACTTTTACTTGAGTAATATTATTTTTGACTTTTTACAAACAATCATTTAGCCATAGCACACACATACAGTGTTCACAGGCTGGTGAATCTCCAAACACCATCACGAGATCACATTGATGATGGTCAAATTTTTTGAAAAAGCCATCTAATTTTTGAACATTTCTTGGGATGACAATTTCCTGCTGGAAGGAGAAGATGTCATATCTGTAATAACTGTATGCTGTAGTACTGTTTACATGCAGTCAATATTTAATTCATAGTCAAAATGTTGTTGTTGTGTTCTTAAACATTTGGAACAACCCTAACATGCGTGAGCGGACAGCGGCGCAAAGACGTCATTATTTAAATAGACGTATTTTAACTTTCAGTCAATAAGAGACGTCATCTCCATGTCACTCATCACACTAATGAAGTACGTATTTTTTCTTCCTCGCTGCAAAAGTGTTATTCTGTCTGTCATTTTTGTTTACCTCTGCTTGTGTATTTCCAGTAGGTTGTGCGCCAGACGCACAGACTTACATACATGTATATGTATATATATATATGTGTGTATATATACAAACTGGCATTTTTGCCGTAGAGACAGAAAATAACGTAAAAACACGCAACGGAATCAATGAATTCTTCAGTGTAAGATGACCAACGCTAGGGCTGTGCAATTATTCGGATTCAATTACAATTTCAATTATTATACTCCACAATTACAAAATCAGTTTAATCGTAAAAAATATATCAATACACATTTTTGAATTGTTTAAATGTATGCATTTGCACCTTTTTTAAATTTTAAAATAACTAATTTAATACATTTTGTTTCATCCGAAAGGGTCTTGCGTAATTTTAGTGTCAAAGAATTGTATTTGACTTAATATTTTTATTTGTTTTTTACATTTAAACATTTTCTTGTTTTGTTCCAAAAAATAAATGATTGCCCAGCACAGTGCACAAGCTGCACTCCAACTTTTGCCAACATAAATAAATAAATACATATATATTATTATAAATATATATTATTATAAATTCTGTTTTGTCCAAAAGGAACTTACATAATTACTATATAATATTTAAAAAACATTTTAATTAGTCATAACATTTTTAAATGCTTAAACATTTTCTTGTTTTGTGCCAAAAAATTAATAATCGCCTGAATAATCGTGATTTCAAGTATTGCCAAAATAATCGTGATTACTATTTTTTCCATAAACGAGCAGATCCAACCACCGCATATAGAAATAGTCCAGACCAAGATTCCTTGCGAATGGATCATGTGCAGAAGAACAATATGCATTTATATGACCAAATATTCGATTTAGAAAAGGGGTAATGCAGGGGTCTTAATTTGGTCGGCAATTTTTTGCTGTTTTCATTATGAGAACTAAGAGCAAAACCAATCGAGTGTGTGAGAAATGTGTCACTGTGTCAAACCTACAGCTTTCACAATGTGGCTCCTCTCCAAAGCTAGCTCCTTGACCCCAACGTCGCCTCTCCATCTACATGTGGCTTTCCTTCTGCTTATCCAAGGTAGAACAGCTAGAGGTCAGGATGTGTCGCTCATGCCAGCGCCTGTGAGTAGGTGTGTGTGCACGTGTGTGTCTTTGTCCTCATGCATTTAGTGTGAGTTTGTGCAAAGGTGAAGGCACGATCGGGCATATGGTGATAAGCAGGAACCTGGGCATGTGGATCAGCCATGGCGCTCGTGTCCGTGGCAGCAGGGCCTGTCGTACTGAGAAAGGTTAGACTCTTACCACACACTGCCAGTCCAGGAAAAAGGGCAGGGCCAGGGCCATACGCAAGGTGCTACACCATCTGCACCAGAGGGATAAATGGCCGTCACCATTGTCCAATTCATACAAGCAGACAGCTTGCACAAGCGTTTGTAACATCAGTGTTTATCCTTGAACTATTTAGGTTGGAACAGATCGTATGCTCTGATTAGCTCATTTAACGTACAACATTTTTAATTAGCAGCCTCACTGACGTCATGGCCGAGCCGTGTTCGTATTGCTTACATTAGCGTGCAAGGGCTGGCTTCATTCATTTATTTTCTCATTCATTTATTCATTAGTGTGGGTCTTATCGGAGCTCAATTGTCGGTCCAATTAGGCCCACAGTGCTTCACTAGTCCTGTGTTGGCAACAGGAGAGGGATGAGACAATACCTTTTCCTCTCTTCTCTCGCTTTCTCCCATTTTGTCTCTCGGCCTCCAAAACATGTTCTCCCTTCCTCCGTCCTTGATTCCCCCTCACTCACTCTCTCTCACTCTCTGATCTGTGATAAGATAGCATAGTTCCTCATATCCTGTTTCTAATACAGATCGATGAGAGGGAGAGGGGCTGCTAGGATGGATGAGATGTGGCAGAATGGGTTGATTTGGAACAGAGAATGTGGAGGATGGGCAAGGCAGGGGAGAGGGGAGGGGGGGGGATAAGATAGAGATATCCGAGAAGGAAATGAGGATTCAGAAAGGAGGACATCGCCCAGATTCACATCTCTTTTCATTTAGCGCACAAAAACACTCTTTGCGAGAGTCACATTAGCATAGAGCCGTCTCAATATCGTAGTGCCAATAAGGAAGCCACTTCTGCCGCGTGATTGAGTGACTTCCCGCTTCGAACATGTCATGCAGGTGTAGGAGCTGCGATGAGCAACCTTTTTGTGTTGCAGGCGGTTTCAGTTGGATTGCATCAGCTGGGTGAGAAGGTCCCGTCGGGGTTGCTCGGTGTGGGTTTGTGTGTCAGAGCGAGTGTGTGTGTCTCGTCTTAACGGCAATATTAAGCATCCATGTGCGCATGAACACACCATAAGAGGTGGAAAAATTATATCTCTTGAGCATATTTGACGCCCTTAATCAGTCATACAGCCGCTGTCTGAGACAAAACATCAAAAACAGCAGGAATAAGAAAATTGATTTAATGCATGGATGATGACATTTTGTATATATTCAAAATTGCCCGAAAAATGACAACCTGAAGCAGGGAAATCTTCTCTCATCACTGTTTCCAACATGGTACTTGATTTATATAGCGCTTTTCCACCATGTTTGCATTCACCTACTGATGACGCAGCATAAGGAGCAACTGGCCGTTCAGTATCTTGCTCAAGGATACTTCAACATGGTCACAATGGCATGGGATCCAAACCACAACCTCTGGGTTGGGAGAAAACCACTCTACCACTGAGCCACGCCACCCCTAAGAGTACAGAATATCAAAACTACATGTTTACTGTCCACAATTTAGTGCTATCTAATGGTGAAATTATAGAATGCAACCATTTTAAAGTGTGCAAGCCTACCACCAATTACTACCAATTATTATTTGGAGGGAGGAAGCTGGCAAGAGTGGCTAGCAAGAACTAGCTGGAGTGGCTAACAAAAGTAGCTAGCAGGAGAAGATAGCAAAAACTAGCATGAGCAAATCAGACAAGCTGCTGGATCCCGAATCACGGGACTCAACAACGACCACCTGCAGGCCCCCAGCTGTGGAAGGTAAGCAGAGGTCGACCCATTGGGTCTGACATGATCTGCAACTACCATCAGAGGCTAACTACATTCAAAAAGTTCTTCTCCTTCGTGTGTTCGTAGCAGAAAGATGGCGCCGAAACATGTCAGCCTCCTGTAAGGCGCGGCGTCATCTATGTAATATTAAAGAATATTAGACCAAGGATTATATAAAAAATAATGTACAGTGGAACCTCTGAGTTTGAATGTTTCGGAACTCGTACAATTTGGACTTCAACCAAAAAATCTGAGTAAAAAATGCCTCGGAGTTTGAACTTATTTTCGGAGTTCGAACACCCAAGCAAAACAAGCTAAGCCAAACAAAACTTGAAAACGGGTAGCCGAGTGAAGCCGAGCAGAGCCGAGCAATGCCGAATGCTCACGTTGAGGTAGTTGAAACGATGCATTGCTTATTTCCAGTCAGATCGTAAATACTCCCGGAGGTGCTCCATACTCGCGAGTGCATTTTGATTTTTTTCACGACAATTTCCTTTACCATGGGCCCAAAGAAAGACAACCGTGCCAGTGGCAGCAAAGACAAACATACAGTGCTACGAACCACAGCGGAATTAGGAAGGAGATTATCGGGCGGTTGAAACTACCGTGACTACTTCTGTAAATACTGGCACGAGGACCACCCTTAGCTGTTCAACAACATGCCTGACGTTAAACAACGCACGCAAGGACCTCTTAGTAGTCTAACAATATGCCCAATGTAAAATACACAAACTCAGCACTGAGCTAAAGCTAGCATTAACATAGCATTTATCATCCGCTGATGCCATCACACCACAACAGGTAAGGTAAGTTTTTTTTATTGCTTAAATAATGTACTGTACTGTAAATGTAAAAAACATAAATAGAAAATAAAATAGGAAGTGTCTTGGGAACAGATTAATTGCATTTACAATATTTCCTATGGGAAAAAATGTTTCAGAGGTTGAACAATTCGGACTTTGAACACTTCGCAGGAACGAATTATGTTCAAACACCGAGGTACCACTGTACGTTGATGTGATAGGACTTTTATATTATTGAAATGAATAGTGTGTTTTGAAAATGAATGAAGAATTAGTTCACAACTAGAAGGTGCTAAATAATACACACTGTCTCTTTAAGTACACCTTTAAATGAATGGATGGTTAGACATACAATACATGTTCCTCTCTAAAGTTTGCATTTAAGACGCTAATACAGCTCTGTTTTGATTGGTATTCATTTAACAATATCTATTTTCTGGTTTGTGAACAGCTTTACTACATTTAAAATCAGTTTTGAGTATGTTAGGCCTCGCATGTAAGGTGACCTAAGTACTAGAATCACCTCTACGCATATACTGTGCAGTTCACCACTTTCATCCGCAATAATGGGAAAAAAATCGTATTAAATTAATACATCTCTGCAAGGGCCACTCAAAATTCCGCATTCGTATTAGTGACGGATGATGGTCTTGGCGATGGGCGCGTCTGGTAGAAAAGCAAGCAAGCTTCCTAAACTAATTACCAGGATAGAGGGCTGGTCTCAGCTACAATCACCAGCCTAATAGAGGTCAGAGTTGTTCATTTAGTGGCAAATTAAAACAGTTATTATGCATTTATTGGGATGGCCATGAGAGACGGCAGAGAAAATTGAGCTGCCTTTGTGTGTACAAAGGAGGCAGGCATTCTCTTACCCATGCTTTTTGTTTACCGGTAGTAGAAATGCAACAGATTATTTGCAATAGCAAAATGCTTCACTCGTAGTATGAAAGCCAAATTTTCACACTAATGGTATTCGATTAAAGGTCAGGCCATGGACTTTTAATTTTTTTTAATTTGGAGTTGTGTTTCTTTGGTCCATATTGTGCGGTACAGATTGGGCCTTTTTTTTTTTGGAAGGGGGGGTGGGGGATCAGCGTGAATTATGTGGTCATCGGGGTCTTTTCATGTTTTTTTTTAAATGTATTTATTTATTGTTTTTTATTATTATTATTATTATTATTTAATGTATTTATTTTATTATCTTACTTATTGTATTTTAGGATTTTATTGACCTTTTTTTTCCCAATAGTTGGTTTTACTAGATTCTATCTGTATGATAGTAGATCAATTTGGAAACACTTGTTTCTAAAATGTGCTATAGAAAGCAAGTGGATTGGATTGGATCAGGAATTTTGTGAGTTTCCCGAACGGCTGATCCATTTTCGGGCCGATCACCCACCACACCCCCGCAGACAACAGACTAATGATGACGAGACAATATTTCCCAGCATCGGGACATTCGGCGCATAGTCGTCCAAAAAGTCACCTTCTTTCTCTTCAAGCCTTTATTGTCCTCTAATGCAGAAATCCAATTACATCCTTTTACTCAGGACGTATAAATAGTTCTCAAACACACAATGTCGACAGAGAAGCATTGTACTTCTGTCCAATCGCCCATGTTGTGAACCACTTACTGTCAGACAATGAATCATGACCATTTTCTTCCCCAACCAGTCAATTAATATGGAGCCATTTGTCGCTTAAATCTTTCCTTTCTGCTTCTGCCTTTTCCTCTTTTTGTCTGCATGGCCCTTATTCATCTGCTCTTTTTCCTGCAACATCATCTGCAGCCTGTTTTCTTGCTCTTTTTCATCCTCGGGGGATTTGTGCATTAATATTCTCTCAGTTCTTGCTGTCTTTCCATATTCTCTCTGTTCCTCTTCTCCTCAGTGCAGACATTTGGAAAGTGTGACACGATTTCCTCCTTGAGCCCCTGACCGTTGGCCTCCTCCATTTCACCACCCCTCCTCGTTCGTTCCTCTGTCCACAAGCCCTCACTCTTTCTTTTGTGTCACAGTATCACGTGTGCTGCTGCTTCAGATGCTGTCTTTTGCAGATGATACCGACCGGCAAGCACTTTGCCTGTCTGAATTATGCATTGAGATTACATAAAAAACACATGAAGCATCTGATCTATTTTTAATCCAACTCGTTTGCTTGTTAAACCTGCTTCTCTGTGATCGTGTGGGTGTACGTGTGTGACAAAATGAACTTGAGTAAAGGGAAACTAGAGATAAAAAATGTTTTTAAAAAGACTGCAACCTAAATCAGACTATACTTCTCTTTGTCTGTGTCACTTGAATTCATTTAAATTTTGTGTTCTTGGTATGTGGCATCTTAGCTAACATAGTAATATGTTTTTTGTTTTGTTTTCTGAATATTTGTTTCTGTCATAAAATTAAAAAAATCTGATAAACAGGAAAAAAAATTGCTCAGAAAAAAAAAATCGGAAAAACGGGGATTTTTTTTTTTTTTACTGAAAAAAAATTGCTCCAAAAAACAAACGCTGGTGCTCTGTTTTTCAGAGTTTTTGTTTTTATCCCTGACCTCCAAGTGACTTGTTGCAGACTTGTTAATGGTGGACACTTTCCCGCATACCTCCAACGTACCTTCAACTATATCACTTACTGGCTCATTTAAGATAAGTATACGAACATGTCAATCGATCGGCATGATTTTTAGTAAGCTAATAGTTACGTTTCTATGGAAGCGTATTGCATGAGGGAAAGTGTCCGCAATTAGCGGGTCTGCAACAAGTCACTGCAGTTCAGAGGTTAAAAAATAATATATTTTTTAAAATATATATATATATATTTTTTTATATATTTATTTATTTTCAGTTTTTTTTGTAAATTTTCCTCCGGTTTTTCTGAATACTTTTTTATGACAGAAAAAATTATGCAGTAAAACAGAAAAAAATTATCCGATAAAAAGACAATTTTAAAAAACTTACACAAAAAACAAAACTTAGTCAGAAAAACAGGAGGGTTTTTTTTCCCTAAGTGAATGCAATACACTTCCATACATGTTGTCTCCAAAAAGAAATTGGCTAAAATAATGTTATCACACCCTAAAAAAGAAGTGCTTTAAGGAAGAAAAAAACTAATACAAATTGCTATCTTTGTCTTCTGTGCTGAAGAAACCTGTTGCTCTGTAACCCCATCACAAAAGGGAAAGAGTGCCTCCTATGGGTCACCTCCCAAGTCAGCAAACGACTGTCAAGAAACAACACGCGCCAATGCATGCATACACGCACAGCTGAGCAAAGTGCATGTGTTGTATTCTTGAGGATGACCTAGATGGAGAGTCACAATAGACTTAGTGTTGCATACGCGACATCTGATTCAATAGGTAATCGTTCCATCTACTTCTCCCCTCTGATAACGTCTGCGTGTGCGTGGATGCAAGACTGTTATCAAAAGATAAGAAGGAAAAGGGGAGGCTTCAAATGGAAAAGAGGGACACAAATGAAGGTCGACACGATGAGAGAAGAGGGCAAGAGGTGGCTGGGAGAGACAAGAAAGGACACTGTCCTCCCTCCACCGTCGGCCCAGTCACACTTCCTCTCATACACACCTCCTCCCCCCCTGAAGAATGAAAAAGAGCTGACGGTGGTGGAGGCCGGGCATATAGCCCAGGTGTCAGCACCTTCCATCGCCTGGGAGCAAAGGAGAAAGGAAAGAATGAATAATAAAGAAGACACAAAAAACAGACCAGTAGCGATAAGACGTCTTCAGTGAGAATGAGTGTGCCCCGGCAGCGAATCCTGAAGCTACATCCGCTTTTTTTTAGCAACGTTTACACTCCTCCCTATGTGTGCAAAGCTTTGACAAGTGGAGAAAGAATTTGACAAGAGCCAAATTGATTCCTGCGTTTCTGATGCAGGTGTTGCAGACTCCCATAGCTTGGAGCTGCCCGAGGCTGGGAGTCATACGTAACACCTGTATTCTACTTAATATACTGTATTCTCATGTTTCCAAGCGTTGTGCTACATGTAGTGGACCAATGTTTTCCAACCTTGATTGAGCCAAGGCACACATTTTTAAATGAACAAAACAAAACACAAAAATATGAATACTGACTTACTCAGTGGGAAATCTGAGTTTAATTGAACACAGCAAAGCTTCTTAGAAGCCATGATATATTTTATTGTATGAATGGCAACAGGTTGTGCAAAGGTTTATTGTACCAGCTGTCATTTAATGGAAGAACGTTTAATTGTCCTGTCTGGCACCACATGCCGCTGACAATGAACAATGATATATATAGAATTAATAAGAATATTTTTCAAATGAAAAATGAAGTGAAATTGGACAAATTCCTGCAGCAGCCGGATTTCTCATTGCACGCTGCTTGGGAATAAGCTGATGTATTTTTATTTTTTTGCTTTCAGACTTCTTATGACTAACTAATTTAAAAGGATACTATCTTGAATACACCAGACATAGCATCTTACTTGTTTACACCGAGAAGATTATTCAAATGCACAAAAGAGATTGAACAGAACAATTGCCACAAAAGACAAAGCAAGCCAAACCCAAAATTATTTATAACCTGGCCAAATTTGGTGTTTTAGCTAAAGATGAAAAGTGTTTCTTATTTCTTATATTCCTGTGAAATGTTTTTCCTGAAGTGTTTTATGTATCTAGAAGACTTTTCGCTTGTTACTATAGTTACTCCTTGAGATCACCTATCCAGCATGTTTTGGATGTTACCCTCCAAAGCACCTGATTCAAACGATCAGGACCGTTATCACGCTTCTGCAGAGCTTGCTGATGAGCTGATCATAGATCTAGATCTAAAGCTATGTTCACACTGCAGGTCTTAATGCTCAATTCCGATTTTTGGGTGAAATCCGATTTTTTGGAGTAAGCGTTCATATTACCTATTAATTGCGACCCCAGTCTGTCTGCTGTGTGGACGTTATGTGTCCCCAAAGTGACCCGCATGCGCAGAAGAAGATACAACTCCGCTCACAACACAAAAAAACTAAAAAATCTGATCTGGGTCGCATTTGCCTGCAGTGTGAACGTAGCCTTAGATGTTAGGGGATGGGCGAGTACCAATATGGCATCAGTATTGTGGCAATACCTTGTATCGGAAGTCGCAATGACATGATATCTTCATCCATTAGCAGTATCTTCGTCCTTCTTGTGGCCGTTTTACGACCAGGAATTAGAAATGAGGAGAATTCAAAAATTACATTTAATTTAATGCAAATTTAAGGGAAAATTATATGTTGGGATATATAGATATTTCTTTCAAATTACCTGTCATTGTTTTTTGGTGAAAATATTATGTATCAAAAGTGACTATACAAGAATTGAGTAATCGCACTGTTGTTGGTCTGAAAAAAACAAAATAGCTCAAGTTTCCTAATTATCTAATCATACTTCTACAGGTCATTTAATATTCCATGGAATTCAAGGTATCCACAAATTCCCTTCCTATGACTGTATGATACATGTTTATTGGTATGGGAAATAAGGGAGCTATTATTCAGCGTATGTATTAAAATAAACGTCTAGAAAATGAGATTGAGATGAGATAAATGCGCTGGTCCCGGGGAGTTCATTCCTCAAATAAAGTTCTGAATAAGGCGACAGAAAAAAGTTAGGCACATGAGGCACAAGCACAGTCCTTTTCCCGCAGCAGACGATAATAGAACATGGGAGGAAAAGAGGAGGACAAGAGAAGGAGTCAGAGAGTGATCTCCTCAGAGAGCAATCTGTCACCTGCTCTCTGAGAGACGGTGTAAAGGCCCCCAAATAAAAGCAGGAGATGCTGTCAGCTTGAAAGACGATTGCGAGATGCTGAGCTATAGAGGAAGAAAACGTAAAAAAAAACAAAAAACTTTTTATAGGTTTGCTGCCAGTTTTGTCAGACTTTTCTCAAGTTTCAACTTTAAGTATCCCCCACTGAATTAATGGCTTCTTTTTTTAATTGATAGCAGTGACACAGAATAAAAGAGAATTCTCTAAGCGCTGTCCTGGTCGTCGTGTAAATGACAGACTATACTTAGAGGGTTGGCCCTGCGTATCTCGAGCTTTCAAGCCCGTCTGTTATCATAGCAAACTTTCTAGTGTACCGTTCATGTCATATGTCCTCACGTACTCCCCCACTCTCCTCCTCCCTGTCTCTATCCGTTTGTGTGCAGCAATCAACCTACTGGGTTTGACATGGCAGCTGAAGACGTCGGATGGCCCGGTGTTAAAAAACAACGGACAAGGGGCCGCCGTGCCTGTCAACAGTGATGTGGCCACGCTGCCTTCTGGAGGCAGAGGTATGAACTACAGCACACTCAAACTCAGAAACAACCTCAGCAATGAATGTTAGAAATGGATAAGTAAAAACACTCAACAGAACAGGACAAGACATTGAATCCTAATATAGTGACTTCAAGTTTTCATGTCTTAATTTGAAAATGAAAACGCACATGAAAATATGTTTCTTTTATACCTTTTGGGGATGCCGTGATCTGCTTCTTTTATGTTTGCTTTTTCACATTGCTGACTGTGGCTTGATTAAGTGCAGATGTGGCAGTAGTACTCGCACTATGTATCTAAGTAGATGCACAGATACTTCAGATTTTTTTTTAAACACACAAAAAAAACATCTAGTAACAGTAGAATTTGGACTAAACTATTTAAAGCGACAGTGTGTAGAACTTTGTGTCATCTAGTGGCAAACTAATAGGATGCAATGACCTAAGTTCAAAGTGTGTGCACTACGGTGCCTCGGAGAGTCTACACTTTGCAAGCCTCCTACCAATTACAATTAGCTAAGTTCTTCTCCTTCAAGTATCTGTAGCAGAAAGATGGCGGCGAAACATGCCAGCATCCTGTAAGACCAATGTAATATAATTATCGATTATTAAACCTATGATAATGCACACAAAAAAGAAGTACCTTTATTTGATAGAACATATCTTTTTGCATATTATTGAAATTAAGTGGGTTTTTAAAATAAATGACTGAAAAATCCCAAAATTTCTACACACTGTTTCTTTAAGTAAAAGTACAAATATACCAACCCTGAAATGTATCTAATTACAAAAAAAAAGAAAAAAAGGTTGTTGTTGTTGTTGTTTTTTCTTACTGTCAATTACATACCTGTACATTGTAAATGGCACAATGCTACAAATTAAATTCTGACTGGATAATGAGGGCTGAACTGACAACGTTCTGCTTAAGCAACACAAAACGGTAGAACAAAATAGTTAAATTAGCGGTAATAACTGAAAAAGAATCACCTTACTGAAGTGAAGTGTGTAGGGGGGGGGGGGGGGGGTACACACAAGAAAATAATTTTTTTAACAGTAGAAGCTGGTGTTTTTTTATTGTCACAAGACAGCATATTCACCACAAATCATTCCTGTGGCTGTTATAAAAAATGTATATTAGGCCATGGATGTGTAATATCTTTCATCTTTGAATCTGTTGCATCCTTGTTGAAAAAGTTCTCAGGTTCACATCCTGCCATGATGCAAATTCTCAATCAAATGAACGGCGTTCTCAACCACCGTTGACTTTTTCAACTTTCTCCGTTTACATGTTTTATGCAATGTTGTCATCTATGGAGGTTGAAAAATGATTGCGCCTATTTTGACAAAAAAAAAAGGAGCACAGCACAAAGTACAGAAAACTGAAAAATATACTTTAGTACAGCAATTAAATATTTGTACTTTTTTTTTATTTTATTAAAAACCCAGCCATAGTGCTGTTCTATTTGGCGGAAATAATGATAGACCTGCAACTTCTCTTTTGATCTTACAAAAACATTATTTTTTTTTAAATGAGCAATTTACAGTCCACTACCTCTGCCTTGAGGGCTTTTAAATAACATTGTCCACTGCTAATAGAGTTTTGCACCCAAATGGGCTCACACCAACTCAAACATGTCCATAAATGATGGCACCATATGAGCTGTGTTATCACTAAGAGCTTTTTAACCACTCTGCTGAGTTATGGAGAGCAATTGTCGGTTTATCAGCCAAATAAAATATCAGCAGATTCACCAACACCCCCACTGCATTGTCTCTCACCCTTTTAAGGACCCCCTTGCATATTTCTTGGTTCACTTACTCTGCTTACGCAGCATGGACTATTTGTGGGGAGGCACTTTGTGCCAAAGCACAGTTCTACACTACTGAGCGTACTGTGTTCCCCAGATGTCTGGACTTGATGCAGATGTTGTTCTTCGCCGTCTTACTTTTATTTCTTAGCTATTCTGCACACTCGTCTTCTTTTTTTCCTGTCTGGGCTCCAAACACGCCTCTGTTAGATGGCTGACCTGATTGCAAACTGCTTTGAGTTTCGTCGTGCAACTCTGCTTATCTGCACTATCATTAAGATTTAAGACCGATAATCAAGGTTTTAAGTATCTCAACAGTATACTGTTTTGAATTATGCAGCATCCTGCTTCCCAATGTCCCAATGTAGTACTATACATTATATTAATTAACATGTATTGCTAGGCTTCACACAAGCAGGATTTTTGGTTGCTCAACGAGTTTGAAGATAACAATAATCAATCACTGATTCTATCAGAAGATGGAGCAGTATATCTATTTTATCATTTATATGTACTCCACAATCAACCGCCACCATTTGCGGAGGATAGGGACTGGCCCGGCCCACGAAGAGCGAAAAGCCACGTATAATTGATGTCAATTGAAATGCATGGGGGGGAGGAAATCTTAAAAAAAAAATGCTGGTTAACTATAAATAATGTCTTATTTGGAGCCGATCAATGACCTCATTGGCCGATTTTGCATATATTGTTAAATATTGTCCAATCCTGAACCAGCGGATCAGATCGGTCTAAAGTCTAGTTATAGCTAAATGTTCTGTTAGGGTCCGTCCAAAGTCCTGCTTGATCTTTTTCTTGAATGTCTGCTATGCTAACATTAACCACCATAAGGCTGTATTATCCCAGTTTAGACTATTTTATGATGCCAAGAAAATCAAATACAGGACGCATGCCTTAGCCACGCCCACACAGGATTGTATTGGAGTTTTCCTGTGTGACCTTGTTTCAACTGACAGTCGGGTGCATAACATTAGGAAGATACAGAGCCAGCGAATAAGGTCACGATGAAAAAACAGTCCAGCCCACATATCTAATTATGTGTGCCAAAATTACAATGTGCACTCTAAAAACAGTTGGGTCAAAAATAACCCAACAATGGGTCAAAAATGGATCGATCCTCTACTTGGGTCCATTTGACCGAAGTTTAAGTCAAGAAATGCTTTTTTTTAGTGTAAAACAACTCGTAAATATTGGTCAGATCATTTACTTGGGTCAAAAAATTGGGTAATTTTGTCTAAAACACCCCAAAAAGTTGGGTCAAATTGACCCATAAACTGTATCAGTCCTTTTTTTTTTTATCTATAATTAGGTTAGTTTTGACCCAACTGTTTTTGAAGTGTGTGGCTAAATCTAACACTTGTCATGCTCTGCTATTCAAATACCCTCAAGTATCAAAGAAGATGACTTTGTTGTAAACGGTCAACTTTTAATTCAAGCAATGCCTGTAATCACAGATTATGCAGTTTCTTTCCCCCTCGCTCCAGGTCCATGGATGGGACGGAACAGCAGTATAGAAACGGGCAACATTGACATAGGAAGGAGAGTGACCCAAGAAGTCCCGCCTGGTGTATTTTGGAGGTCCATGTTGTATCTCGGTCAAGCCCAGTTCCTCAAGTTCAACATTTCCTTGGGCAAAGATGCCCTGTTCGGAGTCTATATTCGTAAAGGCCTGCCTCCCTCACATGCACAGGTAAATGGCAGCAATAACAAGGGTAGATCTGATACTGATACTACCAATCACACAAATAGCATTTTATTAATCATTAATCTGTTTTGATCTGCTAAATTAGTCCCATGCATGAAGAAGCTATTAGAATACTTCGTCATGTCATGAGATAGGCTATTTTGTGATTCATTACTCGAAAAAACTAATTTAATCCATGATTTACATTTAATTAAATCTCACAGTAATGTGACTTGTATACACTCCTATTAGTTACAAAATGTCCAATTAAGAGCCATGTTGATTTGGAGATAACCATTTCACTTCCTGGTCAGACTAAAACTTTTTGAACTACACACATAAATGTCTCTTTTTTTTTCTTTTTTTTTAAGCAACACTACCACTTAATTGCTGAATTCCAGGTTTGGCGCTATTCTGATTCCTCTCTTCTTTCTTCACTGAGATGGCTTTTCTACATTCTCCTGCAGTATGATTACATGGAGCGCTTGGATGGAAAGGAGAAATGGAGTGTGGTCGAGTCTCCGCGAGAGAGGAGAAGCATCCAGACTGTGGTCCTTAATGAGGCGGTGTTTGTCCAGTACCTGGATGCTGGAGCCTGGCATCTGGCCTTTTACAATGACGGTCGTGAGAGAGAGACCGTTTCCTTCAGCACAAACATAATGGGTGAGTCAGCATGAATGAAAAAAAAAGTAAGGTGTATCCCTTGTCTCCTAGCCACGATAATATTTAAAAAAAAATTAACGTACATATTGTATACAGTGTAAGGCGAATGTCAAGTCCTTATAGTGTCAATCAAAAATGAGCATTACTGCTTTTGTAAATGCACATTTTCATCCTGACCAATGCAATTTATATACATTTCAGTTGTCCTATAAGCAATAGCCAAGTGGTGGCTACTCAGTTACTTCAAATAGTCATCAATAAAAAGCCTAGAGTAAAAATAAATCCCCAAGCTTGTTTGTCAAAAATGGAATGCTGCTTTGATCATATAAATTAATTGTTTTCACCACCTGAAGGCTTGCAATTAATTTCAACTGTGTTCGGGGCTCGATTACGAGAACATGACAGAACGATTCAAGCGGAGTGAGAAAGAATCCTTCAGTGTTGCCGTCTCACGTCAGCGCTTTTACACAAGTAGCACTGTCGAGGAGCAGAGGCCGAGGTGGCAAGGGCACAGTGGAGTGGGTAAAGAGGGGGCAGCTAGTGAAAAAAAAAAAGCCATAATGGTGGGGGTCAAGCCATAGTGGGGTGAAGTGGTGGGAAGGATGGGAGGCGTGAAAGAGAGGTGGTGTAAGGATAAGAGGCAGATGAGGGTTGGAGATTTGGAGGAAGGAGATGAGGACACAGAGAGAATGGAGCAGGCAGGATTTGCAGTTTTCACATGAGGAGAATGAGTGGGATCTAACAAAAGCATAATGGGACTGTATTAGCAAATTCCACTAAACTCTCTTCACAGTGGATTTGGTGACATCAAAAGTGAACGGGAAACAAAAGTTTAACACTTACGCCCAATTCACCGGGTTTTTTTACGCCCGCCACAAGGAATAGAAAGCATTCGAGTCTGCGTGTCAATTCACACCAGCTGCAGTGCGTTGCGTATGCGGTGCGGAACAGATGCGGCGCTGCGGAAGGTTTCTGCAAGCGTTCTATTTTTTTCCGGACACCGCATGCGGATTGTCATGAAGCTGAAGAAATTACACGAGCCGGACAGGAAGCTAAGCGTCGGCATCAAGTTAGATCCGGTAGATTTCAAAATAAAACCGTTTGCGAACTATTTTTTTGGTTTTTTTTGACAAATGTGTTTTGTTGTTGTTGTGTTTTTTTTTGGGGGGGGGGGTATTGTAGGAAAATGCCTAAAGAAAGAAGCTATACTGCGCTTTAGACTAGACTTGTGCTTTAGGGTTAAAAAAAAATAGGGCCCTGAAACTTACTTATCAATCCATATTTGTTAGTGTTAATAAATTACTACACAAATAACAGGGAAAACTTTAAATAACTAATTGAGAGGGATAAACAGTGTAAGGTGAAAACTTTTTTATTTGCTTTAATACTGTGGTCAAGATTTTTTTATTTATTTTTTACTTGAATGCCATGGTCAAGGTGAATAAAAGGTAGCCTTCTGCCAGCATGAATGCATTCACTCCACACTGTTGAAAATCGCCTTTGAAAGGAACAAATCAATTTCCTTTTGATACTTTATGTGTAACAATTTAAGACTGAGCTCCTTTGTTTGACTTGTAGAATGTCAAATAGTGATTGGTGCCATTGGGTTCATGAATGCTTTGATGTTTTCTCACCATCTTCTTTCTCTCCGTCTATGTCACACTTTGTCTTCCTCACAGATTCTGTGCAAGAGTGCCCGCGCAATTGCCATGGTAACGGAGAGTGCAATTCTGGCGTATGCCATTGCTTCCCGGGATTCCACGGAATGGACTGCTCCAAAGGTATTGGCTACTTACTATGGTTTTGCTTTCATTGCACAACTGCGATGTTGTCTAATTAGAGAAACATCATGACGAGAGTAGTTTTGGGACCATTAAGTGCTGTAAAGATGGCGTGTCGAGCGGTGACAAGATGACTGATGATGAATGACAACTCCTCAACTTAATGTCTCCCTTGCTCTCTTCTCACCTGAGATAGACAGATTTGATGAATAGTTTAGTTACCTTTTGCCTCTAATTACTCTTTGTGTCAGCGCCACTCTCCAGCCCCCTAACCACTCTATTTAGCCTGCACTCAGTAATGTGAAGGTGGGGTAAAAATGGTGTGTGGAGGTGAACAAAGTGACTTTTTACAAATCTCTTTCAAATTAGGTTAATTGCTTTGTTTTCCCCTCCTCTCCTGTGTTCTGCCAGCGGCATGCCCGGTGCTGTGTAGTGGAAACGGCCAGTACGACAAGGGCTCCTGTGCATGTTACAGTGGCTGGAAAGGACCCGAGTGTGACGTCCCTGTCACACAATGCCTCGACCCTCTTTGCAGTGGCCACGGCAGCTGCACCAATGGCAATTGTGTGTGCTCCATCGGCTACAAAGGGCAGAGCTGTGCTGAAGGTGAGAGGAGGTGCATTTAAATGATTTTGTTGAGGAAGGTCGATGGAATGCCATATGGTCTTGGGAGAATGTAGCAGGATATGTTACAAAAAAAAGTGGACCGTAGTATATATTGAGTCTGGCTTATTTACAAGCTAAGTGGCCGAAAATATGGTGGCCATAATCTTTAACATTAGGCAAGGCAAAGTTTATTTGTATAGCACATTTCATACACAAGGCAACTCAATGTGCTTTACACAAGGAAAAAAACACCCATGAGCATCGACAAACACAGTAGTTAACAGAGCAAAAAAAAGATTTACTAAAATAACATACATTGACATTGTTAAAACATTAGACAGAAAACTTTTAAACATTTAGCGTAAGGAAGTTTAAAATAACAATAATTAAAAGGGAAAAAACATTATTTAAAACTGTTTAAAAGACCATAATCAAATGTATGTGAAAAAAGCAACGTTTTCAACCAGGATTTAAAAGCAATTTACACTCGGGGCTAACTTCACTTTTGTTGTCACCTTATTCCATTTGTGTGCAGCATAACAGCTAAATGCAGCTTCACCATGTTTACTTCCAACTCTGACTTCCACTAGTTGGCCCAAGCCTGTAGATCTCAGAGCCCCGCTGGGTTTGTATTCAATCAGCATTTCTTGAATATATTCAGGACCCAAACCATTCAGTGATTTATAGACCAGTAGCAGAATTTTGAAATCTCGGCTTAAAAGATTCTGGTACCAGATGCAGCAGAATGCTAATCTATGTATTATGTTAGAAATATTTTCAAAGGATGACTGATATGATGATTTACTGAGGAGTCAGTACCCAACCTCAAGCATCTGTTTATGCCATTTTCCATAGCATTATCCCCCAAGGACCGCATGAGTAGCCTGCAGGCCTGCTCTAAAAATAATTCACCAGTGCTGGGTCATTGTGATTTTCTGGGAATGTTGTAGAGGCTCTCATTTGAACGTTTAAACACTGACAGAGATGAATAAAAATTAAGTGTTGCATATACTAATATGTAACAGCTTCCTATAGTATTTGAGTAAATATTTGAGTAAATTTGTTGTTTCAGAAATGTGTATCAAACTGGTAGCTATTCGCATGAAACAGTAGCCATAAAATAGCTCCCAAGTTTCAAAAAGGATGGTGAGCACTGGTCTGGAGCCAATCCTAGTTGACTTTGGCGAGGGGCGGGGAACACTCACATCACAGGGGCGCATTTAGACCAACAACCATTCACACTTAAGAACACGCAAACTCCACACAGGAAGGCCAGAGCTGAGATTGAAAGCCCAAACCACAGAACTTTTGAGGCAGACGCCAAAGCAGCTTATTGGTTTGGTTAATTGCAGAATGCTTTTAGACTAGAAGTTTATGTCATGATAAATGACCTTATGAATGTAGAAGCTCTTTCACCAAAGTATTTCCCTTCATCCATTTGCTATACTTTTTATCCTCATTAGGTTTGCGGGTGAGCTGAAACTTATCCCAGTTGTTTTGGGCAAGTGCTAACCGCTTGCCCACTGTGCCTTTTAAATGCTGAAATATAACAAAAAAGCAACAACAAAAAAGTAAAACAAATCATTATTTTATCATTTTCAAATTAAATCACAGCGGAAATGCCCTGCAATGAATGCTAAAAAATCTGTGAGTAATTGTATCACATACAAAAAGGTCTGTTTATTGCCTGCTTGTTCCACAAGATAGCTAGCTGCAAGCCATTTTTCCCATTAAGGCTATCTCACTAAATAAAGCTCCTCCCCTCACTTCAATATTGTTCCTTGATCCTAAGATGCTTCAAGATGGCAAGACTTGGCTTTGGCCTGAGCACAAAAACAGTAAACAGGGAACAATATTTTTCGTTAAGTTTGTAATTCCTCATTCCTGCTCAAAATGATGCAATATTGAGAAGTCACCGAAAGGAAAAAGCACCTCATGATACTAGATCAGGGGTCAGCAATCTTTACCATCAAAAGAGCCATTTTAGGCCAAATAAATAAATAAATCTCTCTGGAGCTGCAAAACATTTGATTATTGTGATGAACGAAACGGTGTGTTAGTGTTAGTCTAATGTACTGAGGGGCCAATAGCTAATAAGAGCTGCACCAGAACACAGAAATATGATACATCCAATTAATTTTCTTCTACCTTTTTGTATTTTTTCATACATCCTTTTTCATACATTTTTAGACA
The DNA here is from genome assembly GCF_054856555.1 of Leptonotus elevatus. Classification (NCBI taxonomy): domain Eukaryota; kingdom Metazoa; phylum Chordata; class Actinopteri; order Syngnathiformes; family Syngnathidae; genus Leptonotus; species Leptonotus elevatus. Next base: position 6,648,383 of record NC_141247.1, read on the forward strand.
TTTCTGCCTTTCTGTCAAATGTCTCACATTTTTGGCAATGTTATGGACATATGGTCATTTTGTGCCTCTATTTTTTTGTGGCCTTTTTTGTTTTTCTGACATTTTTGGCAATTTTGCTGACATTTTATGGTAATTTGCGAGATTTCTTCTTTTGTTTTTGGACATTTTATGGTTACTTTTTGAATGTTTTCTTTTCTACCAAAAAAAAAAAACAGCAATCCCAAAGATATTTTATGGTAATTTTCTGCCTTTCTTCTTTTGTTTTTGGACGTTTTATGGTTACTTTTTGAATGTTTTCTTTTTTGCCTTTTTTAATCGTAATTTTCTGCTTAATCTCTCCCTTTTTGGATATGTTGAGGCAATTTTTTAAAAACTGTTTTATTTACCTTCCGTCTCTCTCTTTTTCCTGACAACTTAAAAATTTGGATTCTGACCATTTTTTTATATTTAATTATTGATTTTTTAATTGAATAAATAATTAATGTAAGGAATATTTTATCTGAAAAATGAAACTAAATATGTTTTTAAAAAAAAAAAAATATATATATATATATATATATATATTTTTTTTTTTTGTGTGTGAGAGAGATATCCAGAGGGAGCCACTGGAGAGGGACTAACACATCAGCCACATGTGGTTCCAGAGCTGCAGGTGGCATAACCCTGTACTAGATGGTTTTGTTTTTATGACGGTGTTACAGCACTATACATATGTGTACACATATAGTAAAATGGAAAATGGTACTTTTATATAGCGCTTTTCCACCTTACGAGGCCCTCAAAGCGCTTTACATTCGACTACTCATTCACCTATTGATAACGCAGCATCAGGGGAAACTGGGAGTTTAGTATCTCGATCAAGGATACTTTGATGTAGTCCCAATGGCATGGAATCGAGCCCACAGCCTCTGGATTGTGAGATGGCCACTCCACCACTGAGCCATGACACGCCACCCCCATATACTGTACGTATATATATCTACATAAAGTGTACATACAGTATATGCGAGGATACTTTTTAATTGAATTAATAAAGCACTCCATGCTGTCCATGCGATACTCTACTTAAGTCTTGTGAGTTTTGGCTCAATAAAGATACATTTGTGTATGCCATTTCTTTTCCTAGCCATAATGTCTCCACATATGATAATTATTTTATAAGAAACATGGTTGTTTGCAGCCAAACAAGCACATCGTACATCCACTGCCACACTCCGCTTAGCTCCGGTGTGACAGCTCATCATCGCTCGATCTCACACTGAGCGAGCGTCCCTTCCCTCCATATATACACAAAGTTGACGGATGGTACTGCAGCCAAACACTTCACAGATTTTTATTAAGGGATTAAATCGCATCTATTGATCTCTGTTAAGAAGTACCTGCCTGCCACGCTTTTGGTCGTCAAAAAGATGGACGAGCAGGAGTTGGAAAAATGGCATGAAAGTTTAAGGGGGAGCAGTCAAAGCAGCAATGAAAGGTCAATATGCATAGCGGTAAGAACGGGAGGCTTTGAATGAGAAAGTGAAGTGTGTCCCAGAGGGAAAGTTGAGGGGGAGGATTAAGAGTAGAGTAGAATGAGTGTTTAGGAGATTGACAGGCCAAAGAGGTCAAGACAATAGGCCGTAGAACAAGGTCAGCATTGGCTCCTGGTTTTCACTTCCAATCAATCTCTTCTCCTCTGGTTTCATATCTGATATTCATCCCAGCAGAGTCCCTCAAACAATTTACCTGGAGTGCCGGTGACATGAAAATCAATAGCTGCGAGTCGCCTTTTCTGCCAGGCAAACAAAAATGGAGGTTGCGATGTGTGAGCGTGTGTGCAAAAAGGGAGGGCGGGATGGTGGTCAATAGTGGCTGGGGAGTGGAAAGAAGACAAGGTGAGGCTGAGTGAGCAGGACAGAGGGTGAGGTAGGATGGGGGGGGGGGTATTTTTCCTGGGAGGAGGTCATTTGTCAAATTGTTTTTCTTTTGTTGTGCTTCTTTTTCTCTGTAGCGGACTGTTTGTCACGTTCGCCTGAGTATCACATGCACACATGAGACACGCTCAGAATGACAATTTGTTAGTATGGGTTGTTGCTCTTTCATAGTGGGACACAATTAAAAGATGCTGCTGTTCATTATTGTGTGCTTTAGTTGCCTCAGTTATGACGGCTAATGTTGTCTTTATTCTGTTATCTTTTGGTGTAGACAAAGGATGAAAAATGCCTCCTGTCATTTTTGTCTTTAAACACCTACTCATAACATTTCTTTGTCTTCAAGCATGAATTGTGATGTGCTGTTTTCTCATTTGCATTGGTCTGTTTTGATTGGATTTCTCTTAATGCAGTGGATTGCCTGGACCCCACATGTTCCAACAATGGCATCTGTGTGAATGGCGAGTGTCACTGCAAGCCAGGCTGGGGAGGGCTCCACTGTGAGCTGCCCCGGGCTCAGTGTCCGGACCAGTGCCATGGCCACGGGGCCTTCATTCCAGACACTGGGCTGTGCAGCTGTGACCCCAACTGGATGGGACCTGACTGCTCAATGGGTAAGAACGACCAAGAATACCCTGATATTTGTCACGCAGGTGTCAATTAGCAGTCTTCTTTAGTCAACTAATTCAGTAATTGTACAATATGTTCTTGTGGAATTCATGACACAAAGCTAATTCATATATTTTGGTTTTATTTGTTTTATATTTATCTGAACAACACCAGAATTACCCATGTGATAGACTTTGTTTTTAATGCTATAATAACTATAGGGTCTTATAAGAACCTAAAATCAAACACAAAATGACTAAAGGATAAAGTGGCATATACTGAGTGTTACCACACTTTAATTCATCACAGTTTACAATATGAAATATTGTGTAAAGAAAATTCATACACTTAAGGCCAAAACGGGAATGCAATTAAATTATTGCTATGGGTGGGGGGACAAGCTAATGGCTACCAAAGATGTTTTCTTAGTAACGTATGTTGTGATGAATCCATAAACTTGACCTTGTAAATAACACATAGTAGAACTAGACTAAGTGCAATTTTTGCAGAATTTGCGTGGGAATGCTGAAAGTTGAATGCTAATAGCTGAATGCTAAACTGACTGCTTATGAAGTCAATTGAAAAGAAAAAATGAATAAATTATGTGAAAATTACAAAGCATTAATTGTAGTTGAAAAATAAATGAATTAAAAGAACACTTGAACTCGGGAAGCAAGTTGAAATCTATATGGGAAAGTGTTATCTGAAAATACCCTCCATTAATATGGAAAAGTGGAACGAATGATATCCAATGGAAAAACGCAACAACAACACTCAATATCGCCATCCAAGCATGCAGTGCTCTGCATTCATTTAGAAGGAAAACTGGAACTAATGATATCCAATGGAAAAAAATGTTTTCCTTTTTTTTTTTTACCAAATGCGCCACTGAGCAGTATCAGACAACTGGTAATGATGGTCAGTTGTTTGTATGTAAGTGGGCATGGAAAGTGGGACTTCGAAAAAGTTCAATGTCAGTCCCATTGAAAATGAATGGGGAAAAGTTTATGTTTAACGTTAAATTGTGCGACTACTGTAAGTAATGTGGAATCAGAAGATAAATACCCCGGAAGGTGTGGATTTTTTTTTGCAAGTTTTAGTTGTTTTTTAAAATATTTTAGCAAATTTGAACGGTGTGAATCGGAAGTATTATGTGTGAGTTGTTTCACGGCAAAAAATTATGGCGAATAAAAATCACAATAACATATGTAGGAATGCTTCCAGCAGGGGTTTTTAATATGTCTATGGAGACAACCAAGACAATATTGCTAATGCTATGGATAATAAAGATGCAGTATACCTTCCTAAGAAATGGATGAAAATGTTGTTGTTTTTAAAAACTACTTCTTATTGTGAGAGCAAATCTGTATTTAATAAAACAACATTAAAAGAAATCAAAAGCCAAATTGAAGCAGAGTGAAAATAAATATGTCCATATTTTTATTGTTTGGCTCACAAAGGACTTAGTGAAAAATTTGCACCCTTTTAGGATTATCGATGCAGTCATTACAGGCCATAATACATGTGGAAAAACAAGTTGTCTACCACATTTACTATGCTGAAAATTACAGTATATGGTGACATCTGCCTTATAGTAAATTCACATTGCGAAGTGGAAAACAAACCATCCTGTGCATACATAGCAGGAGCATTTTTATATTCAGTGTCTTAATAAAATAAAGCCAGCAGCGATTCTCAGCAGCAGGACTTCAGCATTCATTAAAAGTGCAGCAATGCTTGACTTTAATATAAACAACAATGCTCCACACAGCAGTATCCCTCAGCAAGTACAGTATTCAAAACATCTGTGTGCATATTGCATCCTCAGCGCACGGGAATCTCAGACACATAATCAAAGTTGTCATGTGGCATCACATGCAACTGTCGACAGGAATTATGCACATTTCTATTTGTCGACATCATTGAAGTTGTCATAGACACCGCAAGAAACAAAACAATAGATTTAATACCAAAAATAATAAAGTGATACACATTATATTGGTTACTCAATTCATGATTCAAATCAGGTTGTCTACCACCTCCAACAATATTGCGTTATTTACCTTCAGGTAAAATTAAGCACCATCAAAATATTTAGGCATGCATTCATGGGAATCTACCATAACAAGAAATTCCTCATGCACCTACACTCCACATGTGGATGCACACTTATTTTTTTGCATGCAGCGAGGTTATTTTAGTTAACTAAAACTAACAAAATAGCTGAAACTAAAAATAAAAACATTTTTGTTAACGAAATAAAATAAAAACAGAAATGCTTTTTTTTTTTAATTAAAACTAACTGAAACTACATTTTACATTTGCAAAACTAACTAAAACTAACTATAATTACAGTGAAAATGTCCTTTTCGTCTTTGATAATTAATTTAACAAGAAACTAAAAATAAAAAAAATTTTGTTAACTAAATAAAATAAAAACAGAAATGCTTTTTTTTAAATTAAAACTAACTGAAACTACATTTTACATTTACAAAACTAACTCAAACTAACTATAATTACAGTGAAAATGTCCTTTTCGTCTTTGGTAATTAATTTAATACATGAGCCTTTGGGGTTGATTTTAAAAGTGATTTAAGTATATTCATTTCGACATTAACCGGAATAAGGACATTTGAAAGTGTGTCGCACGGAAGTGACATCATCTAGCAGTAGCCAAAAGAAAAACACCTTCAGATAACGTCACTCCTCCGTGACAATTTTGCGTGTTTGATTTTTAGCTCCAATGTCTCGCCTTGCATGCTTTTTCATTTAATTCACCCGAAACGCAAGGCTAGGTAAGAAGTATGTTACTTTTTAAATTTTACTATGGTATTTGTTAAATCTAGCACACAAGTAATACGCATTTTTTTTAATGAAAACTAATACTAAAACTAAACTAAAACTAAGCATTTTTTAAATAACTAAAATTAATAAAAACTAACAGAGCTGCCCTGAAAACAAATTAAAACTAATTGAATTTAAAGAGGAAGTCAACCTAAAAAGAATTATTTTTGACAATATGTTCTATGCAGGCCCACTAGTCTAAATATATTATTCTGTTTAATATTGCGTTAGTGAAATATGAGTCAAGCAACAAAATCCAGCCGTTTTTATCCATCTCAGGGGGCGGCCATTTTGCCACTTGCTGTCGAGAGAAAATCACATAAATGTTGCTCAGGTCTCAGGCAACAACCAATAACAGTGCAGCTTCAGAAAACAGGTGAGGTGGTTGTTGCCTGAGCCCTGAGCAACTGTGATGTCATCTTCAGTCGACAGCAAGTGGCAAAATGGTCGCCCCCTGATATGGATAAAAACTGTTGGATTTTTCTTCATAACTCATATTCCACTAACGCAATATTAATCAGAATGTCATGTTTAGACTAGTGAGGTCACATATAACATATCATCAAAAAATGTTTACGGTTGACTAACTACAATGAAATTTCCAAAACTATAACAACCCTGGTATGTAGTTTTCAATACCTGTGTGCATATAAGAGAAGTCTAACCTCCTTTTGGTCTCGCAGAGGTGTGTTCCGTAGACTGCGGAACACACGGAGTGTGCATGGGCGGAGCTTGTCGCTGCGAGGACGGCTGGACGGGTGCAGGATGTGACCAGCGTGTGTGCAACCCACTTTGCATCAAACATGGAACCTGCAAGGATGGCAAGTGTCAGTGTCATCAGGGTTGGAATGGAGAGCACTGCACTATCGGTGAGAGCAATTTACTGTGTGTGTGTGTGTGTGTGTGTGTGTGTGTGTGTGTGTGTGTGTGTGTGTGTGTGTGTGTGTGCGTGCGTGCGTGCGTGCGTGCGTGCGTGCGTGCGTGCGTGCGTGCGTGCGTGCGTGCGTGCGTGCGTGCGTGCGTGCGTGCGTGTGTGTGTGTGTGTGTGTGTGTGTGTGTGCAAGGGGGTGTCTGTTTAATGTGCTCTGAAACAGCAGCACCCAGTCAAATTAAACTGTCAACCCCTTCCAACTTTGTCTACAAATGAGGCTATAAGAAGATCGAGAATCAATCAGAACAAAAAGTGGGTGGTTCACAAAATCCGAAGCAGGATTTAGCAGAGTTCTGAGCCTTTCAAACAGCGGGGTTATTTGATAAAAGGTGAAACTTTTCACCTCACCGATGTGGACAAAATGTGTATGGTTGGTGTGTTTGTGTGTTTCCCCCATGTCAATCAATCAATGTCTCATACTGACATCACTGTCACTCCAGATGGATGAGTGCCAGATTTTTTGGATTCACTCACAGTGCTTTTAGTCGCAATGTCTCATTTTGCTGTCACCGCCAGCGCTGTGATTGCAACCTGATACACACACACATAAGACCAACACTTTGCATGCACTCACTCCTCCGACACATAGGAACGCACGGGGGAATAGCAGTTTATGATCTCCTCATTTCCCCCATCAGAAAGTAGGGCAGCTTTGACTGCGGCATCAGCCCGAGATGAAAGAATTGTCAGGCCTCAGCTTGGCGCGGTGCAAAACTTCCCCAGCAGCAGACACTCACAGCTTATCTCAGTTTGCCTGTTATTCATTTTCAGCTCTGCGTGATGTTTCTTGCATCTATTTATTCTATTTCTTTTTTCAATTCTCCCCATCTCTTACCTTTTGCACGTTTTCTCCCACTGCAGACCATGGGAGCATGGTTGACAAAGCAGGTACCGTATCTTGACTCTGGTGTTTTGTTCATTAGCCTGTGGTGATAGAAGCTAGCTGCTACATTTGTGGGTTCTTGGCCTGGCTTGGCTCCGTAGACTCTGTGGTGCTATCTGTACGTACAGTAGATTAGGGTGCCAGCCTCAATGATAACTCCCTACATGTAGTGCACTCCCTGTTGCAGCAGTGCACTACTGCAGGAGTCTGGTGTCATTGAGCCCCGGACGTGGGGTGCCGTCGAGCCGAGCGTGGTATCAGCAGTGTCGAGGCGCTGTGCTGTCAAAGTGTGGATGTGCATGCATGTGAGAGTGTTTCCGTGTAACACACACACACAAGAATCTACTCATAAATAGCCCTGGTATTCGAGTCGTGTAATACGTGAAACGATGCTGCTTCACAAAAGGAGAAAATGATGAAAGCCGTAAAGAACATTTGAAGTAATTGGAAAATTTCAGAGGCTGCTGATGCAAAAATTACAGAGCTGTTGAGTGTCTGTGTGCCTTTGTATTTGGATATTTGTGGCACCTTTCATGGTCATTGTCAGTGATTACATGTATTTTCTGAGTGCACATATAAACAACATTCTGTATTCATTCTAGACATCTTTATTAAATTCACCCTGTTCTACTTATAATAAAGTCACAGCTATCACAAAAATAAACAAATTCACTAGTGTTGTATGGCTGAGCCCAGTGACTGGTGGTTATTTTGTACTTCGTATTCTTATAGTGCCCTAAGTTTAGTGTTAAGCGTAAAGTTAAGTTTGGTGCCCTAGGCGTACATGCAGATTGTCCCCTTGCTGGCATAAATAAATAAATAATTAAATACATAAATAAATAAATTTAATAGCACACAATAAATACCAAATTTCATAGACAACTACAGGGAGTCCTCAAGTTACGTTGGAGTTACGTTCCTATGCTAGCGATGTAACCCGAATTTCGACTTAAGTCAAATTTCCCCATTAAAGTCAATATTTACATTGAAATACTTTTTATAAAAACATCTAAAATACATTCAAATAAAAAATAAGATGCTGCACTTACCATTACTGCTTAAAGGTGGATGGAAAAGAAGGGGAGGAGGCTGTTTCTACCCGTCTCTCCACCTTGGTGAAGTACTTGGTGATGTCTGACTGGTAGACAATTTTCCTCTTTTCCTCCCAGATCTCACGGTCGCACCGCACACTGTCCATCACGCCACTTGAAACTTTTGAAAATCGTTCCTTGTTCTAGAAGTGAAAATCCTTCAGCTAAGCCCTTGGTTGTGAAATGTCTTTGTTCTGGGGCTTCTGTGGATTCCTCTTCTTGCTCCAGCTGCTTCTCCAATTCAATCAAGTCCTCCGTTGATAGCTCTTCTCCTTGTGAATCCAGAGGTTCTGTTATGTCGTGCTCGTCCAAATCCAGTTCCAACCGCCGACTGATTTCGACAACTGTATCAATCACAGAGTCAGGAGTCTCCTCAAAGCCAGGGTACTTGCTCAAAAATTGCGGGCTCTCAAAAAAAAAAAGTTCTTCCACACACCGTTTATGTTGCTCTGCTTCAACTCCGCCCACGCATCGGCGATGTTCTTAATGCCATCACGGATGTTATACCCCTTCCAGAAGTCCTTAAGGTTGAAGTTCTCTTGATTTTCCGTCATCTCCGACGCCTGAGCCATAGTCCTCCTCAGGTAGTATGCCTTGAAGGACGAGATGACGCCTTCATCCATGGGCTGCAGTAGGGATGTCGTGTTTGGTGGGAGGTAAACCACCTTGACATCAGGGTAGAAGATGGCCTTGTCAAGCAAAAGTAGGATGTCCTTGTCCGCACAGTACAGCTCCACTGCGGGGACGAACTGTTTGATGAACCAATCACCCACGCCTTCCTATTTGACTTCCAGGTGACTGGTAAGGCGCTCTTCCACACCCCTTTGAGCACCCCGGGGTTTTCTGAAAGATAGACGAGCAAAGGTTTCAGCTTTAAGTCCCCAGTAGCGTTACCCCTGAGCAGCAAAGTGAGCCTCTCCTTCACAACTTTATGCTTGGGACAGTCTTCTCCTTGCTTCTTGCTCCTCCCAGATTATCGTGGCTCGATGACCCGGAAAAACTTCCGCAGCCGTTTCATCTGCAGACGCAGCTTCGCCCTGGACCCGGAGGTTGTGAAGAATGCCACTGGATTTGAATCTCATAAACCAGCCCTTGCTCGCGATGAATTCCTTCTCCTCTTTCAAAGTTTGGAAAATACGCCGTGCCTCTTCCTGAATGAGCATGAGGCTTAGATTGATCCTACCTTGATTCTGATCCTCGATCCATAATGTAAGTAACCTTTCCATTTCTGCAAGTATCATGGAACGTTGCTTCGTGATGACTGTATCCCTCAAAACGGCACAACTCTTCACATACTGTAAAATATTAGCTTTGTCCTTAATAATGGTCACCAGGGTCATCCGACTGAAGCCCAAGTCTTTGCCGATGTTTGTTGGTCTCTTTTCTTTCTCCGATCTTTTTAAGATGTTAAACTTCGTTTCCAATGGTAATTGCTTTTGTTTTGGCTGGACCAGCATTGATAGAAGACGTAGCTTTCTTCTTTGGTACCATAATGTGGGAAAAAAAGATGGAAAAAAGCCAACAATACTTCCACAAGTGCACAAGCGCTAGCGCTAGCTAAGGGCTAAATAGCGGATAAGGGGAAAACACTGCGGTCTATATGGCGGATGAGGAGCCAGAATGGCGGACCGGGCGTAACCGTCGTAAAGTCGAAACGTCGTAGGTCAAGTGCGCCTTAACTCACGGACTCCCTGTACAAATAAAAAAATATAAATAAAAAAAAGTATGCCTTTACTATATATTTGTTTACCTTAAACCAGCGCACAAGTCTTATGGTTGGTTATGTGAAACAATGATTTATGCATTTCTATCTGGACTGGACTGACTGCTTTATTTTAAAGCCAGCAAGCTTTGCCTTGCTTTGTTGCACAGAGTAGCATGGATGTAATGGTGGAGTAAGCAAGTTACAAGCAAGCTAAGAAGCTAACGCTATTTTCATATTTATTTTTATAGACAATGATGATTGACTGACATACGTGCCCTCCTTTCGCCGCTTTCTTAATGCAACACCTTTTCATTGTAAATGTATTTAGGGAAAAAAAGATTTAATCTTTTTTTTGTTCTGCAATTTGGCACGCCCTCCACTAGATGGCGCCTTAGGCGACCGCCTAGTTTGCCTATGCCCAGGGCCTGGTATAGTGATTAAAAAAGGGGGGGATTGATGTCTTACCGGTTCAGTCATTGTTTTCCAAAGTAAGTAAAGTAAAACAGATGTGTGCAAATGTCTTATTTTCATTAAATCACAGAAGATAATTAGTCGCTGGATTGACTGGCAACCAGTTCAGGGTGTACCCTGCCTACTGCCCAAAGCCAACTGGGATAGGCTCCAGCACCCCTGCGACCCTTGTGAGGAATAAGCGGTTAAGAAAATGGATGGATGAAGATAATTAGTCTTCTTTAATGAAGGTCTACAGAAATCAGTGTGCAATTACTGTTAATATGCTGAAATCAGAGGATTTGGACAATTTTCAATTAAAAAATGGTGCCAAACGATTACTTGATTAAATTGGTTGCCCATTTATTTGATAATCGAATACTTGTCTATTAATCAATTATTTGCACAGCTCTAGTTGAGGCATAGCCTACAGGTAGGGCCTGGCAGGTGAACCTATGCCAGGTTCAGTGCAGACTGCATGGCAGGCAGGACGCTTCCTCTTACCTTTCACGCGTAATGCAAAAGATCTTATGAAAATCCAGTCCGGGAAAGAAAAGTTAAAGGTCAGGGTTAAAGACAGAGCAGGAATAATTAGTGAAACAAATGAAGCAAAAGAGAGACAATTCAACTACATGGGCTTAAAAGAATATATGTTATATCTTATCAGAATGTGGGTGTGAAAGTTCAGAGTTATCTGATCTACCTTTATGCAGCAATCATGAAATTATACTTCAGACTTTTTGTGTCTAACCTTTAGAAAAGGTGAGGCTGAACAAAATGAATGGTAGAATTTTTTTTCAATGTTGAACTTTCTTTTCTGCACTTTGTTCTCATTCTTTCTATCAGTCTCATCATCACTCCTTTAAAACAGATTCTTTATTCATACACTCTGACACACACGGCAAACCACACGAGCGTGGGCGTGCCGACCCATAAGCAGAGGCAATTTCGTCCTCTTTTGAGAGGATTTCAGAGAACTTCTACATTAGTGGGAAGGGTGGAGTTAATCGTTTCTGAAAATCCCACTTTATTCTAGTTAGTATGAGTGGGTATTGACTGAGGCCTGGCATTAAAGAGAGAGGATCCCCATGTTGGCCTGGCCAGGCAAGCCGATCAATGCCCGCTATGGATTGTCCTGTCTGCTTGTTTCATAAGTATCACTACTTTAAATGGCATCTGCATTTAATAGGCAATCACTGCTAACTGCCTTTGTTCTGTGAGTTCAATGCTGAGGAACAAAGTTTTTCAGCCTGATAGCTCATAATCATGAACGGTCCGCTGATGCAGAAACTACTAATAATTATAGATTTTTTCTTTTTTAAACAGTCATTAACCATTCACTGCCCAGACCATCCACAGAATTATTTCTTGTTGTTGCACAATGCCTTTCTCAAAGTCCTTTGTTGACTTTTTCTCATCTGCTGGTGCTTTCGACATATGATAGAATGCCAATCTAGGAGAAACGCTTGTTAATTTAGCCGCTGCCATGGGTTAGATTGCACTATTTATATTCATAATGCATGGCTTTATTGACGTAGAGATTTGTTAGAGGGCAAAAACCCTACACTGCAACTTGAGTGAAAATGTGTTCATTAATCTACAGAGCAGGACTCAATGAAAAGCGCTTCATTTTCATATTCTCTCATTCATTTAGTTTGTCCTTCTCGCCATGTACCGTCACACTATTCAAGCTCATATCTGGAGTGTGTATGTGTTTGCGACTGAGCGCACTGGGGTGCATGCGCATATTATTTTTTTTATCAGTCAACCCTGTCTTTGCCTTCCTCTCTTGGGGGAGAACTGCAAGTCTTGTTTCCTTATTTATTGAGGAAATCACTGTGATAAGTTTGTTTGTGAGTCTTTTTGCTGCTGGAGAGAGCATTGTCATTGACTGTGATGCCGTCTTTCCTTCTGCCTGTAAGATTAGAATGCGGCACATACATTTTTTGACCCAGAGCTTGAAAGATGCAATTTACATTTTTGTAAGTTTAATGGTTGCTTTTGTGAAACACTGAAAGGCAATACTGTCTCACTTGTAAATAAAATTGATTTTTGTCATATTTACTTTTTTCCTTAAAGGTATATTTGGCTCATTTAGCTATTTTCAACAATAAAAAGTATTTTTTTTGTCAATAATGATTTGATGACTTGATTATTTTTTATGTACCATTAATACCTTCAAAATATAATTTTGCCACTTGCTGTCAACTGAAAATGACTTTTCAGGTGCTAAATGATATCTCCGGTGCTCAGAGCTCAGGTAACGGCCAATCACGGCTCAACCTGTTTTCTGGGTTTGGTCATGTGATGTTAGCAAACTGAGCCATAATTGGTCGTTACTTAAGCAGCCCTGATGTACGTGAAACATAATGAAGTTATCAAATGAATTATAGACCAAATATTATCTTCTTACTGCTGAAAATGCAAGTAGCCCTTTAACCTAGTATTTTGAACCATGTTTTTTTTTCCATCTAAATATATTTAATCAACAAAATTAGCATATGATAGTGTAAAATTTCAAGTGGCAGTGGAACGCAGAAACTGATTTGCTGGAGTCGATTAATTAATTTATTCATTATAATACTAAACTGTATTTGTTGTTTTTATACAGCTTGCACTTAGGACACAATGCACTGTGTATACTGTAGTGGCATTTTTTTATGTTATTGCCTCTTGTTATTGTCATCGCTTTGTTTCCATTATTCATGCTTTGACAACCCGTATTGAATTATGCAAAGCCCTTATTGCTTTGAATGTCTGATTTTCACTCAATCTTGTTAAATTGATGATAGCTTTGCGATGCTAGTGGCAAAACACTCTTGGCTCTAGGGCCTTAGGTTATAGTGGTCAAAATTCATGTTTTGCAGAATGCAACCTTTTATGCATACACATGCACGCAAATACTCACATTTAATTGAATAGACTTGTATTGTCCCATCTGAGAGCATTACTCCCAGGTCATCAAAATCACATTACATGCACTGATTCACAAATGAGAGGAATGGACAAACTGATAGATGGATGCACAACAGTTACAAGTAGTAGTATATTAAAAATGACATGCTGAGTTCAATTGATTATTTCACATTAAGTTCTTACACCGTTCCACCATTTGGTTATTTATGAAACCCATTAGTCTTTCAAAATCATGTGAGCATATGTCTGTATGCATAAGATTGTGTGTTAGTTTTTTAATTAAAAGAGCATCATCCTGCCTCTCTTCCATCATCCCACTTCCCTGGACCTCTCTTATCTTGCCCCTTACCCTCCCCAGATGGCTGCCCTAACCTATGTAATGGGAATGGGCAGTGCACCATGGGACAGCAAAGTTGGCATTGTGAATGTCAGACGGGTTGGAGGGGCCCTGGGTGCAGTGTTGCCATGGAGACCTCTTGCGCCGACAACAAGGACAACGAAGGAGGTAAACAGCAAAGCAGGAAAAAATGTGGGGATGGAGATTTCCATTTGCAAAAAAAAGATGTTTATGGAAAGTAATGAATTGCTTTTAAAAAAGTTAAATTCAGATAAAATTTGAAGCCATCAATAACTCATTCACTCCTAGCCATTTTCACTGAAGCAACCCCCTTCTCTCTCCATGTATTGGATTTTGGCTGATTTTGCTAGGCCCACAAAATATTATGTTCTATTGTTATAAAAAACATGGAACCTACCAAAAGAAAAATTAGTATCTTCTTTCATCAGGAAAAAAAGTATATTTCTATCTGTTTCCATTTTGCAGCCAATAGCATTAGAATATAGCTAAGTTTCATCATTATTCACAAATCTGTATCAAATCAAACAGTACGGGGGGAAACCCTTGCTTTTTGCAACATGGCCCCGGTTGATCTCTTATACTTTGCTGCCACCTGCTGGCCGTTTTAGTAATAACTACCATTGCTTCTAGCGTTCTCACCAGTTCAGAGGCTGCATCCTTCTGTATGCTCTAGCATTAAATAAATAAAATTTATAAATATGTTTTTGGGACCATGGTCATATTTAAAATAAAACATATTTATACATTTTTGGGAGCAAATGAGTTAATATTAAAATGTAATTTATTGTTAAAATACTCGCTTATGTGTCTTCATTCTGCATAGCTTTTGCTCCCCAGACTGATTGTTGCTTTGGCCTCTCTCTCAGATGGACTAACAGACTGCATGGACCCCGACTGCTGCATCCAGAGTCCTTGTCAAAACAGTCCACTGTGCCGCGGTTCCCGAGACCCTCTGCAAGTCATTCAACAAATCCCTTTGTCCCAGACCCGTGTCCACTCATTTTACGATCGCGTCAAGATGCTTGTGTCACGGGATGGCACCCATGTCATTCCTGGAGAAAACCCATTCAACTCTAGGTAAAGTATAAACACTGATCTGGAGATGAACGTATTTTTAACCTTCCATCCTCCATCTTCTGTGATGACCAAGAGTTGAAAGACTTACCCTGTAACCACACACTGATAATACTGGATGTTGGCGTCTGTTTCAGTTGTCCTTTGTTGTTGTATGTCATCAGCTGGGGAGCCTTACCTTTCATGAAGAACTGGCTGGCTAAAGGTTTAGAAAAAAATCTACCCTCAAAACCTGCATTTCGCTTTACTTTAGTACATCAGTGTCACAAATCCATCCACAATTATCTGGACCCTGGTCACAGTGGCAGCAGGCCGGAAAAGATAAAACAGTTCAGTAACAACACATTCTCCTGAGGGATCCAAAGGAATTCCCGAGCCAGTTAAGCTGTGTAATCTCTTCAGATGGGTCTCTTACCTTGGGATTCTAATCAGATGCCAGTGTCCCTTCAAATGTTTCCTCTCGGTGCAAAGTGGCTGCGGTTCAACTTGTAATTCCTTTTAGATGTCGAAATCCAAAGAACAGGACAAAGCAACTTGGTCGTCTCACTCACAGCCAAATATCCAAATATAGCAGATCATTACAAGTCAATCGTGATCCTTTCCAGGAAGATGATTGTCTTGGATTTGTCTACGTTTTAATTAATTCCCCAATGAACAAAGAAAGGTAATAGACAAAATCAGCGGTCAATTAAACGTAAGCATCCGTTAACCGTCAATAATCGGGACATCATCAATTTGTCAATATTTCAAGCCGGACCACGTCATTCGTTATTCCTCAACAAAATGGACATCTGTCAATGTTTCTGTCATTCGTCAGCAAAATGCTAAGCTGTTCAATAACCTGCCTGACTAAGAATGGTGCACCAAATTACCCTTAGCTGTCTAACACCGTACCAACTGAGCTCTAAACTAAAAATCTCACAAAAGCTGTGACGTCAGAGAGAACACACATGACTATGAATAAACAGCTGTACCAAACTCTAACCAACCACACCACACAAGTGTGGTTGCTACTATGCTGCAGTGCAGATTGTCAAATTAGTAATTGTTACAATGGAAATAGGTAGGAAAAAACATACTCATTTGGCCAGACAGGATCAAATTGTACTACTAAGGGAAAATGTGATTTGAGATACCCTTAGAAGGCTAAAGTCATCCTGGGGATTCCAAACCATGCACTCTACAGCGCCGTGTGATTTTTGTCCATGAATATTACATCAGAAATGTTGACAAGGAACAAATTACCTTGGTGAATACACCAAGGAGAAGCGTGTTTGCTGGTCTACTGGGAATACAGTCATGCAGTAGCTCCCGCTGTGGCTATAGGGAAAAGTTGACTGGAAGTAACACCACCAGTACCCCCATACTCCCATGAGTATTTGTATAGAATGCCACTAGTCTTTATAAGGTTTTACAATGATGTAGTGTGCTTCCAGGATAACCCTGACTTCAAGATGAATGCTCATAAATTTATATTTTCCAAGAGGCAAAAGCAGAATAGGTCAGGAGCCTCTCTCTCTCTCTCTCTCTCTCTCTCTCTCTCTCTCTCTCTCTCTCTCTCTCTCTCTCTCTCTCTCTCTCTCTCTCTCTCTCTCGCTCTCTCTCTCTCTCTCTCTCTCTCTCTCTCTCTCTCTTTCTCTCTCTCTCTCTCTTTCTCTCTCTCTCTCTCTTGCTCTCTCTCTCTTCCTCTCTTTCTCTCTCTCTCTCTCTCTCTCGCTCTCTCATGGTGTGTTTATGAGATTGACAGGAAGTACTCTCGATTGCGGGGGCTGCTGATTGTGGCTAATTAATAAGTGGTCGAAAACCAGTGACATAGATGAAAGGGCAATTTAAATAATTGAAAGATGGAGCAATTAATCAACCCGGATGATAAATGGTTTGGCTCTATATTAACCAGCACTCCCTCAATTTTATCTCCTTTGTCTTTCTGCAGTTTGGCATCTCTTATCCGGGGTCAGGTGTTGACGACAGATGGAACGCCTCTGGTGGGGGTGAACGTGTCTTTTGTCAACTACCCCCACTACGGATACACGCTGACGCGACAGGATGGAATGTATGTACACTAGACATCCTTGTTGAACATTAGAAACTACCTCATTAGATTAGATACAATTAGATAAGATTCAATTAAATTAGATGTGATTACATTCTCAAGATTGTAATTTGCAAAATGCAAATGCAGAACGCAATCTCATAATAAAATGCCGGTTGATTTAACGTGGCAAGTAACATGTGCAGGGAGTCGACAAAAGGACAGAATACAGTATTATAATTTCACGTAAAAATACGAACACCTAATTTGAGAACCAATTGCAATCCGGTGGATCAATTTCAATATGAAAATAAATTCTTATTTGAAGTTGTTTTAAGCAATCAACATCGCTATAATTGTTCCCACAAAACATTTTATCCTGAGCTGTGCTTATTCCAACATAACAAAAGTTTAGGATGCTACTTCCTTAATTTGCATCTGTTGACATTTGTATGATTTTTTTTAACTAACCCTGGGCAGTTCTTTTCACTTCCTTTTTCAGAAATTACACTTTCCAGCATGCTTTCAGGGTCACATGGGTTGTCCGGTTGCACAAGTTGAATTGGATTTAAGTCAGGCTGCGGGCCACTGAATCTAATTAAGATTCATTGGTTCTTCAAACTGACCTCCACTCATAAATTAAGCAAATTTTCTTTTCTTAGGTCTGTTCGATATTGTTCTCCCTCTCCGCAGTTTCATCAGTGCTTTCTTTGCAGCATTTTTCAGTTTGATGAAACTGATGCCGAACATCAAACTTATGTTAACATAACAGGGGACGTTGTTCTTTCAGGGGCAGTTTCACGAGCTTCAGTAAATGTGTCATAAATTAATGATATTCTTTTGCAGCTGTTAGGGCCTGAGAGGAGTCACCTGTTCACAACACTTCCAGAAACACACCTCCTGCTGTTTATCATAACAATAAGAATGTCTGCTTTCGAGCTCCACATTTATAATGAACTCACAGCAAAAAGAAGCGCTCACAAAATGTTCAAGATAAAAATATGTCATTCTTTGATATTGTCTTCACTTGTTGTATAATTGAGCTTACCTGATTTGTTGCACTTTTACTTCAGGTTTTTGTTGTTGTTGCTAGAGATAGACTGATTTGTTTTTTTTAAGGGCCTATACCGATGTCAATTATTAGTAGTCAAGTAGGCCAATAACCGATATTTGAAGCCGATATTCATTTTCATAAAAATAAAAAAAAGGAAGGGGAGGGGGGGGGGGGCGGAGGCTATTGGTCTTAAAAAATAATAATAATACAAATGCCAATCTTGACTTTGTTGTAATGTTTTAAAACATTAATGCTTATTATTTTTAGTTTTTTAATCTTAGACAATGTACTTCTTTTTAAATTTCAAAAAATAAATGTTCAGGGAGCTCACAAGGTTATCAGTACATCTTCAAAAGTTACATGGAAATTAAAGTTACATGGAAATTTAAAGAAGT
Source organism: Leptonotus elevatus (assembly GCF_054856555.1). NCBI lineage: Eukaryota > Metazoa > Chordata > Actinopteri > Syngnathiformes > Syngnathidae > Leptonotus > Leptonotus elevatus. The sequence continues at coordinate 6,666,638 of NC_141247.1, forward strand.
ACCATAGCTCTGTTTTTTCAAAAAAAGAAAAGAAAAAAAAACCTGAACTCCTTAACCTTTCACATTTCTTTGTTTTAATGTCGAACAAAAACAAAAGGTTCAGAAGGTTCCCAGGGTCAGTAGCATCTCTTATAAACTAACTGATTAAAATGGTTTCAGCTTTTAGATTTTGAAAAAAGGGCCGATACCGATATTTGTCAAAATGCCCAATATCAGCGCCCTGGCCGATTATCAGTCTATCCCTAGTTGTTGTTGAATGATTCCTAAGAAGCAGTGCAATTATTGTGTCAGAAGAAGAGAAGCACTGTCATGTATGAGTCCGTGTGACATTTCATCCTCTGCAGCACTCCCCATCTGTCCCTCATTCCCGTCCTCTCCTTGCAAACCTCTCCAGGTTTGACCTGATAGCTAACGGTGGTGCATCACTGACTCTGCGATTCGAACGCGCCCCCTTCCTGAGCCAGGAGCGCACCGTGTGGCTGCCCTGGAGCCAGTTTTATGCTATGGACACTGTGGTGCTTAAGACAGAAGAGAACACAATCCCTGGCTGTGACCTGAGTGGCTTCATCAGGCCTGATCCTCTTGTGATTGCATCCCCTCTCTCCTCCTTCTTCAGCTCCAAGCCAGGGGAGAAACCCATCATACCGGAGACACAGGTGCAGTACCACTGACCCCTGGCAGCCGGCTAATCCTCCTTCTGGTTCCCTCACTCTTTTCCCGCTCCCATCTTTTATGGCTCTCTTTCTACTTTCGCTTCAATAGATTCCCTCTTCCCCTCGTTTCCTCCTTCTCTATTTCCTTATATTTTCCCTGCTTCTGTCCTTCAGCCGTCAGTGGAACCGTGACCTTCATTATTCCCACCTCTCTCTAATCCCTCACCTAATCCCTTTCTCTTGTCATCTCTTCTCTCTGTCTTCCAGGTGCTGCATGAGCAGATCGAGGTTCCTGGCACCAGTTTAAAGCTGTGCTACCTAAGTTCTAGGACGCAGGGTTACCGCTCCTTGCTCAAAGTGACCATGACCACCGCCGTGGTGTCCATGGGACTGCTCAAAGTTCATCTGATGGTCGCAGTGGAGGGCCATCTCTTTCAGAAGTGGTTCCATGCCTCGCCTAATTTAGCCTACACTTACATCTGGGACAAGACTGACGCGTACGGCCAGAGAGTCTACGGGCTTTCCGAGGCTGTTGGTGAGTATATGAGACGAAATGGATTTTAGTTGCAAAGGGGCAAAGGCTTTTTTTTCCCTCTCTTCTGTGAAGATTAGAAACTTTGGCAGCAGTAGCGTACGGTCGGGGTATGACGGGGTGAGAGAGTTCTAATTAGGGAGCCTGAAAGAGATTACACCAGAAAGTCAACCTCAATCCACTATATGCAGTATAGCCACAGTTAAGTGGGAGTTTTTTCATATGTCTGTTTTTCATTGAGACTGCATTTGGCTCAAGCACTCAGCCGGAACTTTAGAGAAGGGTTATTAGCCATCAGAGTGAGTTAGCAGTTAACTACTAGAGCAGCATGCAGAGACCTCGGTGATATTACATTCTGCTGTCACAATCGCTTGTCAGCCCAAGAAAGCACAGATACTGTCATCGTTGACTAGAATCATTAAAGCGCTTCGTTTGGGGAAATCCTTTCACTTCATGATGCCTAATTTTCCATGAATGTCAAATCCCATCAAGTATGTTTGTGGTTGAGTAGATTTTGCCATGAGTAGATATGAGCACATAGATATGTTATTGCTAGAAAGGGGTGCCGCCCCTGATATAATTTTAGGTCCCACCACTTCAAAGTCGCAAATAAAAATAAATAAAATTCTTGGTTCCCTGTCTTGGGCCCTGGTTCACTTTTCTCCCACTTACAGCACCTCTGCTCTTAGCAGTGAAAAGGTTACAGGTGTTGGAAATGGGAGTTAGCGTGTGAACACGCCTTTGCTTTTAACAGTTATTATACAGATTATTCCCTAACTCAGCCCAAACTACTAATATTTGGTCTATCCTTTTCTGAGACAGATACTTTATTAGTGAACCTGTGCAGAAAGTTTGTTTTACAGTTAGTGCGGCCTGTAATTTGAAAGGTCCTCCAGGTAATCAGCCCAATTAACACAATTTCTGATTGATTTCGCAGCATTTGAGAGTGTTAGTTAGGTGTTAATGCAGAGTTGGGCACAGGTGCTAACTAGCGTTGTATTGTAGATTAACAGCATAATAAAATGGGGCGGGGAGGTTGAGTTTGTGCTCTATTATTTATTTTTTTCTAACCTATTGTCTTGTTCCTGTTTCTTTTTTTTTTTACTTTTAAATATGCAGTGTCTGTGGGCTACGAGTACGAGTCATGTGCCAGCCTCATTCTGTGGGAGAAAAGGACTGCCATCCTGCAAGGTTACGAATTGGATCCCACCAATCTCGGTGGCTGGTCACTGGACAAGCACCATATACTCAACACGAGAAGCAGTAAGTATGCAAGCATACTGAGGGGAGAGTTTGATTTAAACCAAATTGGTGCCTCAGTTTAAAACGCTGCTTGGAAGAGAAAAAAAAGTATAAAATCCACTTCAAATCTTTCTTATCTGTGTGTAGGCATACTTCACAAGGGAAGTGGAGAAAACATATTTGTGACAGAGCAGCCTCCAGTTATCAGCAGCATTATGGGCAACGGTCGCAGACGAAGCATCTCCTGCCCCAGTTGTAACGGCCTGGCGGATGGCAACAAGCTCCTCGCACCAGTTGCCTTGGCGATGGGCAACGACGGCAGCCTCTACGTAGGGGACCTCAACTTTGTACGCAGGGTTTTCCCATCTATGAACACCACTGGCATCCTAGAATTAAGGTAAAAACAAAAATGTAGGAGGGTTATGATTTATTTCAAATGTTTCCTTTGTATGTTTTTTAACTACTGACCTTATTGATTTATATTTGTTTTGATCTGCCTTTCTTTCTTGAAGGAACAAAGATTTTAGACACAGGTAAGACAATTTTAACTAACATCTCTGTAATAATAATGAGTGAAAATATAAAAATTAAAGCTATTCCCCATCATGATCACTGTTTTTTTTTTTTTCTGCCCCCACAGTAACAATCCAACCAATAAGTACTTCCTGGCAGTTGATCCATTATCTGGAGCATTGTTCATCTCAGACACTAACTCCCGACGAATATACCGAGTTCGCTCATTAACAGGCGGCCGCCTGCTGTCTGACAATGCTGAGGTTGTGGCTGGGACCGGAGAGCAGTGCCTGCCCTTTGATGAGCGCTGTGGCGATGGCGGCAAAGCCACTGAAGCTACACTTATGAGCCCAAAAGGTGAGCGGCTCAGCAGAAGTGCAATGAGCCCATGTGGAGCAGACAAACGGTATATTTAGTCATGATTACAGAGCTGCCATTACATTCATTTATTCTGATTGATCTCATTCTTCGGATTTGTATGTAATCAGATGATGAATGAGGATAACTTGGGGTAATGGTTTTCATTATTTTCACTTTAGCAAAGGCGCTTATTCATGCAAACTATTGTGTCGATCATTTCGGCGCACAATACATGCAGATTATTGCAATTTTTTGTTACCTCCGATAATGGCTAGTCCATTAGTTTTTGATTTAGCAGTTTTTTATGATGGATCGGTATTTTTCATAAAATGTAAATTTTGGAAAAGACCTAATGTCCCAGTTCCATTTAACATTGAGATGATAGCAGATCAAGAGCAAATGTAGAATCGGATTTTACCATGAAAAAGTAAAATCTTCTTCATAGTCATTTAGCCATTGATTTCAACAGGAAGCATTTGTCAACCTTAAGCATTTTTTGACAATAATATGTTATATGTGACCTCACTAGTCCAAACATGACATTCTGATTATGAAATGTGGATATATGAAGCAAAATCCAAACGTTTTTATCCATTTCATGGGGCAACCATTTTCCCGCTTGCTGTCGACTGGAGATGACATCAATGTTGCTCAGGTCTCAGGTAACAACCAATCACAGTGCAGCTTCAGAAAACAGGTGAGCTGTGATTGGTTGTCATCTTCAGTTGACAGCAAGTGGCAAAATGGCCGCCCCCTGAGATGGATAAAAACGTCTGGATTTTGCTGCTTAATATTCACATTCCACTAACGCAATATTAACCAGAATACCATATTTAAACTAGTGGGGCTGCATAGAACATATTATTGTCAAAACTAAATTGGAGGGTTGACTTCCCCTTCAATTAAGCCCTGGGGAACGTCTCTGCTCTCTTGATGCTCTCTTGGTGCTCTTGTTTTTTAATATACTGATTCTGTATATATACAAATGTGTCCTTAACTAAACCAGGCGACGACAGAAGCAGGCCATAAATCAGGTTAATGAAAAACGTAATACTGTCATGGAATAATTTCAGTGGATTATTGGATCTATGAAAAGTGACACCAAACTGTCAAGGGTGTCACACCGTCACAGTTCCATACAGTGACACTAATGTGTGTAGTGTATACTTTAATGGGTTCACGGGTGTGTCTGTGTGTGTTACAGCTGATTGGAGAGCTAAAAACAGAGAATGAGTCACTCGAACCTGTCGCCACAGCTTGTACACACTCTCTCTACAGCTTACAGTATTTGTTCTATTTCTTTCACTATCTCTGTTTCTCATTTGCTGTGTGACCTTTGCTGTGCCCTCGTCTGTTCTTACATATCAGTGTGCCTAGGAGATATTTTGGAGCATGCTTGCTTAGAACAAACGCACCTGTCTGAATGCTTGCTGCCTGTTCGACTAGTAAGGCTGACACAGCACCGCTTGGAAATGAAGAAAAAAGTGGAACAATTGGAGAGAAAAAAGTACATGCTGTGAATCGGGGTGAAAAGTGTGTATTGGGAAAACAGTCAGTGCCTTAAAAAAGCCACTCGTAGTCTAGAATGTTCCTTAGGGAACAGCGAGAGCTCACTTCCTCAGTTGATGACTCATCCCAAAACTAGCACTTATCAAAAAGTTCAGCACCCGTTCCATCACCGAATCACTTTGGTCCTTCTTATCCGATGAGAAATTGTGAGAATCAGCAGTCCGGGCTGCTATCCGTTTTCTGCAGGTAGAAAGACTGAGCTTTAATTGACTTAAGATGTCTCAGACCGTTGTGAATTATGAGTTATGAGTCATCATTCACAGCGCCCGTCTGGCATTTGCAGGTATCGCCGTGGATAAAAATGGGCTGATGTACTTTGTGGACGCCACTATGATCCGGAAGGTGGACCAGAACGGCATCATCTCCACTTTACTGGGAGCCAACGATTTGACTGCCGTGCGACCACTGAGCTGTGACACCAGCATGGACGTGAGCCAGGTGAGAGAGTCACTCAGAAGTGTGTGTGTGTGGGGGGGGGGGGGGGGTGATGGCATGATGGATGATGATCTAACAGCTTTGTGAGTGCTGAGCTATGACAATTGTGTGGACGGCAGCCAGCCAGAGGGTGAGGGACGTTCTGATTTAGGGACCTTTAAAGAGTCCACGGATAAATGAGTGGATCAAAAGAGAGTGAGGACTACACTTAGTTTAAAAAATGAAGAGGAGACCTTGGCATCTTTTCAAATTGTCTCCATTAGCATATACTGCACTGTAGATTATCTGACATTAAACTTCTGTTTCTGCATGCTAGGTACGCCTGGAGTGGCCCACAGACTTAGCAGTGAACCCTATGGACAACTCTCTCTATGTACTGGAGAACAATGTTATTCTGCGTATTACTGAGAACCATCAGGTTGGTGCCAAAACCCATGTGGTCACTCCACAAAAGGGCTTTGATGAGACGTGTGTTTTCTTTAAATTTGCTATTTAATTTGCAATCATTGTTAAACCGGTTAGCTCAATAAATATTCTACTGCAGTGGAACCTATAAGACCCCAACTCTCTGTTGTGAATATAAATAGTATCATTTGTCTATAAAATTGTAAGTGTACTTCTTCAGAGGAGCTAATACTCCTTGCACGCTCTTTGACAAAAAGGGTGCTACTGCCACCTACTATAGTGGATGCGCAATTACACTTTATTTTACTACGGCAAAAATAAAAACATGTTCTCTGAGGTCACATACTCACCCTGACATTTGTATTTGAGAAGGACTGCTATAAGTTCAAACATAATACCGTCTTACTATTTATTCAGCTTCCCAAAGGAAATACCGGAAATAATATCTTGTAGGGTTAACCCATCATATAACCAGTAATAACTGACCTTTATTAACTGTATGGGGAATTTGTAATATTAAGGGCCCTATTTTTGTGCCCAGAACAAGTACATCCAATCCACCAAAATCTCGTTAATATCACCTGCGCCACAAGATAGACCTGCTTTGTGTGAGTCTACTTTTTGTCACCAAATTGCAAGATGCATCAAGGGCAGTCTAAACGCCCTGTGTTGACACCAAGTTAACCACCATGGCTATAGAATAAATTAATAAAATACTCAATTTTAACTGACAGGAATATTAAAATTAGAAATAGCAAAAGCAGAATGCAAAGATGATTCACTTGGCAGATATTGCCATTGTCCTGTCAACCCAAATTTTAAAAGCAGTTATCTGTATTATGTACATTCTACTTTAATTTTGTAAAAATATCAGGTACATTGCAGTGCATTTTCGTCTTCTCTCATTCTTTCAAAACCCTTTGTTTAGTATGGTCCTTCTTTTTTAATGCAGAAAAAAAATAATGAAAAAGCAAACACCTGAAGTGCATGAAGATGCATGATTGAATTTAGAATTACTGTATATGACCACGGCGCCTATAGGAGCACTCTACAAATAAATTTGATGTATTTCTGGAGTTAAAGCATCAGGTTGTAAACATGTTTTCATTGTTGTTCTTACAGGTGAGCATCATAGCAGGCCGGCCCATGCATTGCCAGGTACCCGGGATTGACTACAGCCTGAGCAAACTGGCAATCCACGCTGCTCTTGAGAGCGCCACCGCCATTGCCCTGTCCCACACTGGCATTCTCTACATCGCGGAGACCGACGAGAAAAAGATTAACAGAGTTCGACAAGTACGTAACAGCTGTCTTACACGTTCTTTATATTCTTAAAGGTGGCATTTAACTATATCACGCCAAACGTAGCATATTAAATACAAGACATTTTGAGCCCTCTATTTCATGAGTATAATATTTTTTCCCCATTAAAACCCTGTTGTATATGATCTGACACATGCATTGCAAAGATAATCCATAAGAGGGCAGTATCGCCCATCTGATGGCTTGGATTCGCCCCAATTGAGAAAAGAGAGACACCTATACTTATGAACTCATTCACTCCCAGCCATTTTCACTGAAGCAACCCCCTTTGCTCCCAGCTGTTTTACTGGATTTTGACTGATTTTGCAAGGCCCGCAGATTATTGTGTTCTACTGCTATAAAAACATGAAATCTACCAAAAGAAAGATTAGTCAATTCTTTCATCAGGAAAAAAAAAAAGAAAGTATATCTGTATCTGTTTCCGTTTTGCAGCAATTATCATTCGAATATAGCTAAGTTTCATCATTATTCATAAACCTGTTGAAACACTGGGGAAAAGAGCTTGTTGCAACATGGCCCTGGTTGATCTCTTATACTCTGCTGCCACCTGCTGGCCGTTTTTTGTCATAACTACCATTGCTTTAAGCAACCTCTTCAGGTAAGAGGCTACATCAAAGCCCTCTGTATGCTCTAGCATTTATTTTTAACTTTTAAAAACTCATAAATACGTTTGTGGGACCATGGCAATTTAAAATAAAACATTTTTGTACGTTTTGGGAAATACTAATATGTCTGATATGCCTGTTTACTATTATAGTTTTGTTATAAATGTATAAAGCATTGTGACCGGATGTATCAAATATGACACAAATCAAAAGTCATATGTGGAAGTTTATTAAAAAAAAAAAAAATGTTCAAAAGGACCAATAAATACTCCGAATTTTCTCTCATATATTTCTTGGTTCAGGCTTTATAGGATTAAAAAAAATATATTGTGACACTATATCTCCCTCCTTGTGCGTTTCTTTTAGGTAAGCACTAATGGAGAAATCTCCCTTCTGGCTGGAGCTGCCTCTGATTGTGACTGCAAGAATGACGTCAACTGCAACTGCTTCTACGGCGATGATGGCTACGCCCCAGATGCCGGCTTGAACTCTCCCACCTCCTTGGCGGTGTCCCCTGACGGGACGCTCTTCATTGCCGACCTCAACAACATACGAATCCGAGCTGTTCGAGCCAATCGGCCCGGCCCCGCCGTCTCGAGCCCAGCTTATGGAGGATCCGGCGGGGCCCGCTATGAGGTGGCATCACCCAGAGAGCAGGAGCTGTATGTATTCAACAAAGAGGGGCTGCACATCCAAACTATTAGTCTTGTGACTGGAGAGCCGCTCTATAACTTCACCTATGGTCCTGATGGCGAACTGGCAAGCCTGGTTGACAATTGCAACAATACGGTCAAAGTGAGGAGAGAAGGTCTGGGCCAGGGAGGGGGAGCCGGCCTGCTCCGACTGGTGCTCCTGCCAGAGAATCAAGTGGTGACCTTGGGACTGGATCCAAGCGGAGGACTGCGCAGTGTGTCAGCTGTGGGTCAAGAGGTGGCTCTCATGGGCTACAGCGGCAACACAGGCCTGCTCGCCACCAAAGCTGATGAGACTGGATGGACCACCTTTTACCAGTGAGTGTGTGTGGGCCAGGTGTTGTTTTGATGTCTTTTGTAATCTAATGAGAACCACATGCACTTGCATCATTGCTTTTGCGGTATTATACTGCCCCCTAGTGGCTGGTTTTAAACTACAGTCAAAAGCTGTTGCTTGCTGTGGTTCTGCATCTAATCTTATTTTGCGCACTGCAAAAACTGAAATCTTAAAAGGAAATTGTCAGACAAGAGTATTCTTCTTATTTTAAGATACTTATTACTAAATTATCTTATTTGATCAAGCAATATTGGCATTGAGTATTAACAGTCAGATTTGAGTACTGTGAGACTTAAAACTATAATTTTCTACATTTTCAGATGACTACTAACCAACATCAAAAGCCCTGAACTGAGGTTTTCATAAACTGATTTTTCTTATTTTAAGGTTTTGCATAATCTAGTAATAAGATAAATGGGGAAAAATACAAGTATGAAAACAGTCAACCAAAAATGCAAGCGCTCTACTAAGATCATTTTTTCAGTGGTCTAATGGTGGCCAATCCTCAGACTGGGTGATTGTGGGTTCAATCCCTGACTGGGTCATACCAAAGACAATAAAAATGGGACCTGTTACCTCCCTGCTTGACACTTGGTCTAAATTGGCCAAACGTAAATGAATAAGAAAATAGTTATATATATTACAGCTTGAAAAAACTCCATATTCGTTGTTTTTAGTCTAAAAATACTATTTTCAAGACCACTGTGGTTGATATGGGCCTCGTATAATTTTCTTATTTTTAAAAATCTTACAGGTAAATTTAAGTAAAATGTTCTGTGTGAGGCCAAGTGTATGTATTGACCTCCGTGAAATGTCTCCTCTCCCAGGTACGACAGCGAGGGCCGCCTGACCAATGTGACGTACCCCACGGGCATGGTTACGAGTCTCCATCGTGAGATTGAACGCTCCATCACCATCGATATCGAGAGCTCCAGCAGAGATGACGACGTGACTGTCATCACCAACCTTTCATCTGTAGAAGCCTCGTACACTGTGGTTCAAGGTACATCCAAAAACTGCAAAGTGAACAATAAATGTGCGCCTGACTTGAGAGAGGAAATATTGAATTACGTTTTTTAATATTCAGCCCGGATCATCCTGTGTGTTTGAATATCATCACAGCGCCAAATTAATTAACACTCTGCAGTGAATCCTATTCATCTCTCAAGCTTTGTTACACATACACTCATAAAGATACAAATAAAGCTCTCAGCCAGTTCCCATTATCCCTCAGCTTATTTGGTTTGGCCAAAACTGAAGAACAAGGAGAGGAATTGTCATTTCCCCCTCTGACCAACGTGAGTGCTGTGACAGCAAACAGCGTGCTATAAGGTTTGAAGGCCTCAGGCAGAATAGGATTGAGATGTATGCAGTGATCCACCTGTGTTGTGGGAGGACGAGGGTAGAGACGTTCAGAGAGCTGTAAGTAATTTAAGGTTTCCGCCACCCCGTGTGGGTTTTCAGTGCAGCTCTCTGGTGACATACTCACTTAACCATCTCCTATTCTTCTGCTCTTTCTCGTTCTCTTCATTAACTCTCCTCAGCCCTCAAGGTCTCATTTCTCTCTCTTTCACCCCTCCTCCGTCTCCATTTCTTCTGTTTTATTACCAGCTTGTTCAGGCAGACGGTGCAGAAAAGATTTATCTAAGGGCTGTTGCTGCCAAGTCAGTGGGAAAAAAAACATTCGCTTGTCCGTTTGAGGCATTGTTAAAATGCGCCTGGAGCTTTATTACAAATTGGTCTTATGGATTACTGTCATTTACGGGGGGGTTCAAAGGGAGGCACCAGCTGATCCCGCTCACCTTTTACAAATGAAAAAGAACATGCTTCCCCTTTCGTATCCAGACAGATAGTTCTGAGCCCAAAACAATTTGATCTCCCTGTGATTAAGATGTGTGTTTTCAGTCCTGGGAGAGAGAATTTAAGCTGAACATTAGACATGAGCTTATCTGATTCCATTCTTGTGTATGCCAGTGATTCATTACACTGTGGTGATAAGGAATGTAGATAGCTGGAGAGAGATGTCAGATTTTATTCAGAATACAATAGAGATCGTTAGAGAAGGGTCCATTCAGGTTAGTCTTAATAAATATGTAGTAGGTATGATTTTATCACACAGATGAACATGTGGTTGTCTATGAAGAATATGAAAACTAGGGATGTTCGATACCACTTTTTTTTCAGACCGATACCAATACGAGTACTCAAATATTGAGTAGTCACTGATACTAAGTACTGATTCCATTAGTACTTTTGATACATAAAATCCCCTCACCCCCCAAAAAAAATCAATGATGGATTTTTTTCCAATATTGACGCCTTCTTAAAATAATCGCTGAAGATTTTTTTTTTGGGACACACAAAAAAATTAACCATTTTCATCACAAGGAGATGATTAAGACAAAAATAATTTTTGCAACAAAAAAATGACTTCATTGTTTTAAGAGGGTGACAATATTTTATTCATAGTTTTTAAGTTTTCCAAAACAAAAAAACACAAGTCCAAAAAAGCAAACAAAACAATAATAAATGTATTTTTTAAAAATCCATTCTCTCCACAAAACAATTACCGAAGAAAAATGATAAATAAATAAACAAAGACAGAAATCAAAATTAATCTGAAACCATGTCAAGCTTGGTCACCATATTTAAGAAAGTAGTTTAAGTCAATTTAAAGTCTTCTAGTTTTCCATGAGTTGAACATAAAAAAACATGTTGGAAGACAATTTTAAAGTAAGGCCTATATCCCAATATAGCATTTTCTTTAAAATTGCATGAAATGATCGGCAATTTTCTATTCTTCTCATTTCTAATTTGTAGTTCCTGATCATAAAAGGGCCTTACTCACTCATCCCTAATAAACACAACTAAAGTCATATCTATTGTAAATGGGCATAGCAGTGGATTGAAATTAACAGGGAAGGACAGATGGACAAAAAGCAGACATAGGGCAAAAACTACAAAAACAAACAAAAGAATATCTTATTATGTCCATTTGCGCACGTCTGTGTCTGGTATTGCAATTATGGCATTGTGAAGAAAAGTTGAGTAGTTCTCTTCTTCTAGCAATGAATTAATGCTGTTAGTTTTATTTATCTGAAAGGGATATTCAGAACTATATCCCTTGCTGTGTCATATCCTTCATTGGACTCACTGTATTGCCAATCTTTCTTGACATTATTGCCTTTTCTCTCTCTTAAGACCAAGTAAGGAACAACTACCAGATGTGCAACAATGGCACCCTGAGAGTGATGTACGCCAATGGAATGGGTATAAGTTTTCACACGGAGCCCCACATCCTGGCGGGATATGTCAGCCCTACGATCGGTCGCAGGAATATAACACTTCCCACGGACAACGGCCTAAACTCCATTGAATGGCGTTTGCGTAAGGAGCAGACCAAAGGGAAAATTACCGTGTTTGGCAGGAAGCTAAGAGTAAGTTCACCAGACCTCGCATAAACCTTTTTCAAGTGAATAATCTTTGTAAATGTGTACTTTTCTGCAGGCACACGGTCGCAACCTCCTCTCCATTGACTTTGACCGTAACACACGCACGGAGAAGATTTACGATGACCATCGCAAGTTTACACTGCGCATCATGTACGACGCTCAGGGCCGGCCAGCTATGTGGTTGCCTAGCAGCAGCCTGGCAGTGGTCAATGTGTCCTACTCATCCACTGGTCAGCTCGTTGGCCTGCAGAGGGGCAGCATGAGCGAGAGGACGGAGTTCGATCCTCATGGGCGCATCCTGTCTCGCTCTTTTGTGGACGGGAAGGTTTGGAGTTATAGTTACCTTGATAAAGTAAGTGCAGTTTTCACATTTATTACATAATTGAATACGTCCAAACTTTACTCACAATGTTTCCATTTTTGAATTCTCTCTTTCCAGTCCATGGTGTTATTGCTCCAGAGTCAAAAGCAGTACATCTTTGAGTTTGATACCTCCAATCGCGTCACGGCCGTCACCATGCCAAGCGTCGCCCGCCACACCATGTTCACGCACGTGTCCATCGGATACATACGCAACACTTACAACCCGCCAGAGAGCAACGCCTCCATCATCCACGACTTCAGTGAAGACGGCAGGCCTCAATCCATACACTACCTGGGCACCGGCCGCCGCGTCCTCTACAAGTACGGAAAACTGGCCAAGTTGTCCGAGATCGTGTACGACAGCACTGCTGTCACCTTCGGCTACGATGAGACCGCGGGTGTGCTGAAGATGGTCAATCTGCAGAGCGGTGGCTTCTCTTGTACTATCCGCTATCGGAAAATGGGTCCGCTTATCGACAAGCAGATTTATCGCTTCAGTGAGGAGGGGATGGTCAACGCGAGGTTCGACTACACCTACCACGACAACAGCTTCCGAATTGCAAGCATGAAGCCAGTCATCAGTGAAACGCCGCTACCTGTGGACCTCTACAGATATGATGAAATCTCTGGCAAGGTGCACTGTCTTTGGCCATTACTGCAATATGGAGACTGATTTTCAAAGTGGAAGACAACCTTAAACATTTCTTGACAATAATATGTTGTATGTGACCTCACTAGTCTAAACATGGCATTCTGTTTAACTCATTTGCTCCCCAAAACGTATGGGGTGGGGGGGGGGGGGCAGGGTGTAGAGACGTTCAGTAACCAGAAGGTCGGCTGTTCGATCCCCGCTCTTCCCAAAGCCATGTGTCGTTTGTCCTTACGCAAGGCACTTCACACACATTCACACTGGTGCGAATGTTTGGAGGTGGTCGGAGGGGCCGTAGGCGCACACTGGCAGCCTCCCTTCCGTCAGCCTGCCCCAGGGCAGCTGTGGCTACTTAAGTATCTTACCGCCACCACAGTGTGGATGTGTAATGGCATGAATAATGTATCCTATCCATTGTAAAGCGTCTTTGAGTATCTGATTAGATAGAAAAGCGCTATATAAATCCGATGCATTATTATTATTATTATTATTATTGACCTGAAGAAGTCGCTTAAAGCAATGGTAGTTATTACAAAAAACGGCCAGCAGGTGGCAGTAGAATATAAAAGATCAACCAGGACCTTGTTGCAACTCTCTTTTTCCCAGTGTTTTCAACAGATTTGTGAATAGTGATATTCTAATGCTAATTTCTGCAAAACGGAAACAGATACAAATATCTTTTTTTTCTGATGAAAGAAGAAACTTTCATCTTTCTTTTGGTAGGTTATATGTTTTTATAGCAACAGAACACAATATTCTGTGGGCCTTGCAAAATCCAATGAAACAGCCAGGAGTGAAGGGGGTTGCTTCAGTGAAAATGGCTGGGCGTGATTGAGTTAATATAAATTTTTTGGAATATGAGTTATGAAGCAAAATCCAGACGTTTTTATCCATATTAGGGATAAAATGGCCGCCCCTGAGATGGATAAAAACGGCTGGATTTTGCTGCTTAACTCATACTCCACTAACGCAATATTAACCAAAATGCCATATTTAGACGAATGAGTCTATAATAAATAAAACATATTATTGTCCCAAAAAAATGTTTAGGTTAACTTCCCCTTTAAGTCCCAGTATATAAGACTTATACATTCTGCAAACCTTTCTGTCCTAGGTGGAGCACTTTGGAAAGTTTGGGGTCATTTACTACGACATCAATCAGATTATCACCACAGCTGTTATGACGCTGAGTAAGCATTTCGACACCCACGGACGCATCAAGGAGGTCCAGTATGAGATCTTCCGCTCCCTCATGTACTGGATGACGGTGCAGTACGACAGCATGGGACGGGTGGTAAAGAGGGAGCTGAAAATCGGGCCCTATGCCAACACCACTCAATATCGCTATGATTATGATGGAGACGGACAGCTCACCGGGGTCAAGGTGAGCAAACCATGCGGATTAGTTCATATCATGTCGATTTATTGTCCTGTGTTATCAGACACTGGGCTGGTGATGCCCTGTTATATGCTCATTTGGAACTAGGAATTGGAACTGGAATTAGACTCTGGCCTTCGTGTTATCTTTTCTTTTTTTTTATTCAGGTGAACGACTGGTCAACATGGCGTTACAGCTACGACCTGAATGGCAACCTTCATCTGCTGAACCCCGGGAACAGCGCTCGGATCATGCCGCTGCGCTATGACCTCCGCGATCGCATCACACGGCTGGGAGATGTCCAGTACCGCTTGGACGAGGATGGTTACCTCAGCCAGCGCGGTTCTGACATGTTTGACTACAATTCAAAGGGTCAGCTGCTGAGGGCCTACAATCGGGGCCCTGGCGGCTGGAGTGTTGTTTATCACTACGACGGGTTGGGACGCAGGGTCTCGACAAGGAACAGCCTTGGACAGCACCTTCAGTTTTTCTATGCTGACCTCAACCACCCAACTAGGGTGACACACATTTTTAACCACTCAAGCTCAGAAATATCCTCACTCTACTATGACCTTCAGGTAGGTGTACATGGCAACACAGGTTCATCTAAGCATTTTGCTCATAGGGTTAAGCTAGGTTATATTTACCAAAGTCACATGAAATCTAACCTTGGTGCAACTCGCAGCTATAGTTAAGGATGTTTACATACGCAATGTAAAGGATAAAAGCTTTGGAATCCTTTTGGAATTCCCTTTCCAACAATACCTATTTTGTGAAGGTTGACCCATCCTTTGATATAAGGGTTCAATGGATGGTGGCCACGCCCCTTTTTGCAGAAAATTTCGACATTTGGTGGGCCGTAGCTCCCAAACCCCTGCTCCAATTGACCTAAAATTTGAGATTTTGTGTTGTCAGATCACAATCAACAAGTGCACCAAGTTTCATTAAAATCAAAATGGAACGACCCAATAGCAACAAGGAATAGGACTAAAACCCTCTTGGGTCGTCCCAATCCCTATTTGCCAATTGTTTAAGGTGAAATGTTAAAACATCCAATGCTTGGATAAATCCAAATTGTTGACCTTGTTCCAATGTGATGGCCGCACCAGGAATTGAAGAGAGGTGGAATCAGTGATGTAATCATCATGACTAGCCTACCATTGAAGTTTATGGGGCCAATGTTATGGTTTAGTCAAGGTCCAGTAATAAAGAAAACTGACTAGATTCATATATTTTAACCCCTTCGGACCCATAGATGATTGCAGTGGACATGACATATTTGCGTGTCTAAACCAATAAAAACGCATAATCTGGATGATGTCAACAATTCTGGTTCATGATTGGATCCTAGCTAACCAATCACAATCGCAAGTTGATTTGCATGATGTTCATGTTAAAAATGTTACATATAAAGCTTGGTAAGTTTACAACACGTTACAGCCTTAATATCCTGGTGTCCATTATAACAAATAAAAACATGATAGACCACACACATGCAGGCATTTAAGGAGTGATGAGGCGCACAAAAAGTGCTGCGCCCGTGAGCTATGTCCCCATAGACTTAGAGTTAAAAAAAAGACTTAGAGTTAAAAAAAGACTTAGAGTTAAAATAAGACTAATAATTAAATCTAATATACCAGCATTTTAAAATGCAGTGCATAGATAATGTTGTTCTTGCCTCGTATCAGAGGGTGGGACCTTTGTTTTGGGCAAGGCTACTGTATTTTAATATCTGCATGTATGAATATCTTAGCTTAAAAATTGGAGAGCAAAGCAATGTGAACGCAAATTCACTTAAAATGTACTCTTTTGTTCAGGGCCATGTGTTTGCCATGGAGGTAAGCAGTGGAGAGGAATATTACATAGCATCTGACAACACCGGCACACCATTGGCTGTTTTTAGCAGCAATGGACAGATGATCAAGCAGGTAATGCTAAATTTGTACAATTATTTATTTATTCTTAACCTGTTTTCTGAGTACGGTCATACTCAACAAGCCACTTCTCTACTCACTCAGTTGCAATACACGGCATATGGAGAGATTTACCTGGACTCCAACCCGGAGTTCCAGCTGGTGGTGGGATTTCATGGTGGTCTGTACGATGCCCTGACCAAGCTGGTCCACTTCACCCAGCGTGACTATGATGTCTTGGCTGGCCGCTGGACTTCGCCTGATTACAGCATCTGGCCCAAGATTGGGAAAGATCCCTCTCCGTTTAACCTATACATGTTCAAAAACAACAATCCCCTCAGTGACATGTTAGACGTGAAAAATTATGTCACAGGTAAGAAGGAATCGAGAATGGTATACTTTATACTAGTGCTGTAAATCGATTACAAATTTTAACTAATTAATCTCACAATTTTCCATAATTAATCTCGATTAATCGTGATTAATCACATTTTTCGACTTTTGCTTCTACTTTTTTTCTAAAAAGTAAAATCTTGGAATTAATGTAAAATAATCAAATAGAAACTTCTGCTGTAAAATACAACTTCTCATATACACAATTCTCAGAACTTCTCGCTTCCAGGTTTAATTCTGCTCACGAGCATCACACTCCAGCAGCATTGGTTTGTGAGGCCTCATGGAGGTTAACTTGAGCAGGGAATTGTGCTCTGAGATGATGAGCCAAAGCCGTACAAATAATATGCTATTTGAATGTGGCTGTGCAAAGTGCGCAATCAATTTAGAGTTCTCCAACAAGCATCAAGCAAGTAAATCACTGGGTTAATTTTATTATAACCCTTAAATGAATTTAATCTCCAGAGTTAGCCCCACTTTATACAAATATGTGCTGGATATACAATTCTCACATTTCTGCAAATATTTAATTATATCTTTCACTTTGACAAATGAAAAGTACAGCTTATATAACTTAATAATTTATCGCTTCCTCAAAATAACTCAAAATACAGCCAACGATAGCTAAATTCCTGACAACAAAAGTGAGTACACCCCTAAGAGAAAATGCCCAAAGTGTCAATATTTTGTGCATTATTTTCCAGCACTGCCTTAACTCTCTGGTGCACGGAGTTCAACGTGGATGGTCTCACTGTGCTGCAGCTCAATTTCAGGGTGTTGGCAATGGCATGAGGTGCCATCTTGAACTTTCCGTGACCAGTATGAGACCATGTGAGAGCTGTAATGCTAAATATAACACACCTGCTCCCTATTTACAGTGAGACCTTGTAATACTAATGAGTCACATGACACTGGGGAGGGAAAATGATTAACTGTGCCCAATTTGGACATTTTCACTTAGGGGCTTACTCACTTTTGTTGCCAGGGTTTTCGCTATTATTGGTTTTATTTTAAATTATTTGGACGATGGATGAATTTGGATGAATTTTATAATCTATACATTTTTCATGATATAATCCGCAGAAATTTGACGGGTATACAGTAGTGATGGCAAAATGAAGCTTCATGAAGCACTTGTAATATTTTTTGACTCCCCTAGATGGTGCTCTTAATTTAAATATAAAGGCTAGTTCAAAGGAAATTGATTACATTTCCACTGCATCTTTCAACCAAGAGTGGCATCTAGAGGAGTCAAAAAATATTACAAGTGCTTCATGAAGCTTCATTTTGCCATCACTAGTATACAGTACTTACTTTTGTGAGATACTTTAGACTGTGAGTCATATCTTTAGTGTTAACATCATGGTGCAACTAGTTTTTCATGCGCTTTGGACAGCGTGACCCAAAAAAACGGGAATTTTTGAAGTACGTATTGGCAGATATGAGCAAGTGGCAGCACTGCCAGACAGTGACCTTGAGCAAGTAAACGCTCCGCCATTTTAGTAGCCATGGAAATTCAGTCTCCCAGCTGTCAATGAGGAATCTCAACAGCTGATTTCAAGAATGCATTCGTACAGGAGGACGCTATTTACAAAAACATTTAAAAAATGAAAATTCCATCATTGTTTCTTAAGTGCCATGTTTTAAGGTTTCAATTACTATAAATATGTTTTTTTTTTTAATTCCATCACTCTTGCTTCTATTGGATTTTAAAAAGTTCCCGTTTTTTTGGGTCGCCCCGTATTAGCTACAAAAGAAAACAATCAATTTCTTATGAAATCCCTTCAAAATAAATCAAATCATTGGCTACCCAGTGTAAATTTGCCATTCCAACATGTAATTTCAATTTTATCTGATGTTGTAGATGTGAAGAGCTGGCTGGTGATGTTTGGCTTCCAGCTTAGTAACATAATCCCCGGATTCCCTCGACACTCGCTCTACTTTGTGCAGCCGCCGTATGAGCTGCAGGCTACCCAGCACTGTGAGAATGGACAGGTACTGAATGAAAAAACTTCCTTGTGAGTATGACAGTCATTGATCTTTTCATCAATTGATCTCTCAATCTCTTCTTGTGGCGACTGCAGCTCATCACGGGCGTGCAGCAGGCGGCAGAGCGTCACAACCAGGCTTTCATGGCTCTAGAGGGCCGTCTTCTCAACAAGGAACGGCGCAGGCGAAAGGAAAAGCCCGGCCACTGGTTCGGCACCAGCACCCCCATCATAGGACGAGGGGTGATGCTGGCCCTCAAGGAGGGCCGAGTGGTAGCCGGCGTGTCATCTTTAGCCAGCGACGACAGCCGCAAAGTGGCTCTTGTGCTGAACGGCGCCCAGTACCTGGAAGGCACCCACTACACGCAGGAAGGGAAAGACTGCCACTACTTTGTGAAAATCGGCTCGTCTGACAGCGACCTGCTGGCCTTGGGCCTCACCAACGGCCGCAAGTCGTTGGAGAGCGGCATCAACGTGACGGTCAGCGGCCGATCCAGGAAAGGGGTGACGGTGGAGTTTGCCGTGCCGTCGTTTGTTCTCAGCGTCCGCTACGGGCTTTCCGCTGACGTGGTGGACGAGGAGAAGGTAAGACTGTTGGAGTTGGCTCGCCAGAGGGCTTTGGCGGGAGCCTGGTCCAAGGAACAGCAGCGGGCCAGAGACGGGAAAGGAGGCAGTCGCCTCTGGACTGAGGGAGAGCGACAACAGCTGCTGACGACGGGCAGAGTACAAGGATATGATGGCTACTATGTACTTCCCGTGGAGCAGTATCCAGAACTGGCTGACAGCAGCAACAATATCCAGTTCCTTAGACAGAATGAGATGGGCAGGAGGTAACAGCCCACCAGGAATCCGCCCCACTCCCCCAAAGCCCTTTTTCCCTTCCCAGCCTCCTCAACCCTTTTTCTCTGGAGATTTCAGCAACAAACGGGGTTACTCATGGAACGCTGCAGGGACTTTTGAAAAGAGTGACGCAACATTATTATTAATTTTACTGCCACAGGCAAAAAAAAAAGTCATCTAAAGTAACCTTTCTTTTAAAGAAAAAACACTGAATAAGTGAGAAGGCACTACTGATTAAATAAGAAGATTCCCCTTTTTAAAAAAGATGATTGCTATTTTCGCCCATATTTTTTGGGCCACACTGAGAGCGCCCCGCAAGCTTTCGGACGCTCAACGCAAAAAGGACAAGAGTGAAGAGCGCTTGGGTGTGTTGCCATGACGACAACACATCAAAGGAGGACAGCAGAGACGGACGAGGCAAAAGTTCCGTTTGTCCAGCACTACGAGTCGTCACCTTGTCTCAGGCCTCCCATCGTCCATCACTGACTTGAAGCAAGCAACACACAAGCCGAAGGCCTCCATCAACGGCTCGGGACGGACCAGAAAGTACACCGTAAAAAGCATAACAAAAAAACAAAAAAAGATGGCTATATTTGTGGACAGTGGCACTACACAGCATTGTTTATTTCCAAACGGGAGAAGTAACATGTTATGTGTCCAATTACACTCAATTTCAGGATGTTGCGTATTGATGCTGTAGATGCTGTAGTTTTGTACGTTTCAGTCGCAGTAGGATCGTGAGACGTTCACTCACCGAGGCACTTCTGTACAGAACCCACCGCTCACAGAGTCCACAAAACATGCTAAGTTCATATTTATTTTTCATTTTTATTTATTTATTCTTAGTAATATATGACAATCATGAATGAGTCAGTCAGTTTAATTCTAAATGATTTTCAATGTATGAATTCATTTTCTTTTGTAAATTATGTATTAAATGTTCATTTTGTTTTTTGTATTATTTTAGATTGCTACCAGGGCAAATAATAGTCACTATCTAAAAAAAATAATTTATGTAATAAAGTGTTTAAAAATGGTTTATACTCTAAATAAAAGTCTTTAAAACTGTGAAAATGATTTTTCAAGCTATATTTCGATGTACAGTGTATAGATCTACCTTTATGCAGCACAGTAGAATATTGTTCAGAATATCGAGTTTTATATTTCTAAGAAGAAGTGGCTTGTAATGTGCAAAATCTTTGGCTGGTATTACTACTCTAGAGTTTTGTGGCACTCTAATATTGCATATCTACAGCATCGGTCTGCAGTTTTGATGTTTTTTTTTTGTTTGTTTTTCTTTATTTCTTTGTTTTTTGGAAACAGACGGATTTCCGACCTAGATCCCAACAGCAGTAGCAGTAATGGATCCTCCTCACTGTGAAGAGACTCGTGATGGATGTCAAATTGTACCAAATCAGTATTATCAAAGGATAACACGTACGCTCACTAAAACGAGACTCTTCTGGGAACTTATGAATAAAACATGATTGTTTTTTTCAACCCAACAATGTCTAGTTCACTTTCATCTCTTTTTCTTCCCAGCACACAGCAAATATTCATGCTTTCCCCACTTTTCAGGCTAATTTCAGCAGTTGACATACTTTGAAAAGCAAGTTACGTTATAAAGCAGTCACAGCTGTTGTGGATTTTGTGGCGAAAAGGATCGCGATTGGTTGGCTCGCCCAAAGTCAGCTGAGCTAGACTCAGGAGCCGGTCGATGGGGTTGGCAGCCCCGGCCATCCACCTGAGGAGGACATCCCCACAACACCCACCACACCAAAAATAAAATAATGGGCAGCAAATTGTCTTGCATTGACAATGGTTTCTGAAGGGGCATCCATCTTGGACAGAAGGGAAGCCAGGAAGACAGTGGCTTGCAAAGCACAGAGGAACCCAGGTGAGCGCTTGAGTATGATTCCCCCAAAAAAACTTGTTGTCAACACATAGTGGACTGTTGGCATATTCACACACCAAAGCCTAGCGGATACTTACAAACGTACCAGCTTCACACGCGCCTGACCACAAAAAGAGAAGAGGAGGCGCACCTCTTCCTCCTCTGACATAAATAAAAATGTATGAACATGGCTAGTCAATCAAGTGGTTGGTTGTGCCAAAAACTTGCTAAATGCTATCAGCAGGTACGTGGCTGTTTTTTGTTTTTGTTGTTGTTTTTACCAGCAAGATCAATGTCACTGAAGAGTTTGAAACAAGAAAGATAACTTAAAATTGTGTTAAAATGCTAGCTTGCTAAGAATTAAGGATGTTATGACAATGTAAAGATTTTAGAACGATTTCAGAAAGAAAGAAAAATAACTCCTTACTTTTAATCTTAAAACAATAGAATGACCATGACATTTTTTAAGAAAACGAATGATGAGACCTTGCAGTCTTACTTCAGTGTTGACCATTATAATGAGGCACCACAAGAAAGTATACAATTTCACAAGCTGAGTAATCATAATTATAATTAATTAATCAAATTCATTCACGGCCATTGACGGCTATAGACGTCAAAAATTAATTTTAACTTTCTATTAGTTTAAAAAATGTTCCCACTTTTGTTAACAAGAGTATAAAAACCTAGAAACAATTTTTTATTGTACATTTAGAACAGATATAAGATTTGGGATTAATCGTGAGGTTTAGTTGATCAGGGCACTTACTTCTTTCTGTCCCCTTTCATTCTTTTGCTTTACTTGGAAATCGAATATTGTTTTTTATTGTCTTTTTTCTTTTAAAAATTTATGAAATAAATTGATTGATTGAGTTAACTAGTGAAGTCTTACAATTAAATATGATTAAGAATTTACATTGCCTGACGCCCCTAATTTTTTATAATCTTTTATTTTAAAAAAAATTAAAAGAAGATTATTAAAAATAAAATTAAAATTAAAATAAAAAAAGAAAGAAAGAAGAAAAGATTATTAAGAATTAGGAGCGTCAGGGAATTCATTTCCCCCCGTAATTAATCACATGACTTCACTAGTTAACTCACAATTAATCAAAAATTCAAAAATCTGTTCTAAATGTACAATCATTTTTTTCCTAGGTTTTCATACTCTGGTTAACAAAAGTGGAAAAATGTTAAACTAATAAAAATAGTTCAAATGAATTTTTGACGTCTATAGCCGTCAATGGCAGGGAATGAGTTAAGCAGTGTCCTGTTGGCAGCGCAAAAATATGCACATAATTACTTAAAGTGACAGTGTGTAATATTTAGCGGCATCTAGTGGTGAACTAATAATTCATTCATTTTAAAAACCCATATAGATTTCAATAATATGGTCAAAAAATATGTTCTATCAGATCAACGTACATTTTTTATATAATTGTCGGTCTAGTAATCATTATATTACATGGCTGTAGCCTCACCTTACAAGAGGCTAATATGTTTCGCCAGGGATCAACATGAAGTGGTTGCCTTTTTTTACCCCGATAAATATTAGCATTTTTGCTCAATAGTTTCCAGGTCATGTGACCTATTGCACCCAAATCAGTGCTGACTCATAGTAGCATGTTGGCTGGATGACAAACCTCTTCTTTTTTTCATTTGAGCTCTCAACGTATTTTTTATTTTTATGCAAATATTAGCATTTTTGCTCAATATCTTCCAGGTCATGTGACCTATTGACCCCAAATCAGTGCTTGATCACACACAGCAAAACCGCCAGTGTTAGATTAACACTGAGAGTGTTAAGTCTAACAGTAGAAAAGTGTTTATATGTGTCCACACCAATGAGTGTAAATCTGACACTTCAAAGTATTACTTTTTTTCCCACACTTAACAAGTACTCCAACACTGTGTAGTGTTAAAATTTACACTGGTAAACACTGAGTAGGGTTGAAATTACTCTACACTTGTGTTAGTGTTAAACATTTCATTCAGCCACACTGATTTTGAATACAATGGTCACATGACCTGGAAGCTATTGAGCTAAAATGCTAATTTTTACATGTATATGACAAATTGACAAAATAACTGACTTATATTAAAACTAGTGTGGTTGAAGGCATCTCTTTTCTTGGTAAAGAATTAATCCTGACGCAATTAGCGGACAACTGAGCACTTTTTTTGAAAAATGAAAGGCAAATCATTGTGGCCGTCAAAGCAATTCAGGAGTTCTCAAGAGCTTCCAGTTTATGCTTGAATATTAACAAATGTGAACTTATCGCTATGAAAGGCTGTGATAAGTCTGAATTGAATAGCATTCCCGTAAGAACTGAAGTGAAATATTTCAGTATTTCGATAAAAAAGTGAGATGCCCCGCAAATTTCTGCCTTCCTTTTTTCCTGTTTTTGCGTCAGTCTTTGTCAGTCCATTGTTTGTTGCTTTCAGTGTATGTCTGTGTCTTGCCGAGTTGTTTCCCCACATCTTGCCACACTTGGGATTTGGACTTTGTTGTTTTTTTCCCTACCTGTGCCTGGTTTGCCTCCTTGTTTGGTTATTTTTACATTTTCTGTCCGTGTCCTGCAATTGTCTGGCAACCAGTTCAGGTCAACCCTGCCTCTTCCCCAACGTCAGCTGGGGTAGGCTCCAGCACACCCATAACCCAAGTGAGGATAACTACGAACAGCTGATCGTGATCCATGATCTTTGTTCTTCATTATATGCACGCTTTTCAGAAACGCGCTGCTGCTGCACGCCCAAATAAAAACTAAACATTTGACTTGATGGGAATAAATTATTTTATTAGAAGATTTTCATTTAAAGCAAACAGGCATGTAATGGGTCATTGGTTTTATTGATCACAGCATTGGTTTCTCATTTTCAGTTAAATCTCTAGCATATTTAAAAAAATGACAGATCACATTGGGAGTAAAAGAATTGATTAATTAAAGTTAATCTGGTAAAAGTCATGAAACATAAATCACAGCCCTCCTCAAAACGCATTGTTTATCATGTGAATCGACTTGAAATGTGCAAATGGGAGGAAAAACATCCAATTGTCAGTTCTTCAGAAAACACCCTTCAGCTCAGCAGTAGACGCTCGCAGCTTCCAGTTTTGTGGGACAACAGAAGATCAAGATGAAGGAACTCAACAAAGAAAGCAAAAAGGCAGCTCACAGAAAGCAAGAGGAGCTGATGACAGTGGGAACACACATACAGAGGTAATCATCATAAAGTGCTTGAGACCCTCACACGAGATGAGCCTGCTTGTCTATTATCGGTTCTTTGTGCATTCTTTCATGTTCTGTGCTGCGGTGTGAGACGATTGCAAAAAGACAGCCATGAGGATAAATTTACACTCCTCCACTTCTTATCAGGAAAAGACAGTGTTTTGACTTTTCAGAGCCTGCAAGCACAAATCTTGAAAACACTCGAAAGGGGAAGCTATAGGTTGAGTATAAATACAGGAAGATGGTTGTCTGCTAAAACAGGATGTGCATGCTTGTCAGTGGTCATTCAGTATGTCGCGACCAAAACAAGACAGGGAGAGCAGAGGACTGTTGTCGTCATGTGTACGTGTATTTCTAAGAAGGCCAAGCTGCTGCTGCCACTCTTTGATGTGTTCTTTACAAAGTGACATCAACTAGCCTATCGTATGCTCAAGGTAGACTTACAAGCTGCCCCTGATGATGCTCGGCCGCTCGGTCCTGTCGACGTCACAATAAGTGGCAAACACAAAGTGTGCATTCTAGGCACGGTGTTGAAAGAAATGAAGGCAACATTAAGAGGGAGGGGCCGCGAGGTTTTAAGGCCAACGGGGGAGAAAGGATGCGAGTGTTTGGAGGCACACACAGATGGGCTTGGCGGGGAGCGTGATGAAGGTGCGCAGGAACATTATGTCAGCATGTCCCACAGACAGCAGCAACAAAGGGCTGTCCAGCAGGCTGTCAGGCACGTTTCCGAAGAGTTTTCTCTTCTTCTGTCCTCCACCATGTACACTGTGTGGAAAGAGGGAGACGGAACTTAGTACAATTTACAGATCGGATCCCCTCTAAAGTAATCAAGAGGGGATGCCTCCATTGTGAAGGCAAACTTTACGGTTAAGTAACATTGGCGCTACCCTGGGCTATCACCTTTGCAAGCTTTCAGGGCATGAATGAGATTAGGTTACCCGCTTGGTGTTTGCGACTGTGTAACAAAAAAACTAGCGAGACAACAAGCTGTCTCTAACCCCGTGTTTGAGATGAATCATTTATGTGAAGGTAAGGAAACAGCCAGGCAGCTTTTCAGAAGCAGCTAGTTAAGTTTAAGTGACAATAGAACTTATTATAAACTTTGACCTCCGATATGAGGCCTTTATTCAAGCGCTTTATGGTTAGTTGATAATGAGCACACTGGTTGTGTAATAGTCCTGATCAGCCACAGGGCAAAGCCATATCTTAAGATAGTTGGACCTTGGCATACTTCAGTACTTTTCATCTTCAACCGTCAGGTACAGTAATGCCTTGAGATAAGACATTCATTTGTTCACACTCATCTAATCATCTTTCCCCACTGCAATGAATGGAAAGGCCATTAACTCATTCATTGCCATTGACGGTTATAAACATCAAAAAATCATTTTAACTATTTGTATTTAACATTTTTTTTTCTACTTCTGTTAACAAGAGTATGAAAACCTAGTACGAGTATTTGACCAAAATACATGAAAAAAAAGGTCACTAAACTCCGTGTCTGTCCCCAAATTGTTTTCCTGAAGCTATGTGCAACAAGCTAAATGCTCACTGATGGCTGGACCAGGCGTGCTGAATTGTGTCAATAATACAAAGCTCTACAATTTAATTTGTGACACGTTTGTAACACTTCCCTCTTTTTTTTAATGTGTATTATTTTGTGATAAGCATTATTGTTTCTGTTCGGTTGTGTTCGATGAGATACTGTTTGTATAGCAAAGTACCTCAAACATGCAATGCGTGATAGATATTAAATGAAGACATTTTTTTCTTTGGAACTGAATTAGGGTATATATTTTTAAGTATTATTAGAGAACATGCCGTGAATAGCACCGTCCATCCCCCAGACTTGTCTTTTCCCCATCCTCCACAAGCAAACCCAAATACAAAGATTAAAGATCTGTGGAGTGGAGCCTTGGTGGAGGTCTAAAATAAATATTGTATCCTTCCCGGCATGCTCATGATAACATTGCTAAAACAAGGAATCTTTTGGTGGCCCTAGACTAGGTTACAGTATTTTCGGTGTGTTTAGAAATGTTAAATTGCGCTAAAGTGTTTTAAAATGTGTTTATTTTATCAAAAGTACTCTAAATAGTATCATATTTTCTAAATAAATACAAATATAAGGACATTGAAGTTGTTTGGCTACCAGCTTTTATTCCGCTGTTTTACTTATTTAAGTTTTTGCAGTATTATCATTTCAGTATCAAGATGCTATATGCAGTATGTATAACTTTGTGCTTTATAAATCTATATGTCTGATGCTGTTATCTAAATTCACTTGATTCGTGGTGATGAGCCAAATCGCTAGCAGAGAGTACCGATGCACCATTTTGAATTTAACCCCTTAAGACCCGCATTTTTTCTTTCTGCTGGCCATTATTTTTTATTTTATTTTATTTTTTAACTGATTTTGACTCTTTTCCCACATAAGAACAACGTAGAATTTTTTTGGGTGTGGTTATCTCATGTTTTTATTTATTATAGTGGACGCCAGGATAGAATGGCTGTAACGTGTTGTAAACGTACCAAGCTTATATGTAACATTTTTAACATGAACATCATGCAAATCGACATTGTGATTGGTTAGCTAAGGTCCAATCATGAACCAGAATTCATCATCCAAATTATGTGTTTTTATTTGTTTAGACACGCAAATATGTCATGTCCACTGCAATCATCTATGGGTCCTAAGGGGTTAAAATCACAATGAATTTGCCAACTGTTTTACAGTGTGGTCGGGGTACATATATAGTATGAAATTGACATAGGCTGTGTTATGATAGCAGGAGTATGTGTGGATTATGTCATAAAGAAAATAGTAAAATAATCTTGAAAATGACGAGGTTGTCGTGAAAGGCCACTAAACAGCTGACGTGCCGCCATTGTGGTGAGTTGGCGTCACTTACGCATCACGAAATTGATCATTTTGCAATCAAAAGCCTTTCCTAAATGTTGTTTTGGTTGCCGTATAGAATGCAACCACTGTTTAGATGCTGAAGGAGTCACAAAAGCAACAATATGAGCATCAAAGTCTGCTTGATGTTTGTTGACACAAAAATAAAAAATTTCTCCAGATTACATAAGAAGGGACTGGATTTCATAAAATGTATCTTATGTTGTACTGCTGCTTACTAAATTACTATATACACTGTACAAGCCAAAAAATTAACAGTGCCATGTTATAGCACGCGGTACGTCACAGTGGTTACAATAACTGATCAAAACTGGTCAAGATGGCGTTGCACAGGGTATGACAATATTTTGATTTTTTTTTGGGAGAATCATTAGCCAATGATATTTACAGTATTAGGGCCCTACTTTGGCAGACTGGCGTCCACGCGCTGGGTGTGAAGACGGGCACAGCTTCATTTTGGTGCCGGGGCAAGTCTGGTCTAGCATGTTTGGGGTCGTGCTGCGGCTCACTGAGCGTTCTGACACATGGAGCCGTCCTGCCCCTGACTCACCTGACAATTTGGCCACAGAAAGTCGGCGTAAAGACAGGAGATCATTTTCGTACCGGGAGCACATTTAGTTTAAATTGTTTGTGAATTTGGCTTTGCCACCTTGGGCGGTGTGGCACACCGAGCTGCCAAGCCCCGTGGCACATCTCCAATTTGGTGGCAAAAAGTAGACTCGATTTTAAACCCGGTATAAGCTGGTCTAAATGGTAGCGCAGGTGGTGTAACGTGATTTTGGTGGATTTCATCGAGGCGCAGGGAGACGGATTCGGTGCTCTGTGGACATGTGTGGTTCATGTCATCGGATTTCTTTCAAAAATATGATAACAGCATGGGACAATCCCTCTGAATCATTGTAGAAATCAATTCATTGAATGTATTATAATAATCTTAAAAATATTTTAATAGCACACTCGCAACTACTGTAAACGAGAAACATGTTCAAAACGACAGTTACGTATGTAACTACGGTTCTATGAGTCCTGAACGACCACCAGGTGGCGGTGCTGAAACAGCACGGAAATCCCCCACGTGCATGCGTCATTCGAGAAAGAATTCATAAAAGCATTTCCAGGATTCCGGCTGATATGTGATCTGCATGCATAAAAGGGGATCGTAGCCGGAACAGAGTCTCTTAGTCCCTTCTCGCGCAAATCAACACGAGGGCTCTGAGTGACAAGCAATGCTGGCGGTCATTTGGGACTCATAGAACCGTAGTTACATAAGTAACTGTCGTTCTATTTCACCATTAAAACTATTGGTGAATGTCTGGCGCACATCTTTGCGCTCTTGAACAAATGCTGACAAAACAAAACAAAAAATTAACATTTGCTACCTTTGCAAACCTTTGTCTCTCAGTGGGATACGGGGTGCAGTCGTTTTTAAATAATCCTCATAATCACGTCAGTGGTCGTTTGTTCTCACAGTCCCACCACCCACCTGTGTTTTTAGGAGCTTCTCCATACATGGGTCCTGGTGGGGGCCCACCCTGCCAGCCGTATTGGGGTTGTCCATCATATCCTTGACCTTGATAAGGTGGCTGTCCTGGCCCTGGATAGGGGCCCCCGGCTCCCATAGGCCCGGGAGGGTAGTTTGGGTAATTTGGATTAGGCTGCTGCATGTTTACAGGGTACCCTTGTGGAGGATAACCCTGAGGCGCATAGGGTTGGCCCTGGGCAGGGTAGACTGGAGCAGATGGGCCTGGGTACGGAGGGGGCTGGTCTGGATTCATCTTTCACAAATCGCCTGAAATGAAAACACAAAATACACTATCAGACCAGCCAAAAGTTTGGCCCTCGAGCATCGCCTGGTCATTCACAGTCTTTTTGAGCAGCCCTAACAAAGTCTTCAATAAAGTAAAAATGAAACACAAAAAATGCTGTGCTTTGATTTTTTACTTTTATGAACCCTTTATTAGTGATAGACCGATATGTTTTTTTCAGGGCTGATACAAAGCCGATTAGTCGTCAAGTTTGCAGTAAAAGAGAAAATATTACTTAGATTTTTTTTATTTTATTATTATACTTTTTCTTTTCATTTTAAACATATAAAAACTGGCAGCTTTGTTTAAAAATAATAACAAAAACTGTAGGGCGCTTCCAGGGTCATCAGCATATGTTAAGCTAAATAAAAAATATATAAAGGAAAACCAAGTAAATTTTTACTGTAAATAAAGTTTTCCAAACTTTCAACGTAACTTCTTAATTTTATTTATTTATTTATTTATTTATTTAAATAAAAACTGTAGGGAGTTCCCAGTATCAGCATCACTTATACAGTGGAAATTTAAATAAATCCATAAATGAAAAGTTCCCAGTATCAGTCACAAAGGATTGCTATTGTAGCTAATTTGGGGGGTTTCGCCAGGGTACGTAAGAGGATTCAAAAGAACTTCACATACAGTGAAAAATTGTCTGAATATGTTGTAAATGCCCCGCGACCCTTGTGAGGACGAGTGGTTAAGAAAATGGATGGATGGATGTTGTAAATGTCTTTGCGACAAGTAAAAACTGTATGTGAACATCTTACAATCCTGATGAAAACCCGAAATTTGCTACGTTCGCAAGCATTCACTGCTCAGTGAGCTAAACTTCAGCTTTATGACGATATTTGGGATTTATATCTATATTTATATTTATATCGGCCTGGACGATAATCTGTCTATCCCTGCCCTTTAGCAACAATTTGGTCAAAAAGCGCTTTGCAACATTAGTTATTTGTACCATGCGTCATTAATGGTGACCAGCCCACATGGGTTTATAAAACATAAAATGTCACGTGGGGACAAGGAAAGCAGAGTGGGCCACCAGGCTAATAAAACATTAGAAGAATCTCTGCAGTGTTATGTAATTATATTATGACTATGCTTATAATTGTTCATAATCTGTGTTGCCTAATTATCCACACATTTAGTAGATAAAGACATTAAATTCAAATTGTATAGTGCGTTACTCAACCACCATACTAGTTTCTCACAGGGCTCCTTTGGGAAATGAATTGCCCATAACGGCACAATCCTAATACAACAACAAAGGGTCTGTAGAACGAAATAAGCACATGCAGTGATTTTTTTCCCCTCCAGTGCAACGGGCTCTTTTGCTTTAAAAAAAAAAAATATATATATATATAATTTAAAAAAAGGAACATTCAAGATGGCACAAAACAGCAACTGAAACCAATTTCACAAAAATCCACTCACTCAAAACGTTAATATTATTGAGGTACCTCTTGTCCTACACATCATTCCAAATCCGCAAAAACTTACTCAGACGCGGTTTAAGTGCAACTAAGCCATGTCTGTCACCTAGTGGTAGATGGTGATATTACAACTTACAACTATAGTTAACCTCTGCACACTTGCAGTTCAGTACCCGTGGAGGTGACATTTCCACAGATTTTTTTTCTATATATACACATTTGTATTTTCCGTTTATTCAGATTTTAGTTTCCCATTTCCCCACTGTTTTTTCATGGAAAATATGAGTGTTTAAATGCTTTAGTGCATTGAAGAATTTCAGGGTTTCTTATAAATAATCCATCTATTTTCTCAACCGCTTTTCCTCACAAGGGTCGCGGGGGCGCTGGAGCCTATCCCAGCTGGCTTCGGGCAGTAGGCGGGGTACACCCTGAACTGGTTGCCAGCCAATCGCAGGTTTCTTTTAAATAAATGAATAAGTACTTTCTTGATTGCTAGCTAAATATTTAGATAGCTAGTTAGATAGTAGAGGTGTGCCCAAAAAATAATAAAAAAATAATCGCAATTCTCATTTAGTACGATTCATAATCTATTTTAAATGTCCGAAAATCTATTTTATTTATATTACACTGTCTTGCCTTTGTCTGTGTGTGCCTTTATTTGGAGCGCTGTTCATGTTGTACTCAGTTTGGCCACTGAGGGGCAGGGTGGTTACACGCGGTCTAATACACTGTTAAGTTGAAGCCACATTAGAAAGTAGAAGGAAAAAATCACGATCAAGTTTTTCCAATAAAAGTTTTTTTCCAGCGTGGAGCCGTTCTTTTGAGTGATAAAAGTGCCGCGAGTAGTGCGCTAATTAGCATTAGCGAGTCAGACTGGAGTCAATCATTACAATTCCTTACACATCTATAGATTGAAGCAAAAGTCATTGTCAATCAAATCATTTTGAATTGAAAATCTATTCTAAATTGAATCGCAGACCCAAAAATCGGAATCGTGAGACATTGAAAGATTCCCACCCCTAATGGATAGCCAGCTAGCTAGACAGAGACAGACAGACAGACACTTTGTCAACAACTGTTTGTTAATAGCAAAGTCTTTAACAAAGTGATCATCGTGTTCTTCGTTGCACTGAATCTCATTGGACTTAAACACAGATGTATTCAAGTGTTTGTGTTTAATTTGTCCTCAAGAGCCACACTAGGTAACGAATTCCATGGGGCTCCTCTCCGAAAGCCACCAAAGTGATGCAACTCTTCCCCACACCACAGCAGTAGCGGTTTTCATGGGTCCATATTCATGTTTCATGCCTGTTTTGCGGTCTCATCAAATATGCGCGGCATATTGTACACACTGGAGAACGATGATTTTGCAGTGCAGGGATGTCTTGTGATACAATTATCCATCACCACTCAGCAGATGAGCGCCGCCATCTTGCTGTTCACACAGACTTCACAAATGGAGGAGGTTGTGTCACAGTGCGCTGCGAGAGGCTAATGACATTCACCACGGGAAAGAGAGAAATGCAAAACAGATGTGGACTGATTTGTTTTTATTTTGCATGGTCACACACAGCTTGCGCCTGTGCAAAGACACCTGACGTGATGTGTGTCGAGTTAGACATGCATAACCACTTTCACACATTGCAAACAATTTCCTAAGGTTATTTGCTTCACTCTGGACTTTGTGACTAGGAAGCTGTATTTCCTGAATTTCCAATGGGATCATAAAGTATTTACCTACCTACCCAACAAACTGCTGAAGACTCCTGGAACATCACAACTCTTGTTTAAGCCTTCTTGGCTGGATTTGCTCATGCGGAACAACCATAGCAACGGAAAATGAATGACTCTTGTGTCACTCACTATATGTACACTATAAACACCGAACACCAATGACTGCTTTCAGGTCAGCCTTCACTAGCAGCCACGTTCACTTTCTCCTCGACAGAAAAAAATTGCTTCACTATTTGTCAAAAGGTACAGTGTCTTTATTGCTGATGATTATCTGTAATGAAAAAAGCAAACCCGATTCATTATTAAGGTTAAAGTATTACGGAATTTCATGGTAACAGTCAAGTTTCCAATCACAATAAAAACTTCCCTGTTTTTAGTTCCACATGACCTTTTACCTCAAAATGTTGTCAATACTGCACTGCTGACAGATGGCAAAGCCGTGTAACTGTGGTAACGGTGCTGTGGGAGCAGGAGACCGAGGCCTAATGATTTGCTTTGCGTCACCTTAAGGCAATGAGCCGTACGTCCGCGACAATATTTATTTGGAAAACGAATGTGATCTTATCATACAACAAAGAGCAATTTTGGTATAGGTTGAATATAATTCTTGATCATTCAAAATAAATAAATAACTCGCCTTCAATGCTGCATCATCGTGTGCGTCCATTTGTTTTTCCTCTCTTGCAAGGCCGCAATACTTGACCAGTGTTTCTCCATCAATAACATAATGATTGTGTAATGTACTAACAAAAACACAACGACATTTCATATTTTGCGGTCACTTGACCAAGCATCATGGCATATTCGCATCTAAAAGGGTGATAACTGCCTAAGCCTCGGGTTTGGCAGTGGATAACACATTTTTGGGCAACAAAACGGCAATCGTAACATTTGTACTTTGTTGCAATACAAGGGTCTACATTTATATCAAGCTAGGATTTACAATAGTTCAAACATCGCTTTATTTTTCCCCGGCGACGTTAATAGTCATTTAGTGGTGTTTACTTGAACACACATTAGTTAACTCCAGCAATCCGACATTATCCGGAGGAAACCATTAAAGTGCACCTGTAGGCCAAGCCCAACCCGCTCTGTAAACACACTGAACTTTGTGATGACTCGGCTTACAAACACAAGAAACTGACAGTCATGACTATAAATTAAGCCTTACCTTGGATGGGATAGTAGCTGAATTCGATTTGTTTCTGTAAAGGAAACTCCGTCCTTATGCGTTTGTTTTCCGCAGTGAACAAGACAGCGTTTCAGCCCCAGCGTCGAGTGCGTCTAGCGGGACGTGACGTCATTCTGAATGGGGGGGGGGGGGGGACGCTATTTGTGGGAAGCAGTACACGTGATTGGCTACAGCGACCAAAGACAAATATACATAGATGCCTCTTTCCACCCAGTGTTGCCCGCTGCTGCGTGACTTCAACACATCCGCCATATTGGATGTGGCAGAGTTGCTTCATGCATCAATTTCACCGGCGCGCGCAGACACACGCACACACAAATATAGTTGAACTATAAATTAAAACCATAAATCTGGAGATTACAGACATTTACTACCATGCATATTTCAATACTTATCATCACAGTAAGCGTGTTATATACAATTGGTAGCAAATCGTTGGTTTGGTGCTATAACCCAAAGTAGACACTTGTGATCATAAGATTAAACAAAAAAAAAAAAATTGCTGTTTTGGGGTCACAAAAAGCAATGTATGTAAATTTTAATATGGGTATATAAACGTTTATTTATTTATTTATTTATTTATTTATTTAAAGTAAGCACCAACCCTAACTTTATGTAATTTTAGAATGATTTCACAAGTGTACAGATAGCAATGTATGTGTAATTATAATAAGGGGTGGAAAATAACACAATCATTATTTAAATATTTATAGATTTTTTTTATCTTTTGCGTATAAAAAAATCCTGAAACGCAATTTAATTAAATAAACTGACTTTTTTTGTTTACTTTGTTTCCTGTTACCTGTGAAAATTAGTGGCCCATGATGACTGTAAAACGTTCAAATGCGTTTGAAACGCCCACGAGAGAACGGCTTCAATCGGGCCACATTCAATAAGGCGGTGATAAGGACGTACGGTTCATCCCTCACGAAGTGACTGTGTACATTATGCCTATGACTGAGATCAAAGCAGCGACGTACCCCAGTGCCTCTCGTTGTCCAATCAGAGATTAGAGAGATAACCAGAGGGACGTCCGGAAAATGCAGTGACTCCCCCACCTTCCCCCGTGGAAATTCAGTGACTCTAATCATATGACAACATCGATGTCTACGACACTAAAGCCACAAAATAGATAAGTGATTAATTCATCTTAATCATTGCTAGGGGATAAGTCATTTTGTAGTTTTTTATAGGCTATGTATATTGTTTTACAGGACCACGATAACGTTGAGGAAAAAAAAGATACAAAGAGTATACACAACAATAGTGTAGTTTAATTTTTCTTCCAGCAGATGGCAGCCTGTTCCCAATCGAAACAGCCTGAGTCCAAAACTTCAGCTACCTAAACAGTTGATAAATTGCATTCTAATAAAGCACATTACATTACTCGGTAAAAAAATAAAAAAATAAAATTAGGGATATTCAATATCAACCTAAATAACCTATGCAGATTATTTATTTATTTATTTATTGTCCAAGTATGTCCACTTCGATGCCTTTCTGCAACTCTTCCAGTCCCTCAGTCTGCTGATGAGTCGTGACACTGTGAAACTCTACAATAAGCTTAGTGGTTAAATAATTTAAGAAATGTGCTATGATTAGTCCAATCGAGTAGTGCAATGCGTTCCAAGATACAAAATAATCAGTTGCCCAAATAACTAGATAGAACAGCGGGTAGCCTACCTTTCATACCGCTGACATGTGACATATGCAATCTAAGATATGGTTGCAGACAATAAAAGTTATCTATGGAGAACATGCTGGTAAACATTTCTATAGCCTACTGGTGATAAATGAAGCAGCAGACTGGCTGGCAGCAACTGTTAAAACACAGATCTGAAACATTGTACGAGGCACATGAAGCAACATAATTGTCATATGATTAGATTCTCACACCAGTAGTCAGAACATCAAGACCACTTGCAGAATCTATTCAGATTAATGACAACTAATCCTCAATTTTGGCACTCTACTGAGAGCAGTATGTCATCATATTGTGACCCTTTTGCAATCTAACCAAAATGAGGTAAACAACATAGTACAGGTCTCAGACTCTCAATGGATGCATGCTCTACATTAATTCATTCACTGCCATTGACGATAATAGACGTAAAAAAAAAATTGAACAATTTCTATTAGTTTAACATTTTTCCCCATTTAGTTAACACGAGTATGAAAGCCATTTTTTTTATTAGAACAGATATACAATTTGTGATTAATCGTTAGTTAACTAGTGAAGTCATGCGATTAATTACGATTAAAAATTGTAATCGCTTGACGCCCCTCATCTTTAATAATCTTTAAAAAATAAAAAAAAAGATTATAAAAAAAAATAATAGATGTCAAAATTTTATTTCTGTTAGTTTAACATTTTTTTCCCATTTTTGTTAACAAGAGTATGAAAACCTAGAATTTTTTATTGTACATTTAGAACAGATATAAAATGTGTGATTAATCGTGAGTTAACTAGTGAAGTCATGCGATTAATTATGATTAAAAATTTCGCAATTTATTGCATGACTTCACTAGTTAATTCACGATTCATCATAAATTTTATATCTGTTCTAAATGTACAAAAAAAATAATCTAGGTTTTTATACTCTTGTTAACGAAAGTGAGGAAAAAAAGTTAAACTAATAGAAATAGTTCAAATGAATTTTTCAAAACGTCTATAGCCGTCAATGGCAGTGAATGAGTTAAGAGCTGTGTAGAATATTTTAGTTATGAGTGGCAGTACTCCGATTTTCAACAAGGGAAGAAAGTCATTTTAATAAGTGTGTTTCAAAAATATAACTTTATTCTCTAAATACTCCCAAACAATAATAATAAATCTGAGCTGATACCCTTGGAGAGGAAGGATGTGTGACATCTTTTCCAATGTATATTATATTGTGCAAGTTCTTCTAATGTGCTGTGTACGGCCAGTGCACATACTGTATACACCCGTGGTCAGTGTGC
This sequence comes from Leptonotus elevatus, assembly GCF_054856555.1. Taxonomy (NCBI): domain Eukaryota; kingdom Metazoa; phylum Chordata; class Actinopteri; order Syngnathiformes; family Syngnathidae; genus Leptonotus; species Leptonotus elevatus. Next base: position 6,703,443 of record NC_141247.1, read on the forward strand.
GCTCCAAGTCTCCATTCCACTCTAGGATAGATGTGACCATGCAGGCCCGCGTGTTTGAGTGTCTCTTTACATTGTCATCCCAGCAATGCGCCTCCACCACCTTGAACAGCAGCAGCTGACAAAAATAGAGCCTGGTCGACCGGATCCAGTCTAGGCAGCCTTCCTGCAACCACACCGAAACTTAAGTGCGAGAAGGGGGGGGGGGGGGGGGTGGAAAGAAGGGGATATTTGGACTGTGGTAAGGGCAATGGAGCAATTTACTTAAGTTCACTTTAAACTCAACGGGGAAGGTGGAGTGTCTCCATTGAAGTTGTTTACAGTGATGCAATGACCAATCACTACTCCAATAAATAAATAAATAAATTACATTTAATGAGTGTGTAGCAGCCAAGTCATTGGGTTTTTGGTTTCCCACATTTCATTTCAACATTTCATACCTTTTGGATTTACAGTATAGGCTGTCAGTTACCTGGCACCATATGTTGGTTAGTAAATACTGCACAAAGAAAGATCACGAGACTAGAACAGCCGAGCATACGGACCTATTATGCATCTTTAGCTCATTCACTGCCATTGACGGCTATAGACGTCAAAAAATATTTCTACTTAATATACTACTTACTTACTACTTACTATTTCTATTTAACATTTTTCCCCATTTAGTTAAGAGTATGAAAGCCTATAAAAAAATGTTTTATATTAGAACAGATGTAAAATTTGTGATTAATCGTTAACTAGTGAAGTCATGCGATTAAAAATTGTAATCGCTTGACGCCCCTCATTTTTAATATTTTCTTTTAAAAAAAGAAAAAGATAAAAAAAAAAAATCAAGATCATTTAAAATTAGGGGCATCAAGTGATTTTTTTTAGCGTAATTAATCGCATGACTTCACTAGTTAACTCACGATTAATCACAAATTTTATATCTGTTCTAAATATACAAAAAAATAATGTACAGGTTTTCATACTCTTGTTGACAAAAATGGGAAAAAAATTAAACTAATAGAAATAGTTCAAATTAATTTTTGACATCTATAGCTGTCAATGGCAGTGAATGAGTTAATCTACACTTTAAGGCGTAGTTGTTTGTTCCCATGTCAAGAATTGGGAACAGAACAAATTACATTACACTGTGAAGCTAATAGCGTCATCAGTTTTGTAAAATCCTCAACATCATTTATGTGACAAGTACTAGTTAAAAGACCCAAATTTGTCCCACTCTTCCACTACATTGCAGAGTATGTAATTTGGGTGTCCTTTAGGCTGCAGCTGCCCTCATTCCCCAAAACCAGCCCCCCTCCTAATCTGCGGATCAGTGCCTCGACCCCCAACCAGCCTGGAACATCAACACGCAGTTAGTTGTCTTTCTACTATATAAGCCAGAAGAAATTGTATTCATTTCACCAGCACCTTCTACTGCTGACATAAACCACAAATGTATGTTTTGAAATTGATACCTGCTTACATAATTGCTGTTGCTATTCATTTATTGGCTAGCCTTAAATTGTGCAGGTGTAGTGGCTAAAAGCTTTTGTCCCTTCTAGTCAAGTCTCTCCGTCTCAGGGTTCGGGGGTCAACACCAGTGAAGAAAACAAGTTACATACATTATGTAACACATCACTTGCTCAGCAAGTACATGAAGGTGTATGTGGCTGCATGATTTGTATTGCGCAAGTTGATTTTCATCTAAATCATAAAAGTGACGTACACTTTTACTGCACAGAATGTAATTTGTTGGAATTGGATGAAAATGGAATGTAAACTAAATTAACCCAAAATGATTTTTTTTTTTTAAAGTTAGTATAACCACAGAAACTACAACATGATATGCATTCATCAAAAGTATACCAAAAAAACAAGACTTTTTTTTTTAAAACAGCCTTTATTTGGAATTATTCACATTTAATCCCTTCCTCCGTAAAAATAGGAGATTTTTCAGTAAGCCCCTAAAAAAAAAAAGGAGACACTTGGTGGCAAATGCAGAGTGTCTTATATAGTAGGGTCAACTACCAAAAAAAATAAAAAATAAAAATCTACAGTGAAAAGGCTGACTTTACATCCATTGAAATGTAAATTATCTTGCAATCTTGAATTTGCCAACTTAAAAAAAACAAATTACATAATACATTGTAATATATACAAACGATATAAAAAGTTTTTTTTTTTCCTTTTCAACTCCTGCTGTCGCTTCAGTGAGCAAACAATCCATCCAGTAACCATGTTTAAGATAAACACATTACAAGGGTCAAAACGCCCTACTTTTCCTAGCTTCCATTGTTTTTGGTTCCGCAGAAGAGCCTTTGGTTTTTAAAAATGAAAAAAAGCTTATCGGCAACACTTTTCGGTCAGTAGGTGGAGGTGTTTTGATAGAAGACTCTCCCACAGGAGGTAAAACTGGAGCTTAGATGTCCATCTCAAACTGGTTGTCATCTGCTCAAAAAGACAAAGAGAAAAATCGAGACAGGAGTGGATAAGACTGACAAGCCCCTCAAGGAGAACCACACCTTAACGGACACAATGAGGGAAAAAAACTGCATCCCTTATCAGCACAACCACAGTTGACACGGCAAAAATAAAAAACACTCGCGAGGGTGTGACCATGACAGGAGCTTGAAAAAAAACCAAACATGCCAACACAGACAAAAGAAAAATAAGAGCCATAATCCTCAAGGCAAATTTATATTTGCCCTTTACACTTACTTACTAACTCAACTATAGCACCAAAACCTTAGGTCAGCTGCTGCCACCAATAGGCACACTACTTACCTTTTTTTTTTTTTTATGTGACTAGTATTCATTAACATTTTTAAACAACATACTTGTGGTGCAGTGATTTTATATAATTACAGGTAATTTAGCCAGGACATATTTTTTCAAATCAACTTCAATCACAGCCAGTACAAACGGACAACAAACCTCAAATTTTGCGGTAAGAAAATAACTCGGTATACATACTGTCATACAGTAATGTGACACTTGCCTAGTTGTCCAAAAGCTACTACTTTCCTGTTTATGGTCAAGACTCAAGAGGCAACAAGAGTGATACATACTTGTGATATCTGCAACCTACAAACGTACCACAGGACCAAGAAAATGACAACATGCCATACTTGTACTATACCGCATTGTTCTCATGTTATCAAACGGTCACGTGATTTTAATCACATCAACACAAAAATCAGAAAATATTGCCATGTACAGACAACTACAGCAGTTGCAATTTGACAATATGTGTCTCCGCAGAAATATTTGGATGTGCAAAAATTACCTGCAACGTCCTTTTCTTCCTCTTCCACCTCCTCTTTGACATCCTGCAGTTTGCTTACGGGGTGAGTAGCAGGGCACGTCACCCCCGGGATCTGGGGGAGACAGCATGGTGGTGTGCGTGCAATGGGGGAGTTTCTGCAATCCAAGAGAAACTTCCTGTCATAGATTATGCGGGTACCTGTGGTGAGAAATTGATTGTTAGGTGATGAAACATTTTCCATGTGTGTGAACGTGAAGTTATTTCTATACGGTGGATATAAAAAGTCTCCACACACCTGTTGGAATGCTGACAATGTTCCACTACTTGATGTCACTCAAACTATGAAAGCCAAGTCACCCCAAGTTACACCTTATTTATTTATTTATATATTTGTGAGTGACATTAAAAAATACAACTCCACTGGCGTTAAGTGGCTTCTGAAAGAAAAATTATTATTGTTATTGTTATTATTATATTTCATTTGTATTTGTTTTTATTTTACTGGTGGAATGGGCTTCCATAATTTATAACGCAATGGTGAAAAATCTTTGCGAAGGGATGTAAAAGTAATCAACTGACACTTTCTCAATTGGTTACAGGTCACATTAATGGTCAGAAATAGCTGATAAGTGGTCTAATTATTATTATTTTTTTCACAAAACCTGGCATTTACAGTTATTTATAAACTTTCATATCCACTGTATATGTGCCCTGCAATTGACTGGCAACCAGTCAAGGGTGGGTCTACCCCACCTCATGCCCAAAGTCCGCTGGCATGAGCTTACCTGCGACACCTAATGAGGAAAATGACATTCATTAATTATACATTTATTTTCATACATATTTGTTTATTCTCTTTCGAAAGAAGCCATCATGTGAAATATTACTTTCGGTGCCAATGATGGATACTGCAATCAAAAGTTTGTTTGGTTTGGACCCCTTACTGCTAAACTGCTTTTCATTGTTTCTGTAGCAAAGCCAAAAAAAAAATCTATTCAAACTGGACATTCTGCAATTTTATAGGCTCAAACGGATCCAAATTTTCTACTGGGGGGGAAAAAAAACAAGCGTGTGTACGTGCATTCGAGTGCAGAAGGGAGGGGCTATGGGTGTCGCTGCAATGACTTCTAGGAAATCAGAGTACATAACATTCCCATTTAAAAACTCTCGGAGATTAAAGCCACATGTATCATCAGTCTTTGGACCAGTAGTAGCATTTCTATTAAGGAGAAAATAGCCTCCTCAAGTACGCATTTCTCAAAGTCTCAAACATCATAAATCGGTGATTACATGTTTGAAGTCTGTCAAGTTTGGACTTAGGCCAACATCCAACAAGCCGAGCCATAAACTGCTGTGTTGTGTTTGACATGACGGACTAGTAGTGATCTGCTACTAATGTTTTTTTTTTGGAGTTTGACCAACCTAATTTGGACATCTGATGAGCCTGTCAATTTGGGAGTGAAAACATGTTACGCAATGACTGCACTGAGCAGTGTGTCCAGGACAAAAGGGAGGGGTGACAAAAAAAAGGCAGGCGTAATCTAGGAAGCAATAGACGACAGCAGTTTCTGTATGCAAATAGAATCCTGGCTTGTGTTGCTGAGTGTTACTTAATTTCATTTTAGTGCCAATGTTTCAAATCCATTAGATGTTTACAGTACATCAGTTTCTCATCGCGTGAACAAAATGTTCTGTGTTCCTGCAACGTCAAGCAGAGGAAGGTCAGCCTCTCGCCCTGTGCAGCCAATCACTTGAACTGTACTGGTAGCAGGATATAAACACCCGGTTGAAACCTCAAGACTGGGTGGTACTGTACAAATCAACAGCAGAAACGATTGGCCACTGAGTACACCGTTTGGTTAAACGTCATTTCTTGTGTTGAGGGTACACGTGTTTTTGTTTGTTTTTTAAGTCAAGTGTACTTATCTTGAGTATTTATTATTTCAGGACTACTCGTAGTAATGGTGACTGTACACATAATTTGGCAATACATAATTGGGGCGCAATAGTTTATTATCTATTATCCATGTCATGTCCCAACACTAATGGTACGAATGTATTTATCCATAACTACTCCTATTCAGACTTGAAAACACGTGATAGAAGCTATGCTAATTCAACATGGACGTTGCGAAACGACTGTAGGAATGTAGTACAGCAAATGTCACGTATGCAATCCACACGTCTTTCTTTATACGATGGCTATTCCAAACCGTATAATTACAAATTAGAAGCACGTGCGCTATAAATCCAAACTTGTGAAGACTAACGTGATGATTACTTGCAACATCTCGCGATAACTTTTTGTTTTCTTTTTATTTGTACAACTTTTCGTTCATCGCGTTGATGCATTTTCGACAAGTCATTTACAACAATGTAATCTTCTTTTAGCATTATGTGCCATACTTAAAACAGAAGTCTGCTGTCCATTTTTTTTTCTTTCCTTTCAATATTTCTTACCACCGGGCGTAGTGGAGAAAAGAGTCCCTCCGGGCGTCTGGCTGTAGCAATCGGGAAGTTGAGACCAGTCTTTCAGGGTGAGAACCCTGGTGGGAATGGGGCAACTCTTCACTTGATTAGTCGACATGTTAGCTTTCTGGCAAACGGAGTTTTGTAGCGTTCGTTTGCAAAAGCCCTCAAAAGTCACAATGCTCACTGCGCAAACACTCCAAGTCTTCGAGAGGTTGCAGTCTTCGAGAGGTTGCAGTCTTCGAGACGGCTCTTCCAACGTTTGAAGTTTGTAACGGAGCTCAGAAGTTGGGCTCGGGTCGCGTCGTGTCCACTTGCAAAAGCAGCTGCCAGTTCGACCATGTGCTGTATTTGAAGGAGTCACTCGTGATGTTTTTGTGCTGCGCTTTAAGTGGCACGTGCGGCCAAGCAAGGAAGGACGCGATCGTTTTGTTTAGAGAGACGGCCCGTTGTGGCGGGCACTAGCGCAAAGAAAAAGTCAGTGGTTGGCATGAAACAAGCGCACCCTCTACACACTGTTACTGTATTGACATTTGTGAAACAAATAACAACAAATAAATAAATACATACATACATAAATAAATAAATACATACATACATAGATAGATAAATAAATAAATGCTGTTCAGCTCCTGTACTAAGAAAAAGTACAGTCTGTAATACAGTATACTTGAGTAGGGCCTACATAAGAAGTAATTTTTGTTGACGATACAGGTAATACAATTATCTTAGGTTTGATTTGATTAATCAAGATGAGCTATCAATGGTACACACTAGGGCACGGTATCGATTCAGATTTCCAAATCGATTGGATTCACAAGGTCCCGATTCAATTTGATTCACATTGATTAATTAATTTGCGACCCAGTTAAGGATTCCATGCAGTATCAATTTCTATGTATATATAGTTGCCTTCTAGTAAAATTCTATTTTTACTTAAAGTAAAATTCTATTTTCACATGCATAAATGCATATGCATATTTATGCATGCATAAATGTAATCGATATCGGGCTATGAAAAGGAAAATCTATTTGTTTAGATTAATAAATGTCAAAGATACTCAGTCACCGGAAAACTTTACTATTTAACAAAGAAAGTCACTATTAAACAAAGAAAGTCAATTTGTTTGTGTTATATTAAATGTATCTATTGTAATTACAGTAAGCTATGACAGTTTTTGCTGAAGAGTACTTGTGAGTATGCGAACTGGTCAAGAACAAATTTAGCTATATATATTTATTTATTTTAAAGAGAGAAAAACTTTTATATGTGTATTGATCATATAAGTAACACTGTAAAAAATGCATTGGTTTGAGTGAAAGACTCTATTGCAGCTTAAAACAGGGGGAACATTTCAAATGATAGAAGAGAGGATTTACTGTATTCCTATTGCCTACCCATGGTCAGAGCAATTATCTTGATGATGTATTTTTTGCAGAGCCATGTAGCTCACTTTTGTTTTTCTCTTCTTCCAGTTGGCCAAAAAGGTTGTGGTAACAAGGTTGTGTGTACGTTGAAAGACACAACAGTGCGCTAAAATGTGTCTTCCTCGTACAAGAAAGACATAGCAACAAAAATCAGATTAAAAAAAGGCAAATTTTATCTGATGTAGTTGATATATAGGTCATTTATCAAGCTGGATGGACAACAGGAAAAAACAACAACTTTTTGATTCTAGTTTTAATGAATTAGAATTTTTAATTTAAATATCATATGAGTTCTAATAATATTAAGATCATTTCACGGATTCTTCTGACACAATAATAAATAAATAAAACTACTAAGTGCAGTTGGTTCATGCAGCAAAAAAATGAGTATTATAAATTCAGACGAAAATATTACAACAGCACACTGAACATCCACTTAAAAGAGTAAACAGTGGTGGCTCGTCAATAGAGGGCGCCAAGGTACTGCCCTTCTGCGCAACTGCGTCATATTGAAAGGGACAATAGTGTAAATAAAGTATTATAATATAAATATTTCAAACTATATGACGATCTCTTTATAGCGCATAAGTGTGCTTTGACAGACTGATTAACTATCTAATTTCGCTTAAATGGTTTGTTTTCGATTCACTTTGATTGATTTTAGATCCAGTTTCATATTTAAATAATTGTAAATATAGGCTACATTAAAAATATATATATTATTAGGAATTGTTTAAAAGTGCAATTTTGTAAATGTAAGAAAATACTTTTAAAATTTCTGTGAACAAGAACACGTACAGATCCAGTAAACTAGAGTTTCCGAATGGAGGTTGGGATTCACTGATTTAAACATAGCAGGGCTGCAGACGTGAGTGCAGGTGTTAAAATTCCGCCCCTGACCCCTGTCTTGGATTATGTCACTTGCTCTGTACGCCTCGGAAACCACAAGAAAAGATGACAATTGTGTGGGTAGCTTTCAAAAAGAACTATCAACCAGATATATTTTTTAAAAGCCATCTTTATTGTGCAGTGTGAAAAAGGCTGTACAGTAATAACAAAATGAATGTCCTGCACTACATATTTCAACCTCATGGTGGCAACGCTGATTTTCTTGTAAATTTACATTCCACAACAACGCAATGCCTTTACAATGATTATATTTAGCGTCACTCCCTTCATAAAATTACAAAGTCACGTGTCAATGACGAATGAAATGTGTGCGTGTCTACTTCTTGGCTGCCTCTCATATTTCGACACTCGAGCATGAACTCATTGAACCCATCTGGTTCAGGTGAAAAAAAAGTTCCCAGCCTTGCAGCATCCTGCGGCCGTCATGGCAACCCGCAAGGGGGTGGCATTGACGGCTGGTGGGGGCGGAGCTACTGTTTTCTTGTAGTGTGAAGTGTCTGAGGCTAAGCATGCTGCAGCATCACATGGTGGGGGGATTCTAGGATTGATGAGGCTGATGGCATCTGAAGACACGATGCATTGACAGTCCTCAGGGAGACACCGAGGCGCGCGTGCACGTAGGCGAGTAATATAAACACACACACACTCACGTGAACCCACGTCGGATATGATCCGCTACTAGACTATGGCACCGTCAGGTTCACGTAATGTCAAACGGGGCTGCAAGAGAGTTTTCTACTGGATTCCTGTCCTGTTCATCGCACTCATAGTGGCTTGGTCGTACTACGCCTACGTTGTGCAGCTTTGTTTGGGTAAGAAAACGCATGTCTGGGCACTGAGTGTGCATGTGGGGTGTGTGATAGTGCCATATGAGACGTGTGTCTGATTTGATTTGATCATAGGAATTTTCTAAATGTGTCTATAAATATTGTGGACGATTTGTGTAAAGACTTGCATTGTCTTGACAGTTCAGTCACCATTTTGAAAAGCACTCATCTTTTTTATTTTTTATGTAGTTGTTTACAGGCATCATTTCCGTTTATCATCATATATTCATAGACCTCTCTACTTATCTCTAAACATCTTAAAGACTTACTGTCATGTTAATGCCCATTTTAATAATCTGAAATCCATCAAGTACAGTCTTATGTATTGACAAGAATGGAGCAAGGCCTGTTTTGTTTTACTGTTAGGGTGCAGATACAGAATCCATGAATGCTAAATTGCACACAGTTGACCTGCATAGTAATGCCAAGGGAAAATCAAATCTCCCTTTAAAAAGTGTAAAAGTGAGGGACTAAAGCAGAGTAAACACTGTCCTGACCCAAACTAGCTGAGTGAGTGTCCTGGATTTTCTTTTTTTTTAGTTTTAAGATGACTTGCTTCATTGTTCAGCGCGACTTTATTTATACACAGGGTTGAAAGGCCCATAGAAAAGTATGTTTTTCATCCAGCGGAACTTGTGAAACTGTGACGGATTATGAACGAGAGGGACAGTGGCTAGCATGTGGTCCGCAGACAAACACAGAGACAGTTGTGTGGAACTAGCGTCAGCTGACACTCTCGTTCAGCAGCTCAGTTAATCCCATTGTCGGGTTTATATAATTCACCTCAAGCAATCTGCGGTTGACCCAATTTTTTTTTTTTTTTAAAGCTATCGACATCTGCCTTTCAACACTCCCATCGACCATCGATTTACAAGATGTAGCGATTGTTAAAAATGTACACTATGTTAACAGACACTTCACCATCATAGATGCATACATCTTATCTCAAATAAGACCTCCATATCAGAACATCTTTACATATATTTGCTTCTTTCATTTTGCAGTTTCAATTGAAGAAACATGGGAAAAGGGTAAGTGTTTCATTACATATGTCTAAGAAATCAAGAAGAATTATTTAACCTCTCAGCGTCAGATGTTGAGTTGAATCCAGTGCTGGAGTCTGTGTGGATGCAGGCTGTTATCAAAACATTTCTACCAGTCTTTCTCATCTGTGTCCTGACATACTTCTCATTACCTCGCTAACATGGTGAATGTGGAATGCCATTTCACCTCTGCGGATGTTTTCTGTTGCTTTGGAAGATCTTATGTTTGTATGGCCAATGTTTTTTTTTAATATGTTATTGTTTTCTACATCTTTTATTTTCATAGTAATCAATTAGCCCCATAATATTTCGGTCGATTGAATGAGTTGGGTTCTTCAAAATTCAATTCATGCAACCATTATGATAATGCGCACCTGTATTTCTTTTTCAGTTGTCTATTTAATGGTGTACCATGTCATCTTCATCATGTTTATTTGGGCTTACTGGCAAACTATCTTCACCAAGCCCATGAACCCGCTGAGGGAGGTGAGTGAGATGACGACGTAACTTTACTGACACCGTGAGCGGAGGCATTTGTGGGAAGTGCAGAGGTAGATGGCAGCCTCAGTGTGTGATTAAGTGCTGCATTTTGGATTTAGGCTATTTCCTGTAGAAGTGCCAAGAGGTGCACTCTGATACTACGCTCTTTGCTTGACCACTTCAATTCAGCTGTGAATGCAAGCAGAGAACAAACAAACATTGCAGAGGGCATTTACAGACAAAAAAGCAAAAATGCACTTAAAATGGAGGCTTTTCGTTATGATTAATTCATTTTTAATTTGGTGATTGTAATACTGTATAAATCAGTGATTGTAAAAAGTGGTGCTACTACAAGTACAGTTTAGGTACAATTTGCAGTGCGTTTTAATTGACTCATTATTATTTAATGATTATTGATTTGACATTTTCTTAAAATGTTCCTTTATGTAATTACAGTGTTAATGATGAGGCATGAGTTAAATGTTAAATTTACCTTTAGGTATAATACCACCGCTTACTCCACTACTGAATTTGAAATTTGAATTAAAAAAAATTAGCGTTTTGCACCTCATCAAAACACATTGAATAGCAAAACTGAGAATCAAGATGAGACGGTCCCAAAAAGTTTCACTTGGCTGACTCTCACGACACCTACTGCGGTAGTCGGATGTCAAGGCTCGAGTAGCTATTTACAAAAGCTAGCTAGTGTAGCTTGTCTTAGTACCCATGTGGCTATGTTGTGGAGTTGCTCTTCTTCCTATGCTACCCAGCATGGTGAAATAAAAAGTAGGACAATATTATTACGGCCTGTTAGCACTGAGCCAACAAGAAGCAGATGTGGAGAATAGGCATTTGTTGAACTTTCAAATAAGATAGCATTTAGCAGCCAAAGTAGTAACACAACCACCTGTCACCAGATTGACTAGATATGTTCAAACTTTTATTTATTTCTCTTTGAGCAGGAGTAGCCCCTCTTAACCTGACCGTAATCACAATCATGGTCTTTGTACATAAGATACAAGTCATGCTAATTTTTAAGCTAGCCTAATTGACACGGCTAGCCTGTTTATTACTGGAATTAAGTGCTTGGGTGATTAAGTACACTTTTCACAGACGTCTGGCCAGAACCGCGCAGTAAAATAGCAGGCAAATTAATAAATGTCTGGAATAGGGAGAGAAAATCTATTCATTAAACTGAACTGGAAACCAGAAATGAATTACTGTACACTACGCCATTCGTCAACCAGGCGGAGTGGCTTATAAGTTTAAGAATGTATTAGTATAAATATTTATAACAGCAGTAATGTTATTTGTTTGTTTTCAAAATAGATTTCTAAGTTGTTTATTTTATTTTAATTTGTTATTTTATATATATATATATATATATATATATATATATAATTTTATTTTTTTTACTTTTGAGATCTGCACAATAAATATTCTCAAAAGTATTAAGTAGTGTCCAAACTCGGTCCTCGAGGGCCTTGGTCTTGCAGCTTTTTTTACGCTAATCAGCAAGGTCTACATAAGACTGATAACGATCCTGTCAATGGCGGAGGCACGTGGTGGCCACACAATGTCGCTCTGTGATTGGTGAAAATCAGTAGAAATCAACGGACTCGGTACAAGATGTATTCTTGAGCGTTTATGAACTCACTAATACCACGAGAATTCATCTTGCAGAGCAAGGTTAGCACAGTGGCAGAAAGCTCTATTGTAATTGAGCAACTCATTGAAAATTGTAACAGCTCCAATGCATTGAATTAATAACATATGCTCTGAAATTATTTTATGCAGCCCACTAGTCGGTACGCACAGCCCAAGGTCGGCATGCGAATGGTATGGCTGCATGGTTAAGAATCACTTATTTAGACATTTCAGGCATGAACTTATGGCCACCCCTATATGAGTCGTGGTTTCACCCTGGCCACCCCAATGAAAAATTTCTGGCTACGCCCCTGGATCCTGTACATTGGAAACAGGTGCGTTGGAGCAGGGAAAAATCTAAAACCTGCAGGACTCTGGCCCTCGAGGACTGAGTTTGGACACCACTGAAGTAGATCTTCTTTGTTGTTTGTTTTTTAAATCAATTTGCCACTGTAGACATTGTGAATTTATGAAATATTGATTATATAAAAATTTTTTTTTAATCATTTATTATATTGTCACGTTTTTATTGTTTAATAAAACTCTTGCTTCAGCTTCCTGGGATTAACCAGCAAAAATAAATAAATAAAAATACTTCACAAAATTACAACACTGCTCCGCAAAGAAATTGGTGCAAGAAGTTTTAGAAACCCTATAATTAAAACTCAAGCTTGTCTCCGTTGGCACTAATAGTTTCTTAATACATCCTTTGAAGGGCAGACAAATTATATCCCGTCTCTGCTGCAATTTCCGTGCGGGGCACAAAACCAAAATAGAAGATTCATAAATTTTAAATATTTGTTTTTCTTCTTGGCTTCAGCTGCATGCTTGAACCTGATCCTGCATTCCTCTAAAATGCTAGGCTACAAAATGTTTGCACTAGCGCTGACAAATGTATGGGGAGAAATCAACAAGCGTTGTCAAGTCAGCTATGTTTTGTATTTCCTCTGCGTCCTGTTCTACAAAGTTCTGCCTGTCCTACTCGGACAAGGAGCTGCTGGAGCGTGAAGACCGGGGTGAGTCGCAGCAGGAGATCCTGAGGAGAATAGCTAAGGAGCTGCCTATCTACACACGCACCAACTCTGGAGGTAGGACAAGATCAGTATGGATGCTTTCATGCATGAAAAAATTAATTTCTCCTTTTCTTTTTTTATGATTAATGTTCATCAAATATATAATAACACAAGGCAAATTATTGAAAAATAGAGAGAAAAAAGCTAAAAGCAAAGCCAGCAGAATAACTCAAAATATTGTTTTTTTCCTCTCAAGATTTTCAAATGAGTCAATTTGACTCGCAAGATAACACAGCACATATAATTCTAATTCCTCCTCCAACTACAATATAGATTGCTAATAACAAAAAAAATCTATCTAGTAGGCTAAGTATCTAGCAGGTGTAGTCGATGAATGGAATTGCTCAGAATAATTTTTCCTGATTGCATCACTTGTTGCCTTGACACTTGTTGCTAGGCAGAGTTCATTGGGTTCAAGCATATCTGCCCCATATTGGCAATTATATGCCAGTCATTTGAGCGAATCACAAACTCAGGGCTGTCACAGTGACATATGGTGAGGTTCATGACTGGTGAGGCACTGACTGCCCTGACCGCACACTCCCACTGGGCTGGACAGGAAGTCAGACAGACGCAGACTAAGAAAATCGATCCAGCAAGAAGCAACAATATTGAGACAAATTTATATGCATTCATTTCATTAATTAACTGGTCAAGTGCTTGCAAGGCACTGCTGATGTACGTTTGATGAAATCGTCTGTTTCCTCAGCAATCCGTTTTTGTGACCGCTGCAAGCTGCTGAAGCCTGATCGATGTCACCATTGTTCAGTTTGTGATAAGTATGTCTCTCTCTCTCTCTCTCTCTCTCTCTCTCTCTCTCTCTCTCTCTCTCTCTCTCTCTCTCTCTCTACCCATGTGCTGAAAAAAAAAAGAACTTATGATGTACTGACTGACAGGAAGGTCCAATAACGCTGGTGTCTGACTGTGCTGTGTTTCAGATGTATCCTAAAGATGGATCACCACTGTCCCTGGTACGTACTAATCTAGCATGTCTGTCATAAAAATATTTAAACTATGATGGTATCAAGCAAATCAAAGGCATTTTCATCATTACAAGACAAAACAAAGCTTTTTCTTTTAATCTAAGCAATATTATTGATATAACAAGCACAAATTATGCTACCAAGACGGAATGGAGAGAACGCTAAAGCGGCCACTCTGATGTTTTTTTTATTTGTAACGTTCGCAACAATCATGATGTGTTACATGCATAAGGAGTTAGTGTTTAGGAATTTCAGTCACATTTGGCAGCTCTCTTGTTTTCCCACATAAACGGCCATTTGCAGTTTTGCGTTTCAATGTGATTAAAGCACAAAATGTGAATTTTAACTTGCAAACTACGATGCAAAACAGCTGATTTGTGTCAAGGGATGAAAATATTTTTTTTTAGTGCTGTCAAAGTTAAAGCGTTAACCAATTAATTAATCACAAAAAACGATCGTATTAATCATGTAAACTCTGATTAATCACACCATTAATTTTGACCGCAGATAATTCTTTAGCTGACAGCAAATGGTTACGTTAAAGGTAGCACAGGTTGTGTTTGAGCAATAGACATAACTGCATGCATTTAAGTAAAGCATTTATAAATGTTTGCGTATGACATTCAGAATATTTGTTCATTTTCAACGCCCATTTTAAATATTAACTGATTAAACAAAGAGGAGGATGAGCATGTGCAGTGGATCAAAACATTTTTGAAGACGTCTTCATAACATTAAATATAAAAAATGTTGATAAAAAAAGCCTTTTTAATTAGCCTAAGCGATCAATCGTGATTAATCCAAATTCTAAAATGTGATTTATCTGATTTAAAACAATTATCCGTTTGAAAAAAAAAATTCAATTTAATGACCATTATAATTGATAAATTAATCTATTCTTAAAATAATTGTTAGTTGCAATCCTAATAAAGTTTCTAAATGAGATTTTCTGCCACTTGTTCTCAGCATGAGAGACAGTGTGTAGGATTTAGTGCCATCTTGTGGTGGACTAATAAAATACAAACAATGGACAAATCCAGTACTTCCTGAACTCAATACCACTCCTTCATTTGGGGCCTTTCATGAGTGGACAAGATGATTAATCCAGGTGTGCCTGATCTCAGTAACCACGGCGACAGCGGCCAGACACACCTGGATTAATCAGTTTGTCCAATCATGAAAGACAGGAAACAAAGGAGTGGTGTTAAATTCAGGAAGTAGTCTAGCTGTGCAAAGAGCCCATTTTGATGTGAAGCACACGCACTACGGTGCCTCACAGAGGTCACACTTTGCAATTATTATTGGAGCGAGTGCAAGTCAGCAGCCAAGAGAGCAGGAACTAGCGGGAGCGGACAACAAAAGTGGCTAGCATGAACTCGCTGGAGCAGCTAGCAAAAACTCGCTGGAGCAGCTAGCAAAAACTCGCTGGAGCAGCTAGCAAAAACTCGCTGGAGTTGCTAACAAGAGACGCTAGCGAGAGCAAAGCAGAGGTAGACAAGTGGTGGGAGCCTGAATCACGGGACTCAGCGATGACCAACTGCAGACCGCAGCTGTGGGAAGTAAGCGGCGGTCGACCCATTAGGCCCGTCACGAGCTGCAAGCACCACCAGAGGCTAACTACGTTTGCAAAGTTCTTCTCTCTAAGGTATCCAATAGCAGAAAGATGGCGGCGCAACATGTCACCCTTCTGTAAGGCGCAGTGAGACCTATATAAAATAATTAGCTACTAATAGACCTACGATTATATAAAAAATAAAGTGTATGTTGATGTGATAGAACATATATATTTTTTCAACATTATTGAAATTAATAATTATTTTTTAAATTAATGAGTTATTAGTTCACCACTTGATGGCGCTAAATCCTACACACTATCCCCTAAAACAATAAATAAATAAAAACACTTTACTCTTATACTGTGTTGGAATTGGAGGAGCCAAAGAAATAACTTGACTTTAAAGATTTTATTTATTTATTTTTAATCTATGACGGTTTGTACGACGGCGTATTAGGGCCACATATAAATATATATATTTTTTTTTTTAGAGGGCGGGGGCAATATTCCAAGAAAAAAACTCGCAAATTTGCCACTTTATATAGTGGCAGATTTGCGAGTAAAAAACTCAAAAACTTACGAGAACTACACGTAGCGTACTACTCGACTGTTTGTGCCTATACTTTTCAGTCGGGTTTCCAAATAAGGAGATAGTAATTGCTTTAGCAGAGATTAACCATATTATGTTGAGCATTCGCTCTTTGAAGCGTGTACGGCCACTGGCCAGTGACAAAGACGCCTCACTTTGCGAAGGTCCACACCCGGACGATCAAGCAAGTTAATTTGTTAGAATGTATATTTACTTGTACATTTATGTTTCCAGAATTATTATTTACACATTCATACTTTTTTATTTTTTTGTACAAGTATCTAAGTTGATGTGTCAAATCTGCTGCTCTCTGTCATTCACTAGCATTTTACCTAAAGTATGCTAGCATCTGATTGTTTAGTGTTAGTCAGCTGATAGGGGATCAGGAAGTGTGTTGTGTGAATGACGAGTAAAGTTTTCATTTAAGAATTAATCCGTCTCCATCCTGCCTTTTCATTTTATAAACAGTGTCCCATTAACCACCAACCAATCCTCACATGATTAGACTATAGCTACGCTACGTGTATTTCTCGTAAGTTTCAGAGTTTTTTTTCTCGCAAATCTGCCACTTTATAAAGTCGCAAATTTGCGAGAAAAAAACTCATAAATTTGCGAGTTTATAAAATGGCAAATTTGCAATTTTTTTTCTCAGAATATTGCCCCCGCCCTCTAAAAAAATATATTTATACGTGGTCCTAATACGCCGTCGTAGGTTTGAACATTGAGTGTCTAAATAAGCGAAAAATGCCCAAAAATGTAATGCCTGTCTGAGAAAAGTATATAGTGTGTGGTGACGTATTTTTTGGAACATAACCTCCAGTGATAAACGAGGGAACACTGTATTGCTTTTCCACGTTTTGTCCATAGAACAAATTAGCGACAATGCTTGGTGTTTGTAAATATCCTAATAATGTTACTTTTCTAACTACTGTTTTATTTTATTCTCTCAGGGTGAACAATTGTGTGGGATTCTCCAACTACAAGTCGTTTATGTTGTTTTTGGCGTATTCCCTACTTTACTGCCTTTTTATAACTGCTACAGACCTTCAATACTTCATTAAGTTTTGGATGGTAAGTGCATATTGTATTGAATTGTATATCCATTTAGGAGAAATAGAAAAGAAACTTAGTTGTTGGCGGATGGCTTGGTGATAACAAACATGTACTGTACATTTTTCCACAAGGCTGGTGGTAAAGCCCATTTCCGTCTGAAAGAATACCTGGTAACCATTTGAGCTATTTTATAAAAAGTTGAAAAGTATTGTAGCTCTCAAACCTTCTAGTTGCTGCGTAGCTCCCACTGATTGAAAGTAGTCCATGTTTGACCAGAGGTTAGCATCCGCCATGTTGTCATGCTTTTGCGTATTTGTATTGCTTCCCTCCACAGAATGGCTTCCCAGACACTCAAGCCAAGTTCCACATTCTGTTCCTCTTCTTCTCTGCGTCCATGTTCTCAGTCAGCCTCGCTTCACTTTTCATCTATCACTGCTGGCTTGTCTTCAAGAATAGATCCACTCTTGGTAGGTGTTGTCTGTACTGTGCCTCCTCAACGTGGATCTGAAAAATGTGCTCTCAGTCTGTTTGCGCAGTCTCATCAGTGCAGTTGTTTCGTGAGCCTCTTTGGTTATTAGAGAGCCTTGTACCGTATGTGTGGAGGGATTATCCACGGAGAGTTTGTGTCGTATTGCAGTCAAACAAGTGAAAAACATGAACGGCATCGTTACTCAGAAAGAGAAGTCATACCTGCTCGTACATTAGTCTGTTTTCCCCTTTGTCATATACTGCACTTCTCTAATAATATAAATCTTCTTCTATCTAATCCGTGTCTGTCCTATCAGAGGCTGTTCGTGCGCCAGTGTTTCGTCATGGCACAGACAAGAACGGATTCAGTCTGGGCTCCAGTAAGAACTTCTGTCAAGTGTTTGGTGATGAAGCCAAATACTGGCCTTTTCCTGTTTTCTCCAGGTAAGGTAAGGTTTGGTACATCTTGGGGCACGGTGCTTAAATGGTTAATTAACTTAATTGATGAACAGTTGTGGGCCCTTTAGTTTCCCTGAATCTTCAAAAGGCCCGTTACGCTTCTAGCATGACTGCACGATCAGGGATGCAAGGCGGGCTCCAATTGCACACGTCACATGCGGAGGCAACTACCGGGACATCATCCGCAAGTTGAGATCTGCTTGCATTCCGTGAAGTAGTCAGGGTTTGAAAGTAAGGTTTTAAAGGAGGGTTTGGCTTCCACGCGACGTGCCGATTTTTTACAGTTGTCTTAAAATTGAGTAGAAAAAAATTCAGCTGTAAAAATGTGTGAATTAGGGTTTTGGGTTTCTAAGGCTTCGAAAGAGGGGTTGGCTTCCATGCTTTTTATGGTGCTTTTTTTTACAGTTAAAATTGAGTTGAACATTTTTGTTTTCAAAGTTTGTGACTTTTTTTTAAAAATAGAAGTTTCAAAGGACGGTTTGGCTTCCGTGCATTTTTGTTTAGTTTTTTTACAGTTGTCATAAAATTTAGTTGGAAAAAAATTAATCTGTAAAAATGTGTGAATTTGGGATTTGGGTTTCTAAGGCTTCGAAGGAAGGGTTGGCTTCCATGCTTTTTTTTGTGCTTTTTTTTTTTACAATTGAGTTGAAAAAGTTTGAGAGTTTTTTTTTTTTTTTTAAATAGAAGTCAGGATTTCAAAGGAGAGGTTTGGCTTCCGTGCATTATTATTATTATTATTATTTTTTTTTTTTACAGTTGTCAAAAAATGTAGTTGAAAATTTTAGTTTTCAGAGTTTGTGGCTTAAAAAAAAAATAGAAGTCAGGGTTTCAAAGTAAAGCTTCAAAGGAAGGTTTGGCTTCCACGCAACATGACAATTTTGTTTTTTTTACAGTTGTCCTAACACTGAGTTGAAAAAGTGTGTGAGTTTGGGTTTTTAAAAGAGTTAGGGTTTCAAATATGGTTTCAAAGTAGGGTTTGGCTTCCATGCAGACTTTGTGACTTTGGGTTTTTAAACTGTAAATGCACTTTGAGTATGGCGATCTTCTACATGGACGCGCCTCTCTTTGATGAATTTAAACAGAATAATGAGGGGAGCCGCTTCGATTGGCCATGAGTCAGCTGCATTCCTTTCTACAACGGCGCAAATACCCTCGTCTATCTGCACTAGTCTAGCAAAATACCAAAAGAAAGAAAATTCCACTCATGTGCACAGTTAGAATGCGGTTTGGGCTATAGACTTGCATAGGGCCCAAAGATTCACACCCAGAACCTGTAGCCTGTGAGGCAAACACAAAATGGTTTAATGCCACTTTACAAAACTGTCCACAAAGAATATATTTTCTGTGTTTCTCACCTCAATTACAGTTTAGGGGATGGTTGCTCATTCCCTACATGCTTGGTGAATATTGACCCTGAACAAGCCTCTTCACCCACCAGCTACAACCCAGCACCAAAGAGGTACGTTCCAAATAACGGCAAATATAAAATAACACAAAGCTGTTAATATTGTAGTCTGCTAGCCAATGACTCATGAAGATGCACATCAAGTAATTGGTCTACTTAGGATCAGGTCACATCTATATCCACCGTATTTGTAGAAATTCTCATCAGTGATATAATGTTCCAAATGAAACTTTTCAGCTTTTCTGAGACAAACAAAAAACTGCTGTCATTGCTACGACATTCAATAGCTGAGATAGATGTTTCTAGCCCAGTCAAAATTTCCAACAAAACTTTAAAATATCAGCAAAAAAATAAATAAAACAAAACTAATTCTGTCTTTTATTCATCATAAGGTGGTTGTGCTCAAAGCAATGTGAATCTCCTTCAAACAATTTAAAAATGTTCATATAAAAAGAAAAAAAAAGGATTTTGTATTCACTTTGAGCAGACTCTATTACAATTCCAGTTCAGTATTTTTTGAAGTGGATTATTGTGTTGCTCTTTGTGTATATTTATACCTCCAGTAATACAGAAGGTCACCACTTCCCCTTCAGGCCAATGAGGGAGAGCCAAAGTCGACTGCTCAGCAGTACCGCCTCGTGGACTGAAAGTGACATTGCAGCAGATGACAAGAATGGTATATTGTACTGTACAGTGGTTTTCAGATGATCATATTGTTTCTGATAATATTGTGATGATTGTTCCTCACCTGTGTATTTGTTTAGGCACTAATAACCCGCTGATGACCACAGAAAATGAGGCATAGGGACACAAGATCTCCTATTGAGAAGTGTAAGTTTAAATACATAGAGACATTATTTACATATCTTGAAAAGAACGTCACAGATAAATATATATTTTTTCTAATTCAATAGGTCAGTGCTGCTCCCTTTTCAGTGAGATGTGTCGCGATGGTGAAATCACTGGTGTATTTCCTTGACATTTAAACACGGCGTGTTTAGATGCTGTCTGGAAGGTTGCGGACTTTCATAGTAAAGTGTGAAGTTGCATTCCAATGATCTTGATGTCCTTTTGATATACGAGGGAGCACAGAGATGTGGAAGGGCTGTGTAGTTGTTTATTGTGTGTTGTTTTTCATAGTGTGACATCAGCCCAAGATAAAAATAAATATGCAATTTTAAGTTTGCCAAATGTTTGCACATTAAAAGTAGGTTATTGTGTTCATTTGGTGGTGGTAACAGGAGCAAGAACCTTTCATAGCATGCTTTCATCCCAGGATATCATTACAAATGTTTCTTTTCAAGGTACCATGTGAAGCTTGGAAACAGCAACATGCAGTAATGAGCATGTGAATGAGGGCTATTCAGATTTGTTCAAACATGGGCGAGGATGTGTCTGTATTCCCTCACCTTGCCAAGGCCCGAAAGCCAGTTCTGGCCTGCCACAGCGATTTTTGTGGCCGACTAAAGTAAATCAAGAGTCACCTTCATCTTTGTTGCTAAATTAATTTATTTTTGCACAAAAGTTGAAAATTTACTATTTATAGATAAACATTTATTTTCACCCCCCAAAAACTTTTCATAAACTGAACAATTATATTTTCAGTATATTTGGTTATCACTATTTTCCCTTTTTTTTATTTCAAGTTTAGTTGTTTGTTAAAAATGTATTTAATACTAAAATCCAGGGGCAATTATGTACAGTATTAACTAAAACCACAATTCTGGCCAGGATGAAAATTAGTCCGACAATCTGCTCAAATGTATTGACTGTTGTAAATTGAGGGTTGGTAGCAATGTGTTTATACTCAGCTGCATATGAGAGCAAGTGTACATTGTTGTGGCTTTTCTGCAAGACGAGAGATTGGTTGCTTCCCACTTTGGTATGGTGCATTTCAATAAAGTTGATTATCACAGAAAACTTTAAGTGTAAAAGAGAAACTCGTAACTATAACTGTAGATTCACGACACACTAAGTGAAATATTTCATGGTTTCATTCTTTTTTTTTTTTATGATTTAAGCTCAAATTCAATTCACACTCAAGAAATATGACATACTCTAAGAAAACAGTAAGTTGTGCAAAAATTATTGAATCATTAAAAAATGTAGACGTTAAGTTTAGTGGAAAGGTTCAAGTGCATTTTGGTTGGTCCTGAAATTTCACCCAAAAGCCAAATATCTCTTTGTATGAATTTCACACTTAGAATTGGAATTACTGAAATAAATGAACTTTTTGAAAAAGTTATAATTTTGTGTTGATGCTAACTTTAGTGATTCTTTAAAATGTGAAGAATGTAAGCCTGTTTTTTTTAAGCCCCATTGTGACAGTCATGTTCTATTTTTCTATTCTTCTCTGTACGTCAATTAAAATAAAAGTGCTTATTTGTAATCTTTTTCCATTTTGTGGCTCACCTGAAGACAAATAATATAATAATTTCAAATATACAAAATGGTGTTTTCACTAGAAAAGCTTTGAGCCTTTATTTACAAAATAATCTAAAAACAATCCTCGACATATTGCATACTCGTGTTTCTTTACAGTGTCAAGGGCACTGCAAACAAGAAAACACAAACATCAGTCAACATGACACTGGAGTCATACCTACAGTGGATAGAACATCTACACGCATCTGTGCAAATTCCAGATTTTTGTGATATAACTTGTTTCCACCATTAATGTAAGCTGTAACCAGTGCAACTCAAAAGTAAACAGAACCAAGATATGTTTGAATATGACTGGTTGAAAAAGGTTACTTGTGCACCCACATCATCACAGTTGTTTATTTTTACTTACCCTCTTGAAAAAACTGTATTCATCCAGTTATACAGGATGTAGGTCACATTGAGAGTAGAAAGGTTTTAAAATGACTATCACAAAAACCTGCCATTTGGACAGGGGTGGTGAAGACATTTTCTACGCACTGTATACACCACCAGAACACGCATACAAATGTTTCGCTTGCTATTCAACAACACAGCTTTTGTTGAAATCTTTTGGAACATGCGGTTCCCCTATGCAGCATGTTAGAGCAAGAAAGCAACACAAACATAAAACAGTCTCATCCAAAGGCTAACACGACCCATGAACTGCAAGAAAACAAACCCAGACGGATGCATGTTAAAATGCAACGAGATGTTTTCACAAGTTGTAAAAGTGCTTTGATTTTTTTTAAATTACAACACTAAAACTCAAATCAACTACAAAAGGAACTTCCATTAAAATAAAATGAATGAAAATGTACTCACAGCAGCATTTTAGCAAGATAACCTCTGCATGTACTACATCAGGTGAGTTTTTCGACGTTTCCATTTGGAGATCAGTGTGGGCATACAGCATGACTGCAATCATGAGCTCGAGAGGACAGCATTTATGTGCACACAACATCCAATCTAGGCTTAAACAGGTACATACATGCAAAAATGTATCATAATGATGATGAATTATAGACTTCTCACATTGGGGTGTTTAGACGGAAATAACAAAACAAGTGAAGAAAGCACAGGATTGCAAAAATGATGCCAGCATATATGAACACACCCACTAAGAGCTCCCTTTCTCAATTTGAGCCAATAAGGTCAAGTGTGGTATGTTAGCGTACAACTGTGCACCTTTTTAGCTAACTGGCACAATAACTTAAACGCTAAAAAGGATGTAGTTCATCTTTAAGGCTGAGCGTGGCAAAATGCATTAAGTGAGCACTGCGTGTTCGTTGTTCACAATGTCAAATGTGAACGTAGAGAAAGCATCAAGGAGCAGCGACGTCAGATACATACTTTCCATATAAAATCAAGTTAGAGCTTTAAAGTGCAAAACAATTCTACAGAATACTTTAGTCAAACTAAAATCCCATTTTTTTTCAAGCATGTTAAATCGTACTGGACCAACCAGATGCCTGCGCTGCTTTGCAGGAGGACTTGATTCAGCTCAAACCAGCGCAGCTGTGTCATGTGTGAGGCAAACTGTGCTACGTTTGTTTCACTCTTAGCAATAATTTCAGTTGTCGAAGACGAGCAAAACCGATGACAAACTGCTGGCCGAATGAAGCAATTATCATTCCGATCATCCTGGTTGTCCGAACCCAACCTCGTGGCCGCACTGCCAATAGCGGGATGGTGCGCGTATGATGTCAAGACTGCTGCTTGTTAGCTTCTTCTTCATAAGCGTTCCCTGTTCCGTTCTGCACGTAGGCTGATCCGGTGCCAAGCCCGTATAAGTGGCCACAGTACTTTGCATCGTCAATATGATCCTCAAAGAACATCTGGTGGAAACACATACACTGAGCATAGAAATCTACAGATGAATACACACACTCAATGTACACACTACAAGAGTTGTAGCATTTCTAATGAAAAGAATCAGCATGGTTCATTAACTCATTTGCTCCCAAAATATTTTAAATATTGCCATGGTTCCCAAAATGTTTTTATATGCGGTTTTTTTATGCTAGAGCATATGCAGTCTCTAACCTGAAGAGGTTGCTTAAAGCAATGGTAGTTATTACAAAAACGGCCAGCAGGTGGCAGCAGAGTATAAGAGATCAACCAGGGCCATGTTGCAAAAGCCCCCCCCCCCCCTCCAGTAATTTCAACAGGTTTGTGAATAGTGATGAAACTTAGCTAACTTAACTTAACTTCTAATGCTAATTGCTGCAAAACTGAAACAGACACAAATATACTTTTTTCCTGATGAAAGAAGAGACTCTAATCTTTCTTTTGGTAGGTTCTATGTTTTTATAGCGACAGAACACAATATTCTGTGGGCCCTGCAAAATCAGTCAAAATCCAGTAAAATAGCCGGGAGCGAAGGGGATTGCTTCAGTGAAAATGGCTGGGAGTGAATGAGTTAAAGGTGAAAGTCAACTTAAAAATTGTTTTGACAATAATATGTTCTATACAGCCCCACTGGTCAAAATATGGTATTCTGGTTAATATTGCGTTAGTGGAATATGAATTATAAAGCAAAATCCAGCCGCTTTTATCCATCTCAGGGGGCGGCCATTTTACCACTTGCTGTCGCCTGAAGATGACATCAATGTTGCTCAGGTCTCAGGTAACAACCAATCACAGCTCAATTTCAAAAACAGGTGAGCTGTGATTGGTCATTTTCATGGCCGCCCCCTGAGATGGATAAAAACAGCTGGATTTTGCTGCATAACTCATATTCAACAAATGTAATATTAATCAGAATGTCCTGTTTGGACAAGTGAGGCCACATATATTATTGTCAAGCAACGTTTAAGGTTGACTTCCACTATAAGAACATGGGATAAAAATATTAAAGTGTGCTTTTTTTGCCGTTAATTGGCCTACCTCCCTCATCTTGAAAAAAGCCATGCCTGTAAGTAAAGAGTCAGAGCCCGCTTGATGCTGTGGTCCGAACCTCTCGAGCTCCAGCTGCTCAGCTACTTCCTGCAGTCCACCCTGAATACACACAATACCTGTCAACCGTGTCACCAGCCACACCTCGGGTCAAAATCAAGCATTAGACTGATGAAAGGGTTTAAGAATGTTGTTTACCTTGAGAATTTTGCAGCTCTTCATAAGGTACTTGACATCATAAATGACCGGAAAGTACAAGCGGACGAGCTCAAAAAAATCGATTTCTTCCTCAGGCAGTTTGGCATTGGAGAGAACTTTGATCAGGTATCCAAAGTCATAGCCACTGTAACATACGTCATAAGGGGTGAACAGAATTACTAGGTCACTTCAACACAAACATCCAAACCAATTAAAAGTGGTCGAGAATAATAATTGCAGCTGATTGACGTTCAAGAACTTGGCAGCACAGTGTCATGGTTTGCACAACTGTTTCAAAGTCATAGCTTGGATGTTGTGTGGGTTTCCTCCCACACTCAAAAACATTCATGATAGGCTCATTTCAGACTGTAAATTGCCCATATAAGTGTGTATATGCGCCCTGCCATTGGCTTGGAACAACTTCACAGTGTAAAAACACAAGGCATTTAATAAAGAAAAAAGAAGAAAAAAGAATGGCTTAATTACCTTTGTTCAACTTCACTTAAGCAACTAGCATTTTAGCATGCAACTAAATAATACAGTATGTTGATGGCTGTGTATTTATGAGCTTAGACCATACCTTGAGAGGAAACCGTTGAAATGGTTAACTATAGTAAATGTTGATTGATTAATGTTCTCATCAATTACAGAAAAAATGTTTAGATAATTTATTGTTAAAGATGACAAAAGGTAGTACCTCACTGAGTGGCAACGGCTTGTAAATGCGAATGTTGGGTTTTTCGTCAGCGTTCGTTCAAAGTCACAAACGGTCACAAAGACGTTCAAAACTTCTTCTTGGTTTGTGAACATCTTTGCGACCTTGAACGAACCCTGCAGAAGAAACAACATTCACTACGTTCGCAAACACTTGCAAGCTTTTGCCGCTCAGTAAGACACAGGACTTTATCTCACTCAGGAAATGGGTGAATTTTCTCAAAATTATATTTTTTAGTTGATGACAAGCAATGTTAAAAATATTTGGTGGTAAATATTAGCAGGCTAACTTAAGATTTAACTGAT
>NC_141247.1:6734614-6892114 GCF_054856555.1 Leptonotus elevatus
AGTCAAGTTAGAGCAGGAGGACAACACACACTATCTCACTCACACTCGGGTGCCACTTGGACTCACTGAAGCTACGTTAACTTACCCTTCCCCAAAACGCGCGCTTGTGTGTGTTTCAAACGTTTACTAGCTCAATCTCTTAAATTCACCTTAATTACTGTGCCGCGAGTTTCCCTCTAACTTTGTTTTAATAGTCTACAATTCAGCACTGAATGGATGTCAACCTGCGGTTGCCATCATAGCTAACCCACAGCGTGACGTCATCGCGTAGACGTTACGCCACGTGCGTAAGTTGCTCATTTCTCTGAGAATACTGTTCCGTTGAACAGAGATGGAAAACATTTTCAGCTAAATAAAAACAAGTTTGCATCGCAAACAAACACTTTAAATAATTAAATAAACTGTACATAGATTAAATTATTTTATTTTTATTTCTTCTCCTCTTTGCCTTGCATGTAAAATACTAGTCACCAACTTTTTAAAAACACTGAGCTACATCTTTGGTAACGATTATAATGTGAAGTCCTACTAGTCGGGTACACACTTATGATTTAACAAATTTGCTCAAATTACCTTTATTAAAGCAACTATTGTATATGATCAACAATAATCAATGCTAGCCTAGCCTATTCGTTTATGTGGAGATACTGGTGCTCAAAGCACTTCAAAATGCAACACTTTCCTGCCAGTGTTAACATTTTCAAATGATACATTTTCTAGCATCCCTAGAAAATCACAATGTTCCATCATGGTGAGCTAAATTTAACACAGGCCCACAGGCTTCTCATGTGATCCTTGGGGACCCACAGCCACCACACTGGTGACACCGGCACCATACACTTATTTATAGACACTACTGATGGTAAATTACAATTAATTAATCTTTAATCATCTTATCATAAATCAATACGGAAGTGAAAATGTGTGCTAATACTATGTCTGATAATGACTGAATGCATAACTCCAATTTAAAGTGTGTGTGATATGAGTAATCTTAATCTACAGTATTCCGCTATAGAAAAACATTTCACGTAATTTCCACTGTTTTGCTTTACTGTACTTTTATATTCTCTACATTTATCATTGACTCTATTTA
The DNA here is from genome assembly GCF_054856555.1 of Leptonotus elevatus. Classification (NCBI taxonomy): domain Eukaryota; kingdom Metazoa; phylum Chordata; class Actinopteri; order Syngnathiformes; family Syngnathidae; genus Leptonotus; species Leptonotus elevatus. The sequence continues at coordinate 6,735,711 of NC_141247.1, forward strand.
AAAGTGTTTTCTGTAGTGCTCAAATAGTCACTCTCAATGTTATTTTCTGTATTTGGTCCGCATCACTCAACTACTATAAACCTATAGGTCTAGAACTAGGAACGCAATGCCCCATGTTTCTCCAAGACCAGTGCTCTCACAACTGGGATACAAGGTCTACATTCATAAATTCTGATTGTCACCTCCGTCCGATATGTAGGATTGTTTGACATGGCTCTAAATAGCAGATCAAACGAGCATCAGTTGGGTCTTTCCAGAATCAGCATTATAAATTGATAAAACTACTTGTTTACAGCTTAAGATATTTGTTTCCAGCATGCGGTGTATAATGAAGTGAAAGGATGAATCAACATGGTATGTGCTTTTTGATACAGGGTAGATGGCATTGTACAGTATTTTTAATTAGATCCATTTAAATGCAATAATAGGGATTTTATAGATTACAGGAAAGAGCAACCTTATTTCACAAAGAATGAAACAATAAACACAATTTTAGAATTTAATAACAGTATAGTAGAACCAAAATGGGCTCTCATTTCACATGAATAAATCCATAGTCAAAATATTTTAACTTAATCAAGTACTTTTCCACTATTATAATGACATGCATACACAGAAAGATAAAAAAAAAAAAAAAGTACAAAAATATATTTGCACGCTGCATTGTTCACTGGCAGGATTGTACAGTACAGTAATACACCAGATTTACAGACACAAGCATGAACTCAGTTCAGTAGACAAAAATTCACACCAATGAGCATAATGGGACACATTTACTTCGCATCATAGTTTGAGTTTGTTCTGAATTAACTTTTATTCAAATGTTTATTTCATAAAACAAAGCTTTCCTAGCTCAAGTTTTTCCACTACAAGGCATCACCTCATATTTGGCTATTTAATGTATTTTTATACCGCTAAGATATTTGATACATAAAAATATGGAAGACCGTTGTGAAAGAGAGGATGTACTTCCACAACCACTTCAACACAAAATGATGCGTTGAAGTGGATCACTTAGGGGTAATAATGATTTTGGAGTGGATAATGGGCCCAACAAAATGGCTCAGGAGGCACATGATGGACTTCACCATTTTAAACTGTCTTCAAAACGCTTTAATTTGCCCCCCACACATTCCAGACAAGACGCAATTAAACTCTTCAGGTTATGTGGTCAACTACAGCAAACGGTGTTGAACTATTAAAGTAACAGGGAGCGTCCACCACACCTCATGCAAAACAAAACAGTTTCGACAGAAATTTGCTAATATCCTGTGTTTTTAGTGCATATATAGGTAGTGCTTGTTAGGGTCATGTGGCAGCTGCTACATTTTCCATTATATGCTACATTGCTTAGGTAGCGGAGTAGGCAGCATCGTCAGAGTCTTGATCTCGGCTGCTCTCCTCACTAAAAGGCGAACGGCAGCTCAGGTCCGCTATCCCAGATTCCAGATCACTGCCGTTGGAGTGACTGCTGGAGTCGTACGTTTTGTTGAAGTCTTGGGGCGAGAGGGTCAGGCTGCTGCGTGGTGGCTTTAGCTGACAGGGGCTGCTGGTCAGAAAGCCTGAGGTGTAGTCTTGAGGGGTGTTTGCCAGGCCGACATCATTGCCAAAAACCCAGGCTGTGGGGCTTTTATCAAAGGTGGCTGCTTTTGGGCACACCTGCTTCTCCTCCAGTTTGGAAATTTTCTATTGATCAGGAGAGACAAGTGCATCTTTAGCATTGAAGCTATCAAGATAATAAAAATATAATATAAAAATATATATATTTGACCTGCTTGTGCGAGGCAAGCAGCTCCTCTAACTGCTCTGTTTCCTCTTGAATGGCCCGTAGGTAATCCTCTACAGACTGTCGAGGGTGCATCCCGCGGTTAAATCGGTTGTACAACCCCCTCCAAAATCTGGACAACAAAACAATGATCACTTTGCATTTATACAGAGCAGTCAAAAGGACAAAAGGATGCTGACTGTGTAAATATGTTGACAATCCTAAAATAACACACACGGAAAAGTCTTCCTAGTGATTTACAAAGTGGCAAAATTCATTGCAAATACAGTGGAACGTCCAAATTTAAATACCCCTGATATTTTAAAGTGCCCACACCTGAAAACATTCAATGCAACACTGACATGACCATTTAGAAACCTTGCCAGAGCACTGTATAACAGTTTTAACCAGATGAATCATTTGTATGAAATAAATGCTGTGACATACTTGAACCAATAGGGGGCGGTAGATGGCTGAAGGAGTCCATGTGTCTGGCTGAGGTCTGGTTTGTACAAGAGGTTGGTGTAATCTGCCCGGTTGGACCACAGATAATGCCACAGAGAGTGGGTTCTTTCACAAATTCTATATGATGTGAAATTATATTGAATAAAGAATATATAGTTCATTTTGTACACTGTTAAAAGCAGGGGGGCTAATCTTACCGGAGTTCTATCCTTTCCCGCTGATTGTTGCCAATAAAGTTGCCATATTGGCAGGAGTAGATGTGGCTGTGAATGGTGATTAGGAACCGCTCATTGAACTCAAATGCGCAGGGAAACTGCTCCATCAGTTGCCACACACACTCCAAGAACTGATCGATAACAGGAGACACTTCTTTAGAGTCGCCATTTAGGTGGTTACATCTGAATAGGAAGTGAGGAGTGTTAGACTACACCACAACGTCTAAAGCATCATGCTATGAAACGACTCATCAATCAAACCTGTGAGAAAACTTTTGGCCGAAGGAGACCCAGTCTTTCTCGATGAGAACCTAAGTGCAAAAAAGACATGTCCAAGTCATGTGATGAGCAATCTTATATTAATGGTTAGCACATACCCGTAGTTGAGAAACATTCTTATGGGCAAAAGTATTGAGACAAACCTTACGAAATCAATCAGGAGGTTGGACTGAGCAGGGGTGTCCAAACTATGACCCGGAGGTCATTTGCAGGCCAATATCTGTTTTTTAGTGGCCAGTCGCATATCATAAGATTAACTCTTAACTTTTAACACAGCCCATACCATTTGGCTGGATTGTACTATGATCTTTCTACAACAGGTGGCATCTTATCTCTCACTTCACTGTCTTCCACAATTCACACATTATTCACCAAGACGCACCATGCAATCGCAATTGTTCGTGCCACTTCCAGCTGTGTGTCAAGGTTGTCTTAGTCTAGATTCTGCTTGCTTTGATTCTGAATATGGTGATGTAATTCTACTACGTACAGGTGCAGATCTATTCTAATAAGATGCTTGACCCACTTTAATCACCACACATAAAAAAAAAAAAATAATAATTTAAACAAAAACAATACACAATTTTTTCACGTATACACGTTTGGACACCCTTGGAATATATCATCCCCTTATCTTCATTTGATATTAATGCCATTTTGCTCATGAATTTGGGACGAATTCTATGCCCGCGTCTTTGTGGAAACAATTTGCTAAAAATTCTTTTCATTTCAGGCATGACTGTGCCCCAGCGCAGAAAGCTGAATTCTTCCATAAATAGCAAAGAAGAGTTTGGTGTGGGAGCTCTACCAAACACCTTTGGGATGAACTACCCAAAATGTTCTTCCAAAGACACATTCCAAATTCCAAAATTATCACAGAAAAGTAGAAGTTGCTCAGATGTAACAAAGAGACCCAGATCCCAGATTTCAACCAATTTCAGTTCCTGGTAGAATGGAGCCATTAGATGACTACTTGGCCACCCTTACTTTAGTCCACTCTGTGTATGTGTCAGTAGAGTCAGTCTGTACCATGAGTCCTTTGATGGTCCGGTAGTATGGATCCAACAGCACGCAGGCCACAGAGCACACCTGAGCAGTTCGGTCCCAACCATCTGAACAGTGAACCAGGACGCTGACACCCTCTTCGGCGATGGCCTGCAACGCACAAACAGGATATTACACTTTGATGGTTCACTTCAACTTCTTTACGGCATAGGAATTGACATAGTTTTGAGGTATCAGGAAAATTTAGAGTGTATTCTTGGAGCATCTTCCTTTCAGTTTTATTTAAATTAAGTGATCGGTTCAACTGAATTCAGGTCAGGTGATTGATTGGCTGTTGCATAACATTACAATTGTATGCCTTAAAAATGTATCGGTTGCTACTACATATGCTTCGGGAAATGTTCCATCTGTACTGTGGAACGCCATCCAATAAGTTCTGAAGCATTTGCCTGAGCCGGTAATATTGCCTGAAACACTTCAGAATACAACCTGCTGCTTTTTGTTGCTGTTAGAGCAATAAATATAAGGGAACCAGTTCCATTGGCAGCCATACATAATACATATACACGATAGCCTAGTAGGGTTGCACAATACTGTATTGGAAAAACATACAATATGAGATATAGTTGTTGAATATTGCGATATCGACATTATTGCAATATTAAATATAAAATAATATTTTTATTATCTAATGAAAGAATAAAAAAATAATTCATATGGCAAAATATGCAAGCTCAATGTATTCTTTTAAATAATTGTAATTACCTGAGATAATGGTGATACACATTTACGTTTGGGCCTGACTGGTCAAATTCAGATAAAAACATACAATTCCATAAGAAACTTACTGCATGTCTTTGCGATATGCATATTGCATGGGCCAATATGGCAATATTGATATTTTTTCAATATATTGCTCAGCCTACCTACCTGGCCATGGAACAGCTGAGTTGCCCAATTGTCCCATTACTTTGCTCCCTTAAAAAGTAGGAGGCACATATACAAACTTTCCTACAGCATTCACCTGATTTGGATGCAATACCCTCAAGTAAAAGGCGAAAGTCTTCATTTAAAGCTCATGGTGTCTGTTTCATTTGACATCCACTGTGGTGGTGTTTAGAGCCCCCCCCCCCCCAAAAATGAGAATAGAGTCAATGTCCCAATATTTACGGACCTGACTGTAATAAACAGTATTTTTTTAATGGGGTCAAAATATTTAACTATGTAATATTAATAGAGCATTATTGTATTATTTATCAACTCAGAAAAAAAGTAAAACACTGCAGTACAAGCTAATATTTATAGTAGTAGGGAAGAAAACAGCAGGGATTAATCAGCAGACTGACCTTGGCAACGAAGAGGCCTGCATCCAAAATAGCTTTGATGTGCTTCAGCCAGCCTGAGCTCTCCAGGCCCTCCAGGAAGTCAGACATCGAAGGGGAACGCAGCTCACACACTGCATTCACAACACAGCTGTCTCAGTGGCAGGAAAAACTAGACTTTATTCAATAACACACGTGCTCAAGACACATTTCCTTTAACAGACGCTCCTTTTGACTCATTTCATTGAAGACGAGTTTGCTTTACAGTGAATCGCCGTTCATTGTTTAGGTTCCTTCGGGCTCCTGTTTATTCACACGTTGCTACTCCATGTGTATTAAAATAGAAGTTGTTTGAAGGTTTATAATTATTGTAACATCAACGCTAACTTCCGTTATTACGGCTATGGCATTTCACATTGTAAGGTAGCGTTAACCTAGCAGACTTTTTCTTAAGACAAAATTTAATTTAGTTAAACATTTTGATGCTCAAAATATCCCATGTTTAATCAACTTTGTGTCAGTTTTATAGTAAAGTTCAACTGTGAGTGACAAACATACAGCTTGAAGAGAGTACACTTTGTCTTTTATTTGAAAAACTGAGCAACAAAAGGCACTCGGGGATATTTTAAAACTATCTTTTAAGTTTGAGTGATTTAAAGATTGTGGGAAGGGTTCAACTATAAAAAGTTTCTATATACTGTATTACTCTGTAGCATTTAGTATTCAGATTCATGCATGTGGCAAGCAATCAAATGTGTTCCTGTAATCTGAAGCGTAATGATGATAATGCTGTTAGCTAATGCAGGTCTGCTTCAAGTTTGACTTTGACCTGATAGCGTTTCTTCCACGTAGCCTGGCAGTCACTTGAAAATGGCTAATCTTCACCCACCCACACCACCAAGTCATAGGCGAAACTTGACTTATAATTGGTAAAAGTCGTAAATGCTTCAAGCCTCACTAAAGATTTACTTGATTGTGTTCATACTTGATCAGTCGTGAGTGGGCAGGCTCTTCAAAATCTGTGTGCCATGTTTTTCACAACTTCATGTTATCTTTTACAACTTGAAAATGCAGTCTATTCCCGCAACAAGTGTACATTTTTGTGGAACATGAGCAATTCTAAAAATCATTCAATACTTGTGACAAACTTTTTTGATAATAACCATTTTCACTAGCACCGTGAAATTGTGCAGATTTGTGTATGTTCCTGGGGCAATAAGAGCGTGGCAGGTGAACAAGATTAGTGTTACTTTAATAACTTATTGTACGAGAGCAAGACTACCACCTAAATGAAACTTTCAAGCTGATGCTGCCAGGCAGGAGGGGGGGGGGGGTTAGGTGGCTTGCAGGGGGTCTATAAAATTGCATTTCAGCATGCGATCGGACACACTAGCAATATCTGGAGGCCAGAGGTTTTGTCTCAACATTTTAATACTCTTCTGAGCTGCCAGGAGGCAAAAAAAAAAAAAAAGTTATAACAAAGTGGAAAGCAGCTACAATTTTTCAGAATAGGAACCACATCATTCTCACGCCCTCAGTTTTGCTTTGGGGGTAGGTCGCAGATTGTGCACTCCAGGAAACCAAAATAGCTCAGAAATAAAACCCAGATGGATTCAAAGTCTTCCTGGGATCACCCCGGCACAATACCCAGAAATTCTCCTGTGGGCTCAATTGAGGCCTGATTGCAGCACAGTGCAGTCTGGCTGGCTGCGTTCGTCTCAAAAAGCCGAAGTGATAACATGGGGTCGCGCTGTACTATAGACATGTGAAAATAACAAGAGTTGGAAAGATGAAGCCAAATATCATACATTTTTTCCATAAACACTGGAGTGATGAAAACATTTCAGAAACACTGATGAGTGCGCTGCCAACCAACATTCCAGCAATAAAGCCTCTGTGAGAATTATTGTACCTTCTAGCATTTTTTGTTGGCTGTTCCTCATCACATGGATGTTCTCAATGGCGATGAACTGGAATTTAATGTGGGAGTAGTTGTCCTCATTTTCATAGCCTTTTCCTGCTGCTCGATTTGCCATCGCATTTAACTGGAAAGATATTTGGCTGGTCGTTAGAAGATTAGTTTGTTATTGACGTTGGAAACCAATTACAGTTACGTAATACTGATCATGGTGTACCTAGACAAGAGCTAAGAATTCTCCCAAGTGTTTTTTCTATGAGCATATCCAGCTGCAAAAATGCTGTTTGGAAAATAAAGCCCACCTGAACATACACCACAATACTGCATGACTTGTATTATTCTTTCCATCCGTGGGGGCTCACCTTGGGCCTGGTGTCCACCACATACATGAAGTCGCTGCGGGGATTGGACCTCAGTATAGTCTTCAGCATCTGCTCATCCTCCAAGCAGCGAGCATTGAAGCCTGAAAGAGGCTGGCTGCTACGGCAGATGGTTGCCTGGGGGGAAGCGAGGGGAAGCTTCACATGTGGATCCTTTTGCATCAATCAATAACACTGAGCTCATTTTTGTCAGTTATTACCGTTCTTACTTTAAAAGGACATTTTGGGGGACAAATACAAAACATTTGAAGCACTTACCGTGCATATTAAGAGGAATAATTTTCTCATATCGCCATTTATTAGCCACAGGAGACGAAGCCAAGAAATATTATTCAGTTCTCCCTTTAGACCCATTAACCAAATCTTAAGCCTCTTGTATGTTTTGGTCTTCACACACTGGACACTCAACCCTGGGAAGTTGACCTTACACTCATAAAGCACTCCCAACTGTTGTGTTAAGGACTAATAGAATGATTTATGAACATTAAGGCTGATGAACATAAATGTGGCCAAGATGCTTTAGCACAAGAGTCATACAGGACTTCTAATTGAACGCAAAGAACATTTGAACATATTTACTTAGAACGCTGGGCAACCCAACAGACAACTTTCTTTTTTCTTTTTACTCATTCACTCCCAGCCATTTTCACTGAAGCAACCCCCTTCACTCCCTGCTGTTTTATTGGATTTTGACAGATTTTGCAAGGTCCACAGAACATTGTGTTTTATTGTTATGAAAACATGGAACCTACCAAAAAAATATTAGTCTCTTCTTTCATCAGGAACAAAATATATATTTCTATCTGTTTCCGTTTTGCAGCAATTAGTACAAGAATATAGCTAAGTTTCATCATTATTCACAAATCTGTTTAAACCCGTTGGGGGAAGAGCTTGTTGCAACATGGCCTTGGTTGAACTCTTATACTCTGCTGCCACCTGCTGGCCATTTTTTGTAATAACTACCATTGCTTCAAGAATTCTCTTCAGTTCAGAGGCTGCATCTAAGCCTTCTGTATGCTCTAAAAAATATTTTAAAAACGTACAAATATGTCTTTGGGAGCATGGTAATATTTAAAATATAATGTATTTATAAGTTTTGGGGAGCAAATGAGTTAAGCAAAAAGAATGGTCAATTATACTACAGTATGGGGATAAACAAAATTATTGGCCAGGCTGATTATCTATGGAGGACCAAAAGTGCCAAAATTAAATAAATGAACACACCATTAAATAAGTAAATAAATGTGTCATGAAATAATTAAATGTGTCATTTATTAATTAAATAAATGTGTCATTAAATTACCTATATATATATATATATATATATATATATATATATATATATAATTATTTATTTCATGTTTCTGTGTTGCAGCATTTCATGAATTTATTTTATCTGTCAAACTCGCCCAGCAAAGTTAGTGGGCGGGGCTGATTCACTCAAATCTTGTCTAATCGACTGCTTCGGCTTGAAGAGGTTAGAAACATGGCGGCTAAGGTGATGGATTTTTTTTGCTGATATAGATTGATCGAGGCTTGTTATTGTGCAAAACCAACATAAAAATAAATGTGATATTTCTACTATTTCCCTAACGTACAGTTTTGACTTGTAGGTGTTTCCATTGAAGAGTGATTTGCTTCTGAGGCGTAGTTTTCGTAATGTCCCGCCTCGACTCTCGCGAGATCCCGCAGTTCTTGTAGGCGGTCACGTCACGCTAACGGCTCCTTATGAACGTCACAAGAATAAATAGAATGCGTCTATGGAGCCGCGGCAGCCTTGGCTCAATAAGACTTGTCCGACACAAAAGCGAGTGGCCCTGTACTTCCAACTTTCTTTTCTTCCTTTTACCGGGCGGGGCCACATGACTACAGGAAACCATTTCAACACGTCTCAAAAAGCACCTCATAAGAGCGTAAATCTGAGTCTAATGGTAAGGCACCTAGTGAGGTCAATAGCGCCACCCAGCCTAACCAATTGTGTTTAGTTTGATTTAATTCCATATTTAATCAATAAATGTAACATTTAATTAATTAATGAGGCATTTATTTAATTATTTAATGGTGTATTCATTTATTTAATTTTGGCACTTTTGGTCCTCCATAATTATCGGCGCCGATATTTGGCATTTTGACGGATATCGGTATCTGCCTTTTTCTTTTCTTTTTTTTAATCTGATAATAATAGATCCATTTAAAACTGTGTAGACCTCAGGGAGGTATTTATTTAGATTTTCTGTTAACTTTAAAAGAGATGGTGCTGACCTTCGGAACTGATTTTGAAAGTAAAACAAAGATACATGAAAGTTTAACATTTCAGTTATTTCGTAATTTTAGAAAAAAATATTTACTGTAGAAAACTATAGGAAACTATGATATGTACTTGTTTAGTTTTCATTTAGTTTTGTCCGTGAAGTTTTTGTTAGAATTTTAAAACATAGATGACGATTGTTGAAGATTAAAAAAATAAAAATAAATATTTTGCTAATCTGAAAAGTTGTTCAAAAAAACATTCTGCTTTATGACGTTTCAACAGAGTTAAGAGTTGGAATTTTTTTAATGCCAATATTTTTCCCTTTTACTGAATAACGGCTCCAAATATTGGTTATAGGTCTCCTTCACTAGTAATAATCGGTATTGGTATCGGCCCTGAAAAAACCTAGTCGGTCTATCTCTACTACAGTGACCAGACTGTTTTAATGAATAAATCACAAACCAAGTTGTTTCAATTAAAAGCACGTACTCTAAAGATACTGCTCGTATCAAGATTTGTTTTCTGACTATTTAAAGAATGAGCGATCACACACAAAGCATCAACTTACATGATTTTTTTTGTAGTAGTATGAAAGAGTAGGAAATCTTCCTCTGCTCCTGAACTTGGAGCTTCCCGTGATGACTGACGGAGTTGTTGACTCGGGTACAAAGAGTTCAGCAGGGTAAGTTTCACTCACCTACAAAAATAAACAAAACCTAGTTATTGCAAGGGCCACATGTGTGAAGATCATGTGCTTGGTCACGGATCTCAGCGCGCTGACTTTGTAGTGTCGGTTAAGCAAGGAGAGTTTCCACAGGGAGTTTGGGATTCCCATTCTGCTGTACTCAGCTCTGAGGTCCAAGAAGTCCCACTCCCGTCGTCTCTCCTTTTCATCATCGTTTGGTTTATATGAAAAGCAATAGAGCTCAGCATAGCGCTCTACAAGGTAAAATAAAGGTTGGTAGATGTCAGCTTGAGAATCAGAATCTCGCATGTTTAGACAGGAAGTCAAAGATTGGCAAAGCCTTTTTTAATCTATTGTGGTTATTTTGGGGGTGTTGATTTATTTATTTTTACTCCAAATGTATTTCAGTGTATATCAGGCCGATTTTCACTATTTACAGGCCGGCCTGGTCCCCATGCCCTGCAAATAGCGAATATCACATTTTTGATAACCAAATGTGCTGATTATGTCAAGTTATTCAAATGTTTAGATGCTATGTCTAAAAAAAAAAAAATCACAAGGTTCCGGGATTACAGTCCCACTCCAATATTGTGGAGGGTCAACTCCAGTTACTGAATCTGGACTATCACTGACTTAATTATCATGCAAACGAGTCAACTCAACAAAAGTCAAACTGCTCATGAATCGCTTTTCCTGCTTAGTGGCAGTAATAACCTGAACAGGATCAAAGCAAGCAAGTCACCTGGTTGAGAGAGACGCTGCAGGGACAAATGTACATCATGGCACTCTCGCTCTTGAGGTATGACAAAATGAAGAACCTGGAAGTTTTTGCAGCGTATAAGCAGAGGACATCCAGACGGCGTGGTCGCTTGTTTCTCCACACTGAAAACCAAACTGTGAAGCACCTAATGAGACAAAAAGAATATAGTTTATGCTCTGAAATTTACAGAGGAAAGAACACTCATAAAGTACTTTTGTCTTTGAAAACACTGAACTGATCCTGATCATTCCTTCCGTTACTTACCCATGTCTCATTGCGCATTCTACCTTCACTCTCCACAAAGATGGTGTGGGTGGCCGTCAGGTAGAGGGTGCCCAACCTGCTTCTTTTGGTGAACACTCTGTCAAGCAGCCTGACCTTCTCCACCTGGTGGAGGAAGCAGACGCACAATCAAAAACAACTATCATTCCTCACGAATGACGTCATTCTCAATCTCCTCTGACACTCGCCGCGGATTGACTTGCACTGATACAGCCTAGGTTACACTGAAACGCCCTCTCAAACGATCAGGCGACGTGGCTCTCGCCGCGTACTCCCTTTCAATGGAGACTGTATGTCCTTTACCGCTGAATATAAACCTTACAGACCGAGTGACGGCTTGACACGGGTGAGGAAGGTGCATTGCGGAAATGATGACTCAATCAGATTTGCGGTTACCTTTGGAAGTCGGATGTGCTCCATTGGCTTGTATGGAGCGAGCCACAAAACACAGTCGCAAATCAATATCACCACTGATTATATGCAATCGAGGCACAAACGTTCAAGGTTCTGTTCGATTCGGTAAACAAACAGGTCAGTTTACACACGTCCAGCCATTATGATGGAAGCTCTCAGTTGCGTTGCACTGTCAGTGCTCGGTCCTAAAGCCCCCTGTTGAGGAGATCTTTGCATCATGATGTCACATGACGTGGATATTTTATTTTTTTTAAAGTCTATACGCCTATGTTCAAATGTGAGGGTTGGAATAAATAATTAATTATTTTATTTATTTATTTAATAAAATAAAATAAAAAATGAGACCAAGAGAGCTCATTAATTAAAAAAAACTTTCCATTTCCACCGTTAATGTGACCTATAACCTGTACAACTTGGGAAGGAAAAAAAAATCTAGAGGAGAATGCGCAGATCCAGAATTAACCAATTCTATTAACATTAAATGGGATTCATCATACCTATCACCAATTAAAATGCCTCTGATTATTAGCCCCAAATAAATTTCAGACGAATAAATCAATAAATCTTGCCGCATGTGTCGCACATTGGCGCATATTTTGAGAAAAAAAATGTTTTATATTGGTACAAAATAACCACAATCTTCACATTTAGAATTACAAAGTAAAACATTTTTTTTTAAATATTATTTTTTCCAAGCCACAGCAAATAGCCGCAGGTTGCAGAGGCCTGTGTTAGGTAATACTGAAAAACTCTTCCACTGTTTTGAGAGGAGCATTCTAGTTTGACATATGGGCCTACTGTAGATGGCAGTCCTTCCTTATGGACATCATTGTCCTTAAGGAAATGTCCCTTCCTTTTCTGCTGATTCTAGACCACCCCATTCTGTCTCCTGTTTCTATCCTAGGACTCGGATATAGTATGTCCCTTCTTCACCTAATAAATTTGACATAGGCCCAGGCCCAGTTTGAAGACCCTTCTGGATGTGTTTTCTTCTGTCCTTCATTGATAGTGCTCTGTCTTCGAGGTTTCTGATCACCACTAGCTTCCGTTTTAGATACAGCTAGAGAAAAAGGCTATTCATTAAGTGCAAGAAATGCATTAACAGTAATTAAGGCAAACAATCTGCAAAAGGGTTCATAAAGAGTCCAAAGATGTATAGGGTAGGTCGGTTTTGAACTTCCCCATTCACATAAAAGATTCGATAATACTGTACCCATCTAGAACTGAATCAACCAGTACTGTAATCCACCTTTTTTGTACCTAAGGATGGAGTTGGCGATCCTTGGAATGAGATTGATGTACAACAGAAATTAATCATTGGATCTTTTATGCAAAGTGAACAGTTTGAGCCCTGGAATCGCTCATTGTCCTACATACAATACATCTTTTGAAAATGGTGACTGAACCTACCGAAAAGTGTCTTTATTTGGCCTCAGCATAATTCAACATCACAGTCTTGCTTAGAAATGGAGAAAGTTTAAAATGACAGTGATGAACCCACACTCCTTTTGGCTGGCATTCTTTTTGATTCATGTAATTGTTAGACAACAAAAGACTGTGACAATGCTATGATCATGCTTTGACACTTTGAGAACTTACAGTTTAATACACATCCTTATGCCAACAAGAATGATGTGGCAGTTGGACTGATCATTCAGTCACATTAGCAAGGCACTTCAGTTTATTCAGGATTCTATCTCCTTAAAAGCAGATGTTGACAACAGCGAAGAAAATGAGCACGCCTCTGTTTCAAACTGTAAAAGAGGCTACACAAACGCAGACGGGGATGTGAATGATGGTTGACAGGACATTGGAAAAGACTCTAGAGAAGGCCAGTGAGCAGTTGGACTAAAAAAAAACCCCAGCAGAGGTCATCGTCAATCAACTGCAAAGGTTGATATCAGCTGAGATTAAGAGTAGACTTGGAAACGCTTGTAAAGGTTACCTTCAAAGACATGAAAGTGTTTGTCTCGATGCTGTATTCATCCTTGAGTTACCTCATTTCAGTCTGCTTTTCCTCCACATTCATACGCCACCCGTTGGTACCTTACAAGAAGCGTCCGACTTCTGCAGGTTCCTCTGGGCAAGAACATCTCCAAGCCTTTCACTGGAGCTGTCAGACACTGAATATGATTTGTCCTGTGAATATGACCACTTTGGCTTGTCTGCAGTTCTTACTGCCGTCAGTGTGACTACACAGCCAGATGATCAGCATTTGATTTCCAGCATTTAGCCACTTGAAGTCAAGCTCGCCTGCGGTCTGTTCTACTGTACTGGTTAAATTCTGAGACCACTTGGTAGATCGTCCCATCTGTTTTAGGACAACAGAGAGACAACAACAAACAATAAAAGTAGTCAGTTAAACTGCAGAGATTATTAATTTATGCTCAGGGGTGTAGTCAGATTTTTTTTATTGGGGTGGCCAAGGTGAAACCATGACTCATATAGGGGTGGCCATAAATTCATACCTGTAATGTCTAAATAAGTGGTTCTTAACCATGCAGCCATACCGTTCGCATGCCAACCTTGGGCTGCATAAAATAATATGTTAGGAATTCAATGCATTGGAGCTGTTACAATTGTCAATAAGTTGCTTAGTTACAATAGAGCTTTGTGCCACTTGGCGGCAATAAGGCAAATGTCAGTTACTGACCTGTACATAATAAGTAGAAAAGGAAACAGAACAGCAAAATTCACGACTAAGTATTAAAAATAAAAAAAACTATTTTGTACAAGATTGATACATCAAATTATTTTTTTGTGTGTCTAATTTTACACACATTTATTTGTTCAAAACACTGAACATTAAACATACAAATTAAGAACAAAAATGCGTAAACTAACGGTATACTTTTTCATGGACTAACATAGCACTAACATAGGCTGACATTCACATTGGCAACATGACAACCGTGTCTAAAAATACACCCGCAGATGCGACACAGTTGTTTGTGCGACACAGTTGTTTGGTGATTTATATATATATATGGCCGGTGGCCGGGGAGGGGGGGGGGGGGGGCGTGATGGCCGTGGCCACCCCTGGCCACCACGTGTCTCCGCCATTGCTAAGCCTCAGCACACGCATGTATAAGGAAAGCTAAATTGTGTGTCTGCGCTGTGATTGCATAACATGACTACGATACCTCACTCTGATGACATAAGCATCATATTACGGGCTTCAGCTAATTAACAATCTGATCTTGTTGTCGGAACATATGTTTTATGACTGATATTCGTTGCATCACCGGTCAATTTAGGAAATATTAAGTCATGTATAAAAGGTCAGGAAAGGCCTTGGACAGTATTATCTTGTGAGTGAGAGCCTCAAACAAATATTTAATTATCCTGGGGTTGTAATGTCATAAAACCCCATTTGGTTGGATATTTAATGCTTTAGCGGTAATATTGGACAAACATGACCTACATTTAATCAAACAATTTCAACTGCATTTGCAAAATAGTTTTTTTTTTTGTCGTCTATTTATGTCTTTGCCTTTTTGTCACTTTAGAATTTACCATGAAGATTTATTCTCGCTATGCAAATATTTGAGAATTTATATTTTATATGAATGTTGGAAGACATAATCTCCCACACTAGTCATATAGGCCGTTATTATCCAAACTAATTTTGGTTAAATTATAATAATACTGCCAAGTGTGCACATGAGTCTTCATCAGACTTTTCCATAAAGTATGTTTAAGCAATTATCCCATAGACAATAGGTGTCCAAATAGATGTCTGGCAATACTCCTTTTCAATAATGTTGTGTTCATCATTCGTTTTAATTTATGCCCTAGCCTTGAGTCCAAGACTGACTGACCTATATAAAGACAGGAAATCCCTCTCAGCAGTTCACTGAGGAGACATAAGGAATAACAAATGCACAGATAAGACATCATCCTGCTTAATAAAAAGAGAATTAACTTAAGTACAGGTAATGTCTGCTGTGCTGATATTGAAAAGTTCTATGTGAAGGCTTTCTAATGTTGACCTCAATTCCAGAAGCACAGCATGTAATCTGATTATTTCTCATTTATAATTCTACACTGACCCACCACAACATTCACAACTACTTTTTTAATGTTTTATTTTTGTGATAATAGATACATTGGATCTGCAATTGGCTGGTGAGCACTTTAAGGTACACAGCCCCTTGCTGTAAGTCAGCTGAGCCATCTCAACCATGACCTTAACTCTCTTGCGCTTCCTGGTTATTCGTTTTGACATTAACCAATTAAATTACTGATTGTACTTAAGAAAAACTTATCATAGTCCCAAAAACTGAAAAATCCAATTTGATCAAAATGGGAAATGTATGCCCTTATGTAGCACTTTATCTTCATCATACGTTTACAAAGACATATTCATTTACCTCATTCAATCGTATCGGAGTCTTGCCTGCTTTCTCCTTTGGTCACAAGTGCATCATCTGTTGTGTTTTACTCGTCACATCCTAGCTAGAGCTGAGCAAACTTGTCTTTCAGGTCCAAGTTTGCACTCCCTTTTGTTTGTTGATAGGATAGTGTGAAAAGCCAACAGTAAAATAACGACAAATGCATTAGTACACTGCCTAGCTAAGCTTTTTTGATGCTCATTAGCCCGGCCAAAAATACTCCCATACACGCAAATACTTCCCACATAGACATCCAAACACTCCTCTCTGATTACAATATGCTATAATCCATTCTGACTCGAATTTGAAAATTCAGATTCAGTATTCATTTTCAACAGCCAATTTGCAGCTCAATTCGGCAAGTAACTCAAAAATCTTACACTTCTTGCCCCTAATAAATGTCTTTGTTTTTTGGCAGCTTGTTTTTTGTTTCATTATTTTGCTGCAAGAGAGAGGATTTGTTCACATGGTCCTTTAAATTGGCAGACTTGTGTGTTATATCAAGTGTGGGAATTTTTTTTTTACTAACCCATTTTAGAGAGGAAAAAAAAGAAAAGATAGCTATTAATGCAACAAATATTACAGGGCTCTTGATAATACTGAGTGGGCCGGATTGAAGAACAGAGTAGGCCAGATGTAGCCCGCAAGCAATGCTTTGCCAATCAGTGAAGATTAGATAAAGGCCGTCTCAGATGAAGCCATGTAAACCCAACCCATGACAATACCACCACCACCACCACCACCACCACCACTGAGTTTCATAGATGAGGTTGTTTGACTCTTTAGCCTTTCCATCGTGTTGGGAAAGATACACTATAATAGTCAAACCCTTTTTTTTGTTTTTTTTTGTGACAAGAATATGTTCTATGTAGCCCCGCTAGTCTACATATGGTATTCTGGTTGATATTGCTTTATTGGAATATGACTTAAGCAGCAAAATCAAGCTTTTTTTTTTATCCATCTCAGGGGGCGGCCATTTTGCCACCGAAGATGACATCACAGTTGCACAGGTCTCAGGTAACAACCAATCACAGCGCAGCTTCAGAAAACTGGAGCTGGGATTGGTCGTTGCCAGAGCACTGAGCAACTGTGATGTCATCTTCAGTCGACAGCAAGTGGCAAAATGGCCGCCCTCTGAGGTGGATACAAACAGTGGATTTTGCTTTATAACTCATATTTCAAAAATGTAATATTAATCAAAAGGTCGTGTTTAGTAGCGAGGTCACATATAACAGAGAGGTGTGCCAAAAAATCGATTCTCATAAGAATAGCGATTCTCATTTAGTATGATTTAGAATCGATTTTAAATGTCCCAAAATAAATTTTATTTCAATTATTTTATACGGTCTTGCCCTTGTTTGTATGTGGTTTTATTGGGAGCGCTGTTCATGTTGTACACGAGTTGGCCAATTAGGGGAAGTGTGGTTCCACGCGGTCTAATACACTGTTAAGTTCTAGCCACATTAGAGAGTAGAAGGAAAAATTCACGATCAAGTTATTCCAATAAAAGTTTTTTTTCAGCGTGGAGCCATTCTTTTGAGTGATAAAAGTGCCGCGAGTAGCACGCTAATTAGCATTAGCGAGTCAGACTGGAGTAGATCATTACAATTCCTTGCACATCTATAGATTAAAGCAAAAATCATTGTCAATCAAATCATTTTGAAGCAAAAATCGCTCTTAATCTTAATCGAATCGCAGAACCAAAAATCATTCAAAGACATTCAAAGATTACCAACCCTAATATAACATATTATAGTCAAGAAATGTTTAAGGTTGACTTGCACTTTAAAGTATATTCAACAAATTCAAAACACATTTAGGGAGTCTGACATTGTAAGTTCAACTGTAGTCATGTGTTCATGTGTCTACTTTTCTCTAAAAACAAGTTTTCAGTGTTCTTTTCGTTATATATTTGGAGTTGTTGTGTACCATCTAGGTAAAAGTTCACTCAAGCATTTCCCGGTGACACCAGTGTTAATTGGAGCGAACAGCCCGGCGTACAAAGGTAAACACCACTCAGTCTGTTGACCATATCCACGTTTTTTAAGCTCAGCCATTGGTGGGCAAATGAATTCGATTGGCTTCACACAATTAGTGCAAGTCAACAATGAAATAAGTGGAGCGGCGGGCTGCTTTCTAACCGTTCCCTGGTAACAGAGTCTTACATGTGGGTGAACATTTCCTTCCATGCTGTTATATTATCTGCAACACTGTTTTGCTGGCATAAGGCCGAAGCCTCATAAGTCACAATTTGACAAATTTAAAAAAAGAGCTATACTATTGATCAGTCCACACATGTGGGTGTTACTTATTTATTTACCCCCCCACCAAAAAAAAAGTCAAATTAAAAGCGTTAAACATGGCTTGCTGTCTTTGATAATGCAATATGGGGTCTCCTGACCATTTTGGAGGTACAAGGTTTCGGGCCATATATCATGACACAGAAGTGGCCCATGCAGTCAAGGAATGGCCTGAATGAGTTGCGAGTGGATGTACAAACTCAGAGAGAGTTTGGTTGTTGTCATTTGATTTGGTCTGTATCTCGGATGGTGTCTCTGGAGTCCAGCTGCCACCTTCCCTCTCTAAAATGGTTTGAGCAGGTTTTTGGCAGAAATAGTCCCTGCAAACCATATTACTCAAATACAAGTAAGTATTACAGTAGATATTAGGATAAAAAAAAAAATTCTGCAGAAATTACAATATACTCCAATAAAGTATAGTTATCCCAAATTTCTACTTAAGTAAGGTAATAAAGTATTTTTACTTTGTTACTTGACACTTCTTCTGCTAACCTAATATTATTTTCTCCTCTCAAAATTCTTGATGTGCATCTGAAGTTGCCAAGATTTTTATTCCCCCCGATGTGACCCCAGAATATCGATTCATATCCATGGGTCCAATAGCTCATAGAACATCATTGAGCAATACCTGTCATCTATTTGCAGGGCGACCCACCCCCCTTTAATGTAGTTGGTCCATCCTTCAGTGACCAATCAGCAGCTATGCTTTTAGCAGCACTCCTCTTGCCCGCGCTAGGTAAACACAAGTGTTTGACACATTGTTTGTCAATGCCAGTTGCTTAACTACTTATCAGTGCTTGCTAAGCATCTGCACCTGGGTCTGCTTTGGCCTCATTTGGCTTGAACAACCTTTATTTGGACTATAACAATGTTTACTGCGTTTTTCCCTCTGCTGTGTAACGGTAGCTTGCAATAACTTTTGTTGCATTGTGGTAATATTCCAAATGACAAGCATGGAAATGAGGAATGGGGACATTTCTCCCCAGGGGCAGATCCTATGAAGGAATACTGAGAAGAGAGGGGAGGAGTAAAAAATCCTGCTCAGCAGTTTGCACAGTCAGAGAGGTGAATTAGTATTCAGTCACAATTTTAGGCTGCAGCTCAAGCGATCACCTGTCTGACTTGAATGGATCTGTAATTTTTCCATGCAGAAACATTCTGATACTTGTTTTTTCATCAGATTTTTGGACTATCCTTGTTGAGTCCTATTACAGGTAGGAGCATATCTGTGATTATATATCTGTCAGAAATAGTGCTTATTTTGTGTGTGTTGAGATCCTTAGCTGCATCATTTTTAAGAAAAGGGAAAAAGCTACGCACAATATTTGTAAACCAAATAATTTAAGGAAAAAAAAGACTAAATGGGGTCTTTACGGTCTACAATTTTCATAAACTGTGTTGCACCGTAGCACAATGTAGACATTATAATGGAAATGAGCTGTCACACCCAAAATCCAGTTCTCATGGTTCTCCAATGGGGATTTATTTAATTGGTTATCTGGGTTCATTTATGAATACTACAAAGGACTTCAAAGCACCTCAAGCAAAATGATTATTATTTTTTTTAATTGGAGACATATTTAATTTCTAATTTGATATTGTAAGGGAGCTTTTTTTGTTCCACACTTTGGTAATAATAAATGAAGAAGAATTTACCGTTTCTCTGTGTCTGGTGTAGTGTAATTTCTATTGAGCGATATTGGAATGTGATTGCTGGGTCATAGTGATGCATTCATGCTCAGTTAGTGAATGCAGTCCTTTGAATTGTCCGGTTTGCACCACAACCCCAAACAATTGATTTATAATGGGATCCTCCCTCAATGAATGATACCCCACTATACCCGTTGGCAGCATTCCAAACTGTATGACATTTCTGGTGAGGGCCATTTCAAATCCCCCAATGGCCTCACCTTGTTTCCTTGGGATGAAAAGATTATTGGCCCGGCCGATTATCGGTTCCAGCCTTTTTACGAATCTGAAGGCTGATAAAGCTGGCATCTCACTGAGCTGTGAATGCTTGCGAATGTAGGGGATTTGGGGTTTTCATCTGGATTTGAAAGATAATCACAGATAGTTTTGACTTGTTGCAAAAAACTTTGAACATGTTCAGACAATTTTTCACTGTCTGCGAAGATCTTTTGGAACCTTTTATGACCCCTGACAAAAACCCCAAATTAGCGTCATTCGCATGCATTTGTCGCTCGTGAGATACAAGGAACTTTTCATTTATGAATTTATTAAAATTTCCACTTTACTTATAAAAGATTATGCTGACACTGGGAACTCACTACACTTTTTCTTTAATTAAAATTTTTGTTAAAATTAAGAAATTATGGTTGAATTTTTGGAAAACAATAAAAAAAAAAGATCAGTTTTAAACAAAGCTGTCTATTCTTTATATGTTTAAAATTACAAGAGAAAAACCTTCAAATTGTTGAAAATTTGATAAGTTGTTTTAACAAACATGTTTAATGGCATTTAAACAAACATTTTTTTTTAAATATTTTCTCTTTTACGAAAAATGAAATGGGTTATCGGCCTCCTTGACTACTATAATTGGTATCTGTATCGAACCTGAAAAAACGAATCGGTCTATCACTAGTTTATGCTTTGTGTGTTTTGGTAATGATCTTTCAGCATCAAAGCTGGAAGATCTTTTCAACACGCTGAAAATCAATGTGCAAATATTCATGCTTTAACTGCTTACATAATTTCAGGTGACAACATGCTAGAGCAGGTCCTGTCATTTGGCCGTTCCCTGGTGCGCCGAAAGTTGGTCGACCTTAGCAGTTTGGAGGACTCCAAGCTTTGTCGTTGCCTGGGAACTGTGGACTTGATCGCCCTCGGCGTGGGCAGCACTCTGGGTGCGGGTGTCTATGTCCTGGCCGGAGAAGTAGCCAAGGGAGACTCTGGACCAAGCATAGTCATCTCCTTCCTCATTGCTGCCCTGGCCTCTGTCATGGCTGGCCTTTGTTATGCTGAGTTTGGAGCTCGCGTCCCAAAGACCGGCTCTGCTTACCTTTACAGTTATGTGACTGTCGGGGAGATATGGGCCTTTATCACCGGTTGGAACCTGATTCTCTCCTATGTGATTGGTGAGTTACTGCCACATGGCCGACATCTGTGTTGATCATAATTCCTGTTTTTCTTCCGTCACAGGTACCTCCTCAGTAGCTCGTGCTTGGAGCGGAACGTTTGATGAAATTACAGGAGGACATATTGAAATATTTTGTAAAACGTACTTCAGTATGAACTCTCCTGGTCTGGCTCAATATCCTGACTTCTTCGCAGTCTGTCTGATTCTGCTGCTGTCTGGTAAGAAGAAAAAAAAAGATGATCACTTTGTATTGGGCATATGCCAGTAGTTCATATTAGGGGTGTCAAAATTAGTACGTTAATTTTGAGTTCATTTAAAGTTTCTTTAACACCACTAATTTTATTAACGCACGATTAATGACCTCCCCTTACTTGGAAAGCCTGTACTGGGGGAATTCCAATCCCAACGCAGCAGACACATTCACGTCAAAATTTAGCAGTAATCAATTTAACAACAATGCATATAATTTGTGGAGACTGGGGTCAAGTTGTATTTTATAATTTTTTTTATTATTATAAAATTTATAATAAGCTCTTAATTTGAAAAGAAAAATGCACTGAGCGGTCACCAATGCCTTACAAATGCAATTATGCCATCTAGTGGCAGAAAAATGACGTCAACACAAATCAATGTCACACAGTATAGTACATCTTTTTTTTAAATTTTTTACTCAATTTGATTAATTATGAAAGTACTGAAGATGCAGCCATATTTCTATGAGTTTAAGTTTTTCTCCTCCACTTTTATGTTAACAAGAGTATAAAAACATTTTATTGTACATGTACATGCTACTTTTTACATTTTGTTTTATGGTTGGCTATATTAATTGTTATTATAGCTCTTACTATCCATCCATTTTCTTAAGCGCTTATTCTTCACAAGGGTCACGGGGCTGCTGGAGCCTATCTCAGCCCATTTTGGGCAGTAGGCGGTGTACACCCTGAACTGGTTGCCAGCCAATTGCAGGGCATAGCACTTAATATGAAAAGAAAAATGCACTGAGCTATCACTAACGTCTTACAAATGCAATTTTGCCATCTAGTGGCAGAAAAAATGACCTCAACACAAATCAATATCACTTTTTTTTTCTTTTCTTTTTTTTTATAGTATAGTACATCTTTTTAATTTTAACTAAATTTTATGAATTATGAAATAAGACATATTAAACTACGGTAAATAGAAGAACATTTCTGTAGTTGGAAGCAGACATTTCTAATCTAACCGGAGTCTGAGCTCTACTGTTCTTAGTGTCAGTTTTTGAAAATACATTTCCCCTAAAAACGTGACTTTGATAGTCCAATGCAACTTAAAACACACATATATACACATATACTGTATTTGTTTTTTCTTTTCTTAATGATGATGATGATTATTATATTATTATTATTATTATTATTTTGCCTTGTGCGACTAATAGTCGGGAAAATATGGTATTACAGTAAAACATTCTCCTCAGCATTCAACTAATAAAAAATAATAATAAACTACCAGGAATATAGAGCCTTACAGAATATTATTGTCTCTGACCCCTGTTGCATAACATGTGTGAGCTCTTAGAATGGTCATCACTTTTTTTCCCCCTTAACACACCCCTAATTTGAACCAAGCCTAAACTGGCAGCGTGGATTAGACTCAAATAAATAAATAAATACCAGATGGCAACATTTTGTTCTAAATGTGTGTTATTTGTCTGTTTGTGCTCATGCAGGTCTGCTGTCCTTTGGGGTGAAGGAGTCAGCCTGGGTCAATAAAGTTTTCACTTCTATCAATGTGCTCGTACTGCTCTTCGTCATCATCTCTGGCTTTGTCAAGGGAGATGCAAGCAACTGGAAGATAACTGAAGAATCTCTAGTAAATGTCACCATAGTGGCCAGGTAATTATAGTTTTACCAGTAAGAATGCCATTATTATATATTCTTAAATAGTTTTTTTCTTTTAAATAATGCACAGTTCTCTGTCCTTTGTACCATTTATGATGACATGACAGTGTTGTTGTTTTAGAAACTTATCAGTGGTGGGCAACGTGAGCAGTGATTATGGAGCTGGAGGATTCATGCCGTACGGTTTCAGTGGAACGTTAGCTGGAGCCGCCACCTGCTTCTATGCTTTTGTGGGCTTTGATTGCATCGCAACTACAGGTATGAGCTCGACCTCAGGTTGTAAATTGTCCAAGTTCATCCATGTTGAATTGGTTGGGAAGAAATGTTTTATCTCCTTTTGATATGTAGTTTATGTTTGATTCAGACCATTACATACATTGTCAAACTTGTCACACAATGAGCATGTTTGGTCACAAGATTACTATAGATGTAGTTTTGGTTGTTTCTCACTGCAGGTGAGGAGGTGAGGAACCCTCAGAGGGCCATTCCCATCGGCATTGTGGTGTCACTGACTGTGTGTTTCCTGGCCTACTTTGGTGTTTCGGCCGCACTCACACTCATGATGCCTTACTACCTGTTGGATGAGAAAAGCCCCCTGCCCATGGCTTTTGAGTATGTCGGATGGAGCCCCGCCAAATATGTGGTCGCTGTAGGTTCATTATGTGCCCTGTCTACCAGGTAAGCAATTGACTTAAAAAAAAAAAAAAAAAAAAAAAAAAAATATTATGATGTCATAATATGCTGTGGATACAAATATTTATAATTGTGCATGCTGCCAGTCTTGCTATTGGAATATGCGTTGCTAATTGGGATATTGTGGGTGAAGGGGCTTCTTTTTTCTGCATTGCATTAAAAAAATAAATCTAAGTGGCCAATCATGTTTTCATGTCAAATGATTGTATATGTGTATATATATTATGGGTGTCAAGATTAGTGTGTTAATTTAAAGTTAACTCATTTTATTAACGCACGATTAATGACCTCCCCTTACATGGAAAGCCTGTACTAGGGGAATTCCTGTTGCAATTTAATAGTAATGCATATTTAGCAGCAATAAATTTAATAATAATGAATATATTTGTGGAGACTGGGATAAAGTTCTTTTTTACAATTTTAAAAATGTGCAGAATTTCACAAGTTACTTCATGTTAAAGATTACATAGCTCTTAATATGAAAAGAAAAATGCTCTGAGGTGTCATCAATGTCTTACAAATGCAATTATGCCATCTAGTGGCATGAAAATGACATCAACACAAATCAATATTGCAGTACAGTACATCTTTTTAATTGTAACTCAATTTCATGAATTATTATGAAATTAATGTATCAATGACTAAAAGATGCAGCCATAGTTTCCATATTTTCCACGTTTACGTTAACGAGCATGAAAACTTTATTGTACATTTTAATGTTGATTTAGAACAGATATAAAAAATTTAATTAATCATGAGTTCACTATTGAAGTCATGTGATTAAATGTTGTTGTTTTTATCACCCGACACCCCTAATATATATGTATAGTGACTTTCTTTGCTGATAGTTTGTGTTTATTTGTAATACAGTACGGTAATGTGCGTTCTTTTCTTTCTTTCTTTTCCAAATTTAATTGATTAATTGACCTATTTTCCCACGGTACACTATTTGTGTTTGCGGTCATATCTGGCCATTGCCGATTTTACAACAGAGCAAGTTATTTTTGCATTTTTTTCCCATTTTTTGGCTCCATTTAGTTGATTTATAGTTATTGTTTCCAAGCGCAAAATGTTATGACATCTAAAACAATGAAAGACCGTTCTAAAAATAGTACCAATTAGTACTTTCCTTGGAGATTCAAATCACATCCTCTTAAAAAAATTCCAGTTGTTGTGATTTGTACAGCCAATACCCCTTCAGAAAAGAAAGTCACACCCCCTCCTACTGTGAAGCTTTTAAGACGTGATTGTGTGTGCGCGCTTCTGGGCGTCTTGACTAACGTGTTGGTCTTGCATGTGTCTGCTGTCTCATGCAGTCTACTGGGCTCCATTTTCCCTATGCCTCGTGTAATCTATGCTATGGCAGAGGATGGGGTGCTTTTCAAAGCCTTAGCCCGAATCAATCCTAAGACGAAGACCCCCCTTATTGCCACTATGAGCTCCAGTATAGTAGCAGGTGAGAGCCAGGGAGTATCAAGCTTCTCCACCAATCAACTGTGAAAAACGCTGGCCAACAACAAAACTCCTGAGCTCCCCATTTGCACGATTTCTGATTCAAATCTTTAGCCATCATTACCATCGTCCCTCTTTGTACATGCGTGATTTCACAGTTGTGCAGGTGAAATGTGCCTTCTCGTCAGTGTTCTCCACTTAACCATGAACCCTCTTCTCCATAGCCTGTTGGGCGCCATGTTCCCCCTACCACGCATTCTCTTTGCCATGGCACGAGATGGCATTCTGTTCAAATTTATGTCCAAAGTGAGTAAGCGGCAGTCGCCTGTGGCTGCCACCATGGCGGCAGGTACCACCGCGGGTAAGCAGCCAAAACAAGGAACAGCCTGTTACACGGGCTTGTGGTGTGGACTTTGTTTGGCTTCAAATCGTCACGCGGTGTCGGTGGTGATGGCTGCATGTTCAAGTTTGTGATTGTTTCCCGAAGTGCATGTGAAAACTTTTTTTTTTAAGTCAAATGACCATTCTGGTCTTTTTCTGCATCCATTTCCCAGCAGCCCTTAGAAAAAAAAAAAAATATATATATATATATATATATAATTACTTTTGACATGGCGTTTAATCTTATTGGGTGAGAGTGTTGAAAAAATGGGGTTGGGTTGCAGCATCCACATCCTTGAAAACAACTACCCCTACTAAATTTAACTTCTGGAGCTTTTCGAGACATGCAAATAAACTTTTTACAACTAAAGTAGTACAAGATTTCTCTTTATTATGAAGCAAAAATGTTTTCTTCCACTTTATGCTGTCTATGTCAAAATCTGATTTGTGAACATATCACATTAATGAATTACGACCCTCAAGTTAATACTGCTTTAAAAATTGTCACCTTATTACCAATTACTTTTAATAATATTAATAATATTAATATATAATAATAATATATTAACAACCCATTCACTCCCGGCTGTTTTACTGGATTCTGACTGATTTTGCAAGGTCCACAGAATATTCTGTTCTATTGCTATAAAAACAAGTAACCTACCAAAAGAAAGATTATAGTCTCTTCTTTCGTCAGGAAAAAAAAATGATATTTCCGTTTTGCAGCAATTAGCATTAGAACATAGCTAAATTAAATCATTATTCACAAATCTATTTAGAAATGTGAGTAAAATAGCTTTTTTTCAACATGGCCCTGGTTGATCTCTGGCCGTTTGTGTAATAACTACCATTTCTTCAACCGTTCTTTGCCGTTGAGAGGCGGCATCAACGCCTTCTGAATGCTCTAGCATTAAAAAAGAACTTTTTTATTTATTTAATAGAACGTATTTATAAATTTTTGGGAACAAACTAGATAATAATCATGCATCTGATTTATACAGCTTAACAGTGGATACATTATTCATGCACTCACACATTCACAATCTGGTGGTGATAAACTAACCACAACTGCCTGGGTCAGAGTGATTCTTGCTTTAGTCCTGACTGTGGACATCTTCTCAGGGCAGGGGTGGATCAACTCTCGCAAGATACTAGGCTGCGATCCACTCGTAAAATCTTCTTCTTCTTTTTTTTTATCCCAAGCTGTTTGCCTTATCATCTTTAACTGGTGGAAATGTACATAAAGTGCCCACTAAACTACATAATACTTGCTTGATTGATTAGTTTTAGGGTTATAAAGTCGGACAATGTCAAAGTGGCAAAAAAAGATTGGACACCCCTGCACTAGGACATCATTTTTGTGGTAACCTTAAGTTATTTTGAGAAAAAAAATTTAGACAAAAAAATAGTAACACTTTTTTTGTGATTTTGGGGACCTTTCGGGGATTTTTACCATTTTTGATTTTCCAGTTCACCCACGACTCATTGATAATTAACAATATCAAAGATAGATGTATAGTACTTTCTTCACAGATAATAGGATTGTCGCTCATGTAGCCTCCACATTGAGAAGTTTATGCCCATACAATCAAATAATAACAGGAGCTGCAACAAAATAAGAGCGTGTATATATATATATATATATATATATATATATATATATATATATATATATATATATAGATATATATATAGATATAGATATAGATATATATATATATATATATATATATATATATATATATATATATATATATATATATATATATATATATATATATATATATATATAGATATAGTCTTATTTATTAGTTTTTGTTTTTTTTTTACATTTTTAGGTTTAGGAAATGCAACTGAATGCGGACATCCCCCCAAAAAATAAAAATAAATGGACATAAGTGTTTTTGACAATTTGTTCTCAGCACAAGTCTGGCACACAACGTGGCGTTGGTGGGCGTGAACACAGCTGACTTGATTCACAGGCAGGAAGCGGCTCCTCTCATTCTTGTTAAAATCAGCACGCGAGAGCCACACAGTCCTTAGAAATTGATTTGCCAGAGTCCATGCATGAGGTTGAAGTGCAAATGCAAAGTACATTTACGAGGAACTGCAATCAGACGATAATGGCCACATGATGTTAAGTTGGCTAGGCTGATCACAGATCATCGCTGGGTTAAGTGGTCACTTGGAGACTGCCTTCCAGCTTCCACCCGGATTGTACGTGTCCGTGTGTTCGATGCACGTTGTCATATTCATGAATGAAATATGGTGACATCCACCACACACATTCGCGCAGCTCAGAATCTATCTTCCCCTAGATCAGATCACCAAAATGGCATGATTGCACTACTTGCGCCAAACCTTAGACATAGTTCCAGCAGGTGTAAAGTTTAGTCTACTTCCAGCCACCAAATTGTCAGGTGCACCGGAGGCATGTCAAAGAAATGCGCTTGGTCAGTCTAAGCGCCCTGCATAGCATAGAGCTTTCCGCCAAATTCCCAAACATACTAAACGAGGCTTGTGCTGGCACAAAACTCAAGATGTGCCAGTTTCTCGACCACACTTGCTGTCTATACAAATATAGCGTCATGGGTGTTTTGTAAAGGATTCTATCTACAATCTGGAAATACATAATTGTCTTTGGGGAAAACCTTAAAAAACGGATATTATTCAGATTTAACTCATTCACTGCCCTTGACAGCTATAGACGTCAAAAATTCATTTGAACTATTTCTATTAGTTTCACATTTTTTTCCACTTTTGTTAACAAAATTAATCACAAATGTTATATCTGTTCTTCATGTACAATAAATTGTTTTCTAGGTTTTCATACTCTTGTTAACAAAAGTGGAAAAAAATGTGAAACTAATAGAAATGTTCAAATGGATTTTTGACGTCTATAGCCGTCAATGGCAGTGAATGAGTTAAGAAGAATCCACGTGAACACATTCATCCACCTAAACAAGGTATAGTGTTAAGTATTAACTGCAGCACTGCATATGTGTTATTATGATTGATGTAGCGTGTTATTGCAAAGACCAGCTGAGATCAACTCCATACTGTGCTCAGCTGCTGGGACACAAGAGCAGGAGCTGTGAGCAGCACCTCCGTGTCACATCAGACAACACTCAGTATGGAGATGATGCCTGCTGTTTTATCAGCTTGACGGAAATATTTGACCATGTTTGTTATGAAAATGTCTGCATGATGAACTATGCCTGCAAACGTATATGGTTTTGTTGGATCTAAGTGTTTGGTATAATTTGGTGCCGTCTGTTTTGGTGAAAAGATTGAGCTTGCAGAAGTCCAGCTGTTGGTACGTGTTTGGTATGCATCCCTTTTACGTGGAATGTACTAATTGTGTTTTCTTTGCTTGCTGTATAGCCATCATGGCTTTCCTGTTTGACCTGAAAGCTTTGGTTGACATGATGTCTATTGGAACCTTGCTGGCCTACTCACTGGTTGCTGTTTGTGTACTGATTCTCAGGTGGGCACATTTGCAATGTAAACAACAACAAACGTGTTATTTGAGCAAAAAAAAAATTCAGCTTGACAAGCCACAGGTATGATGATGCCTTAAAATGCAACTTGTAATGTAAGAGATGTAAATATGAATGGTCTGTCTCTCTTGTATATGGCTCAGTTGCACATTGCTGACTTGTACAGTAAATGTATATCAAATGTTCTTACTCTAATTTAAAATTGCCACCTTAAATATTGTTATCACAGCAGTACTTAATATATTTTTCTACATTACGCATGCGTTTAGGTTTGTGTTTTGATCATGCCTGCCAATCACACACTCCTCCACTTGTCCTCATTAAGTTCACTGATAAGCTGGCAGCTGTCCCAGCTGACTTTGGGCAAGGGGCAGAGTACAACCTGGCGTGTCGGCCAATCAAACGCAACATGTGAAGCTCAAGTTTGCACTGTGTAATGTTTACTATCCGTTTCTATGAAGGCAATGCAAATGATTTCCCTAGTTCACCAATGTATCAAAAATGACAACAAAGCAATTTAATATAACCATAAAACAAAATGTAAAAAGTATCATGTACATGTACGATATAATGTATTTTTTCGAAGTTTTCATACTCTTGTTAACATAAAAGTGGAAACAATTTTAAACTAATAGAAATATGGCTGCATCTTTAAGTAATTGATACAGTAATTTCATAATTCATAAAATTGAGTTAAAATTAAAAAGATGTTCTATACTTTGTGACATTGATTTGTGTTTAGGTCATTTTGACATTTTTCAACAGATCTAATAATTTTTAACCTCCAGGTATCAGCCAGATGGCATTTTAGAGCATCGAAGTGGAGGCAGCTGTAAAAGGGACTATCTGTCCTCTGAGGAGGGCGAGTCTGAATTGACCGAATCCGAGTCGCACCTCAACACGCTAAAATCAGAAGACTCGGTTCTGCAGGCGGTTCTGCACCCACCTCCGTCCCCCTCCGAGTATTCATCCAGTGCGGTCAACGTTGCAATTTGTGTGCTAGGTGAGGCAAATTGTATGTTGTCATCTATTTTATATTATCAAAGAGGAGATAAGATTACTGCAATTGCTGATTTCATTTTTCACAAAACGAGGATATACTCGAGTTAGCCACAGAATGAAGTGTTTGCATGTGTGTTTTTTGTCCAAACGCAGTGCTGCTGGTTTGCGTGATCAGCTACCTGACCACTTACCACATCGACTCCATCATTGGTATACAAATATGGATCCTTGCGTCACTGTCTGCCTGCCTCCTGGTCTTTGGCAGTTGCGTCGTCGTCATCTGCAGACAGCCGCAGACCACTCAGAAGGTTTCCTTCATGGTAAACAAGACGTCTGGATTTATTGACTAATGTTGTTGATCATAAAAGCTTACAGTTATTGTGTGCATGTGTGTCTATCACAACAGGTTCCCCTTTTGCCATTTCTGCCTATTCTGAGCATATTTGTTAATATTTATCTCATGGTTCAATTGAGTGGAGACACCTGGATCCGTTTTTCTGTGTGGATGGCGCTAGGTAAGTTAAAGCAAAGTTATTATCGTGATTTAAAACAAAAGAAATAACTAACGATAAAATGGGGGGGGGGGGGGGGTCGTTGGCAAAATAAAATAAAAACTAAAATGCTTCTTTTTTTTTTAAGAGAGAGAACTTACTGAAACTAGATTTTACATTTATGAAACTAATCAAAAACAACTATAATTATAGCAAAAATGGCCTTCGTTTTCATCATTGTCAATTAATATCATATTTACAGGGTTTAGTTAAAATTTATTTAAATGGGTTTGTTGTACATCCATGAAGAAGTAGATTTGTCAAACAGTTTGATAATGTTTGAGAATTGTAGTTTACTTTATTACGCCCCCTCCAACAATTTAAAATCATGCACTCAACAAAATCTCCATATAGTAAAAAAAAACCTCAAATGAATACTAAAACTAATAAGAACTTAATTAAAATGAAACATTTTCAAAGATATGAAAACTGATAAAAACTAACATCCTTGCTCTAAATCCAATTAAAACTACAGTAATATCTGGACTACAAGGCACACCTGAATAAGCAGCGCTAGCTAAATTTGGGGTAATACTCGAGTTTGTTACACATATAAGCCGCACCCGACTGTAAGCCGCAGGTGTTTTAATGTTATTGCCCCGGGTTCCCGCTACTTTCTTTTCCATAATGAGGGCGCAAATTGTCTCGCTCGTTCGGTCTCTCCTACTGCATTTGGGCTCACTTGGTTTGTTTTGCTCTGCCTGACGCTCTTGCGCTTTCTTTATAGTGCGCCCCCTTGTGATCTGATGGATAAGCCGCACCTTTGTATTAGCCGCAAGGTCGAATGCAAGTGAAAAAAGTTGCAGCTTGTAGTCCAGAAATTACTGTAGTTACCATGTAGTTTTTAGGATGTAGCTATCAGTTGGAGACTTACTTAATTTTTTTTATGAGACTGAATATATTTGGATTTGACATCCAAAGAAGAATGTTGAATAAAATGAGATTTTTTTTCTGAATGACACCTTCCAGTCCTCAAGCCATAAACGCAATGGAGCAGGACTGGGCTTGATTTAAAACACATTCCATTTGATAAGTGGTATGCTGAAAAAACAGTATGCTATTTATTCACAGTAAAACTGTCATGTTTTTGTTTTGTTTTTTTGTTTTTTGCGGGGAGATTAAGAAACTGCACCATCATCTACCCACATACATAAATGATGATGTAACTGAGCAAAAGTATCTAAAGTAATACAACAAAAATGTCTTGTAAAAAAGAAAAAAGAAAAAAGTATTTGAAGGTCTAAATAAAATCATGTTAAAATGTGCAAAAGCTTTAGGGGAAATCAAATCAAAAATGTTTCATACAGTAATATGTTTGATGCGGCCCCACTAGTGTTAACACGGCATTCTGATTAATATTGTGTTTGTGGAATATGAATTAAGCAGCAAATCCACCCGTTATTATCCATCTCAGGGGGTGGCCATCTTGTCACTTATTGACAACTGAAAATGACATCACCAGTTGCTCAGGGCTCAGGTATAGCAACCAATCGTTATCTGCTGGGCCCTGAGCAACTGTGACGTCATTTTCTGCCGACAGCAAGTGGCAAAATCCTGGATGGATAAAAACAGGTAGCTTTTTCTGCGTAATTCATATTCCACAAATGCAATATTAATCAGAATGTGTTTAGACTTGTGGGGCCACATAGAACATATTATTGTAAAAAAACATTTTTGTTTTGATTTCTCCTTTGAGAAAAATCGGAATGTCAATGTTTTCTTCATCAATGATAGCTAAAAAAAAATAAAATAAAGGCTCTTCCAACTGTCAGTTGACTTGTGAGCCCCCTAGTGGTCATGAGGCACTAAGCAGCTTCTTAGCCTTTACCAAGTAGTAATGTCATTTTCTCCATCCGTTTACTTCTTTCAGGCTTCTTGATCTACTTCGGTTACGGCATGTGGCACAGTGTGGAGCGCCAGCGCTTTCTCCAGGGCAAGCAGACTGGCTCCAATGCAGGCGAGAAGCAACAGGAGCAGTTCATCTGCCCAGAGAAGACCAGTCAGTTTTGAGGTTACGCCAGTGCTAAGAGACTGAGGCGAAACACATGCAGCGATGCCTTCAGGAACTTGTATTAACAGCTTCATCAACGTGGGCCTCGCTACATTCATTCTATGAAAGCCATGTCAGTATTTTTTTTGTGTGTTAGTGGTCATATGACGAGGGGCTTCTCTCAGCTAAGCTCTTTCAATGTGGCGGACCGCACAAACTGTTGTGTTTAGGGCACAATGGAAAGGACAGGTAACACACTGGAGAGTGACGCAGTCGGTCGGTGTAAGACGGAGATCTTTTTAGTTTGGACGTTACTTGTTACGCATTTAGGTTCTCATTATAAGCAGATTGTCTTTGCAAAACCTTTTTTTTTTATTATTATTATTATTCCTCTCTTCATTTAATGGTGTAAGTGTATTTTTTAAGCGTGTGATACACCAATTATGTGCTATGTGCCACAACGTTATGTACACCTGCACTGTGTAGAGACACTACTGCAAAATACAACCACAACAAATGTTAATGATATGCCGCTTACCCCTCCCTGACAGTGCCTAACCAAACTCAACATGAGTATCTTTGTGCATTCAAATTCTTTTACATATCATTGCATTGTCCAGGTGTGCCTAATGTTGTGATCAGTGAGTGTAGTTTAAAGCACTTTTATTTTATTTCTATTTGCACAAAGCAATTTCATATCTAAATGTAGATGGGTTTTCATCACGATTGTTTCACATGATTACGTCTCTACAAATACAAAAATGTTTAGATTGATTTGCAGTAGGCATTTATTTGTTGCTTTAGTTAATTATCAGAGAAAAAAGAGCCAAGCTACTGTTAGAGTAGACAATATTAAGTATTGTACTCTTTGCGTGTTCAATTAACTGAATGGTGAGATTCTGGTGAAGAAGTCCCTTTGCAAAGGTATCATTAAAACAAGCTTCTGATGACAAAATATGACGACACTCAAATCGTGTTCTGGTCAGATTGTGTCCTCTCTACTCCGGCACATCATTATTTATTGAAAAGTGGGTGAATACGAAAAGTCTCCTCCCATCAGCCCACAGTATATTTGTTTACAACTCAGTGAATACAAGAAAATCCTCCCTTCTGTTCCCATAGCTATAAATCAGATTAGAGAAAAACAATAATCAGCCTGTGCCTCCCTTCCGACCGGCTGAGACCGGTCCTAGACTCCCTTCAAGATAGCAAATGTAAAAACCCGTTGCCCTTCTTCTGAGAGTGAGACAGATAATACAATTCTATTCATTGAGCCATACTGCTATAACTAAATCCAAAACGGCTAAAATATAAATTGAAACTGAAAAACAATGTTAATAACTCATCACTACATTTAGTGTTATGTAACAATTCCTTATTCTTTGCTGCTGTCGCTAAGTCTCATTTAGCAACCTTTATGTATGTTTCAACTGTTACAGTCTGAATGAATTACAGTCATTTCTGGACTATAAACCGCCACTTTTTTTCACTTGCATTCGACCCTGCGGTTAATACAAAGGTGTGGCTTATCCATCAGATCACAAGGGGGCGCACTATATAGGAAGCGCAAGAGTGTCAGGCAGAGCAAAACAAACCAAGTGAGCCCAAATACAGTAAAAGAGACAGAACGAGAGCAAGACAATTTGCGCCCTCATTATGGAAAAGAAAGTAGCAGGAACCCGGTGTGGTAAAATTAAAACACCTGCGGCTTAGTCGGGTGCAGCTTATATGTGTAACAAACTCTAGTGCTATGTTCCCTCAATTTAGCTAGCGCGGCTTATGGTCAAGTGCGCCTTATAGTCCAGAAATTAAGGTATGTAATGGGATTATTATAATGTCCTAGAGAAATTTTGTGTGTTGGAATTTTTTTTAATCACACTATGTTAAACTGGGCTTTAATACTGTATACTAATACCTTTATGAAATTGTATGTTTCCCCCATATCTGGAATTGTTGTCTTTATGCAGCCTTCATAGGATTGGGAATTAATGAGCCGGAAGCACGGTTTATTTTATACAAGCTTTCCTCTTGCCTTTTAAACTGTGTGTCAGAAAGACACTATATCCACAAAACCACACACAAAAACCTGTGCATCCGCCTGTTGACATTCATACAGTTTCCAAGTTTTCAAGTCTGTACCTTTTTTGGTAAGAATACTAAAACCAGTAGATGCCACACAGGGATGTACTGTCATGAGATGGAAATGGAGTAAGCGGTTCAGAAAATGGATGGATGGAGGGCCACTATGAAGAGTAAAAAATGAATAACTCATGTATTTATTTATTTTCAATTTTAGTTCTCTAGTCTGTGCATCATATTGATTTTCTTTTTTAATGCAATGATGATGGCTGAATTTGCCTGTTCCCTGTTCCAATACATAGGCCAGACGAAGAGTAAAGAGCAGCAACCCGCAGCCAGCCTCACTTCAGCTTGTCCTTCACTAAATGCATAGTAGCACAGGGCAACAGCACTTTCTATTGGTAGAATTGCAGTAGGACATCAGAGGAGTGCCTGTCTTTAATATAATCAGATACTTTTAACTTGCGCTTGAAGTTTCCATAATCAGGCAATAGTGTAATTAACATTCATGATTGTAATATTGTCATTGTATCGTTTTGTTGATCACATAAAACAAGTAAAAGCACGATGTGAGGCAGAGGATTTTGCCTCACATAAATGGGCTACCATTTTCCTTTACCAACTTTTTTTTTCATGTAAAGCAAATATTATGTCTTTAGTTGCTGAAAAACACAACACAGTCCATCTCACTGCGCATGTTCATTTCATAAGGCAAGTATGCTGCATTCTAAAATTTTGCTCCAAATAAAAGCCAACAAGGAATATTACGTATAAATAAAGTAACAGTTTTTTTAATCCCTCAATTCTAAACTATCACCAACACCAAAAATAAAATTTTACCAGTTTTAAATGTCAGGCTGATAATTTAATGGCAAACACATTGGTTTCATTTGTCTCATAAAGGTGTAAATATGAATTATCAGCGCCTCACTGCACACCAGCCCAGTGGATTGCCATTAGCCACGTACAAAACGAACGCCATCCACGTAATGATGAAGAAAAGTAAAAACAGGAGGAAAAGCACAGCTGGCAGATGTCATGCATGCTCTTGGCCAGCAGAGGTCGGTGAATAACATCTGACTCAGCAGATCCAAGCGAGCAGTGTGAGTAGTCTCAAATTCCCTGAGTTGTGTCCGACTTTTCTTTCCCTCTCACTCTCAAGGAGGGATGGAGCTGAAAAGCTGAAGAGAGCAGCTGGAGCCTGCAGTGTTCCGGCAAACCTCAGAATCTGACCTCCATTCCCACCCTGAAGCTCCTTTAAAAGCCTGCGTTTGCCTTGCACAGCCTTAGGTTCCAACATCCAGCACATCATGAAGCTCTGCGTTGTGCTTTGCCTGGCTCTCTTTTGGGTGGCGCTCCAACATGGTAAGTGCTGCAACATTTGCCTCAATGCAATTGATTTACATGTATTTGTGTCATGAGGAATTGGCGGTAGCATGATAACATGGTGCTTATCACATCTGTCTCAAAGTTCTGAAGTTTGGAATTGTAATGTTGGCTCGAAAGCTCATTTTTGGTGTTGGCATGTTTCCCAAATGCTTGTTTGTTTTTCACAGCTACTTTTATTGGCTTGTTGTGAGCACATTTTGTACAATCCCACATGCAGCCTGTTTTCTGAGTTTGTAGGTTTTTGACAATCCTGCCTTTGCTAGCAGCTGTCCTTCATTCTTTATTGAAGAATAAAACACGTAACACACACACGTTTTGGTAGGTTTAGTTCATTGCTCACTGCGAATAAAATTAACAGCATTGAGCATCAAAAGTGAGAGTGAAGCTGGCCACATGTGACAGGAAAAAAAAGAAAAAAAGATTTCAAACATCCTGCTCAGATGTTATTACAGCTGCTGCAAACTAAAAAAACACACAACAACAACAGAGTAGCAACTTGGAAACCAGTGTGACCCTCTTTTTATGAATTTACAATAATGGACATTTGTCTTAAAAGAAAACTATTGTGTACCCCCCCCCCCCACACACACACACACAATTACTGATAACAGTTCCCATGTGCCTTAATAAAAACTCAGAGGTAAAAGAATGACAGAACACATATATCCACTTGTCATGCCGTTTTGAGGTATGTTTCTGTCTAATGGAAATGTTAAGTACAGATTATGTTTTCTGACAAACTGGACAGAGTTGGCAACTTAACAACTTTATCGCTATATTTAGTGACACCTCCAGCACACTATGTTATAATATAAACCAATCAGAAGCTTGTTTTTTAAATGTTTTCATCTGTAGTACAGCTTCTCTAGGACACTAATAATTGAAACTTTGTAAGAGAAATTCTTTCCCATTCTCTCTTGATGAACAACTTCAGTTGCTCAACACTTCAGGGTCTCCATTGTACACATTTTCAATGACAGACAGGTCTGGACTGCTGGCAGGCCAGTCTAGTAAGCCCTGCTGTTGCAAAACATGCCCAATGAGGCTTGGCAATGTCTTGCTGAAATAAGATGGGATGCCTCTGAAAAAGACCTTGCTTGGAACTCAGCATATAGTTGCCCCAAAAACAAAAATGAAACATAACAAAAAAGGAACACTGTCCCAACTGTGAAACATGGAAGAGGCCCTGTATTATTTTGGGGCTGCTTTGCTACATCTGGCACAGGGTGTCACAAATCTGTGCAAGGTACAATAGTATTGTCGACAATATTTAATGCATTTACAAACAAATGAGTTAAATCACTTTACAGGGTTTTTATGTCAGCTATCCGCAAATTCTTTTTTAAAGGCTCCTGCCAGCAAGCCAAGAGAAGAAAAGATTCAGGGGAGAACCGCATCAGACCAGGAGGGAAACGGGGGAAGATTCGTCACCCCAAAGTGAAGGAGGGAGGTGCGAGAAGCCACAGTCTGCTGACACAGGTGTTGGAAAAGGGCCGTTTCCTGCGTCTGGGCCCGAGCACGGTTCTGGCCCCCGGGAATAACATGGAGCTTCGATGCAAAGGCAGCAACATCGGGTGGTCTTACCCCACCTACCTGGACACCTTCAACGACTCTCGTCTCAGGTGATCAGCAAGCGCATTCGTGGATAGCTTTGGCTTTGGAATGTAGCTTTAAAGGGGAAGTCAACCTTAAAGATTTCTTGACAATAACATGTTATATGTGACCTCACTAGTCTATGACATTCTTATGAATATTACATTTGTGGAATATGAGTTATGAAGCAAAATCCAGCCATTTGTATCCATCTCAGGCGGCGGCCATTTTGCCACTTACTGTCGACTGAAGATGACATCAATGTTGCTCAGGGCTCAGGCAATTACCAATCACAGCTCACCTTCAGAAAACAGATCATGTGTGATTGGTTATAAACATATTTAGACTACTGAGGCTGCATAGAAGATGTTATTGTTAAGATTTTTTGAGGGGGTTGACTTTATTAGGTATACTGGCACAATATAATGAGACCCAATTCAAGAAGTGTATCCCCCAAAAATTTAATGAAATTTCCCAAGAGTGGATGACCTGCTTAAGTGAATACCTCAGGCAACCTAAGCCTAGTAAGAAGGAGCCAGATGGACACTCATGTAAAGACAAAGCCCTGCATGGCATGTACCACTGACAAATTGATGTGGCTTTCTTACGGAAAGCTGTATGAGCATTTTTTTGATATCCATCTGAAGGTCCAGGATCTTCGTCCTTTGTCCAAGGACCTCAAGATAGATATCAAAACAATACTCAAATAACTTCCCATACTTTCTCTCCTTTCCACCTCCAGCATCGTACAGAGCGACAAGTATAGTCAGCTCATCCTGACGTCGCCCTCAGCTGCCGACACGGGACAGTACAGTTGCTGGGTGATCGTATGCGACGGTCGTGAGTGCCAAAAGGACCACGAACATGTGTATCCCTCCCACATTTATTTTGCAGGTGAGTGAACATACAGCTTTTGTAATGTCAATGTGCAGCAAATCACTTTAATCAACGCCGGACTTTTCTTACAGACAAGGACAACCTCTTCGTCCCATCGGACATCCACTTCCAGATTGTATACCTGCGGCCAGACAAGCCGGCCGCGGTGCCGTGTCGCGTGACCACTCCGCAGGCCAAGGTGTCGCTGCACAGAGAAGTTCCGGCTGAGGAGATCCCTGCCAATGAGACCTTGGTGACCTATGACCCCGCTAAGGGTTTCGTCCTGCAGACCCCCGGCCTCGAGTATCAGGGGGTGTTCTACTGCAAGGCTGTGGCCAAAGGAACACCGCAGATCTCCACTAAATATCAGTTGCTCTATGTTGAGGGTAAAACTGGCTTTACGTGTGCTCATTGAATGTCTGCTGTGAGGCAAACTGTACCTGACCATTCGTTCTGCTGTCCACAGTCCCCAGTAGTCCACCATTTGTAAGCCTGAAGGCGTCTTCTGAGCTGGCGAGTGGCGGCGACAACGTTAACGTGACCTGTACTGTGATAGGGGAGCCGGACGTCGACGTAAGCTTCACCTGGTCTTATCCCGGACAGGTGAGAGAGAGTCTTTCTGGAAACAACAAATGAATCAGTCAATTCACTTTTGAGGATATTATCTCATTCACTGCCAATGACGGCTATAGACGTCAAAAATTCATTTGAACTATTTCTATTAGTTTAACATTGTTTTCCACTTTGGTTAACAAGAGTATGAAAACCTCGAATTGTTTTTATTGTACATTTAGAACAGATATAAAATGTGTGATTAATCGTGAGTTAACTAGTGAAGTCATGCGATTAATTATGATTACAAATTTTAATCGCCCGACGCCCCAAATTTTTAATAATCTTTTCTCTCTTCTTTTTAATCGCGTCAGGCGATTCCATTTTTTATTGTAATTAATTGCATGACTTCAATAGTTAACTCGCGATTAATCACAAATTTTATATAGTTAATAGTTAAAAAATTTTTTTTTACGTCTATAGCCGTCAATGGCAGTGAATGAGTTACTTAAATTTAGAACATAACATTTAAGTTCTTCATAGCAACGCCTCCGGGAAGTGGCTTACCTGACAGGCTTATGTTTGGTTTGACCTAAAAGCAAGTAAGGCTTAAGGAGACTCAAACATTTCTACAGAGGTAGCAGCTCTAACTTCTGCAAGAAGGGTACATAAGGTGCTTAGATGTATACTATTTTGTGTTTAGGTTTTGTATACACGTAGCAGGATATTTTTTTAAACTGAATATTTCCACCCTCCCCTGGTAGAAAAAAAAATCCGTCCACACTGCCTCGTTTGTTTAAAAAAACACATCCACATAAACACATACAAAAATGGAGAAGTGCGTTTTTAAGCTCACTTAGCAGCATGCCAAGCCTCTAGGCGTCAGTAGTGAGCCAAATACTGCTCGACTTTTGACGTCACTTCTAAGGACGCACCGAAATGAATATTTTTGGCCAAAACCGAAAACTGAAAATGAGAAACGCTTAGCTGAAGACCGAAACGCCAAGTCAAGTATCCCCCCCCCCCAAAAAAAGTATCAACATAAAAAGCAATGTTTAATATCACTCAGATTCACCATTAGCTACAGTCCACTCCACATTTTCAACACATATTACTACAGTAACGGTTGAGAAATAAATGAGCTGGATGGATGAAAATAACCACAAGCATACAGTAAGCACACAGTGCAGTGTCATATCATTGCGTTTGTTATTCTATGATAAATAAAGTTGTCGTTAGCATACGACACAGTGCTTTTCTTGCACATTGTTGGACGTTATAATCTGGAGATAAAGCTTTACTTTTGTTAACTTTTTTTGAGTGTCGTCAATTGATTTGGGTCGCTGCTGATAACGCAGTTATCGCCTCAGTCATGTGAAATAAATACGGACGAAAATTTTGGCCGAATATTCGGTGCGTCACTAGTCACTTTCACCATACGTTACACAGGCACGGACTGATGTTTTAAATAAATAAGTACAAATAAAAATACATGTAAACAGTCAATCAGAGTGAGTACATCAAAGGGAGCACGGAGGTAAACAAAGAGGAAAAAAAAAATAGGGGTGTCAACATTAGTGCATTCATTTTGAGTTAATTTAATGCCACTCATTTTTTTAAATGCGGGATTAATGACTTGGAAAGCCTGTACTGGGAGAATTCCAGTCGCATCGCAGCAGACATGTCCACGTCAAAATTTAGCAGTAATACATTTAATAATAATGCATATATTTGTGGAGACTGGGGTTAAGTTGTATTATAAAATTTTAATAATGTGCACAATTTCATAAGTTACTTCATGTTAAAGATTCAATAGCTCTTAATATGAAAATAAAAATGCACTGAGCTGTCATCAACGTCTTACAAATGCAATGATGCCATCTAGCGGCAGAAAAATAACTTCAACACAGATCAATATTGCACTCGTTTTTTACAGTACAGTACATCTTTTTAACTTTAACACAATTTCATGAGTTGCTATGAAATTAAGGTATAAATTACTAAAAGATGCAGCCATATTTTCTTAGTTTAAATTTTTTTCCCACTTTTATTTTAACAAGAGTATGAAAACTTGGAAACAAATATTTAATTGTACATTTAGAACAGATATAAACTGTGATTAATCTGAGTTAACTATTGATGTCATGCAATTAATTACAATTGAACATTTTTAATCACCTGACACCCCTAAAAAAAGCTTCACTGTTTTGTTTTTTTAAACAACTTGAGTTATGTGTGTGAGTGACGTGTCTTTTGTTTGATGATCTTAAACATTAAAGTTGCAAAAAACAAGAATATTAGAAGGAGGTAAATACTTTTCCATGGCGCATGTGCAGTATTTTTAAAACATGACTGGGAAAGATTCGTTGTTGTTTTTTCAGGGCCGGCGTCCTGTTCACATCCAAACTTCATGGAGACTGGTCAATCGAGGGCGGGGTCAAATGACACGTATGACGCAAAGCGTCCTTGACGTGGATGATATGGAGACCATCGATTTCGGAAAGTACTCCTGCAAGGCCAAGAACCAGCATGGCGAGACTCTGGTGATGACCAGCATCATGTCCAAATAGCACCTGTTCTGCTTACGTTGCTTGATTGGTAACACACAATTAAGCAAAATCATTCTGTTCCTTTTTTTAAGACTCACTATTAAAATGCTAAAAAGCTAAATGATTGAGTACATTATGAGTCAAATTAACAAGACAACACAGCTCCCCATCTCCTCCAACACTACAATGCACTTATAGTTATCTGCAGCGCTTCTTCATGCTAAAAGCTTGACACTGGAAAAGACGACGGCAGCATTAAGAGCTTTGCTGTGGCCTTGTAGCCAGTCACGAGCAGAAGAATCTGCTTCAAGTTGAAAACTTCGCCAGGCTGACATTCTAACGCGCTCCATATGTGGAATGTGTTACACATGCCCAGAACGTGTTTTGTTTTAGTGCTGCTTCCACCCTGACTTTCTCAACAGTGACTTTCTACAGAAAGCTCAAGACTCATTAGCAAGTAAAACAAAAACGAGTGTTTTAAAAAATGGAAATAGAAATAATAGAAGTAACCTGCTTCAACTACCAATAAACAGCAAGATATTCATGCCAAATTAAGAACAAGCATTTTTTCCCCCTATTGCTATTGCTGCTCTTTAACAAGAAACTGAATAGAAACATTTTAAAATATAATTTTTCTTTTTCTTTTCCAAGGATGTCCACCAGGGTCGAGTCTAAGGTCAGAAGCTCAATTCCATTACCACATTTATGAAAGAGAAGTTTTGGGGTCATAGGCACTCAATCAGTTAGCTAGTCAGTGGGTGGGTTTCCATCCACCTATTTTTATCCGAATTTTCAAGAATTGCGAAAAAGAAACTGAATGGAAATGCCAGAAATGCAAAAAAAGGCCCAACATTCGCAAAAAAAAAAGTTTTTACGCTTGGAGGGGGTTGTTTTTGAACCGTATTGAAAAAAGGAACGAATAAGCGACTACAAAATCGGATATACGTTGCACGTTTTGACCGATACTACGTCACACGCACGTTTGTAGTCACAATAAATGGCGGATGATAAAGTAAGATATGTTTGGGGAGACGAAGAAACACGATTCTTTTTATAATTAAAGGAAAAAAACAATGCGATTTTAGATGGCTTCATTAACATCAGCTCTCAATGTAACGACACACTTCACTTACATGCGGGAGGGAAGCCAACAGGACAAACTACTTCTGTTCAGTCCGTCAAAAACAAGATTCCCACCTGGAACTCCCCATTGTCCCAAAGTTCTGTCACTGCAACGTCATCTCGCCGCGCATAATCGCAAAAGAAGAGCGGATAGAAACGGGCATAAATCGCATGTCTGTTTTGCGCATTTTCACAAAATTCGCATAACAATTTCGAAACATTTGGATGGAAACCTGATGAGTAGCACCTTGGCTTGACAGAGGAGCCCACCTGAAATATTCCTTGCTAAAAGAAAAAATAATCAGCTAACTCCTAACAACATAAACACTCAGCTAAAATTCTATTTATTGGGGGGCTTGAGCCCATGATGTCCACCTCGTTGCTTTTGTTACCGGTTGTCTTCCCGTCTCTGTGTAACAACCCGTTGATGCAGTGGAGGTTTGTGGCATCATCTTCTTTGATGTTTTGCAATGGTGAAGTATTGTTGATCAATTCTTAAAATGTGAAACGCACGATGAAGGGAAACTGTTTAAATACCAATTTTAACTGAACCCCAAAATGTATAGGATGCATTTTGTAATACAACTTGTTAGAGGACAAGTTGCGCAAAAAGTACTGAAACATTGAACAAATAGCCAATAATAAAACCAAGTGAGTAGTATATCAGAAGAAGAAAAAATGCATTTCATATAGCAGGTTTAAAATAAAGTTTATTAATTGCATATTTCAAAGAACGTCAACACACCAATAATAGAATTTACACTCAAATTCTGTATAGGAGACATTTCCAAGACAATGTGCGGAAACAAAGCCACCTACTGCCAA
Source organism: Leptonotus elevatus (assembly GCF_054856555.1). NCBI lineage: Eukaryota > Metazoa > Chordata > Actinopteri > Syngnathiformes > Syngnathidae > Leptonotus > Leptonotus elevatus. The sequence continues at coordinate 6,779,677 of NC_141247.1, forward strand.
CAGACCCCAATTTTAAAGATGTGTTACGATTCCTCAAGGGGGCGAAGTTGGGCCCGACATACAGAACACACAGAATTGGGATTGGTCCCGTGATCAAAAAACAAAAAGAGTAAGGGTAACATATTTGAGAGGGATGCAGTACCTGCCATAGTATCAAGCTGGTGCCTTGCTAAACGGTTAGGTTTAATTTTACACTAAGACAGTTGGGGGGGGGGGGGGGGTCACACCTTAACGTAATCGTGACTAAAAGGTGCAGGAATCCACAGCCTGAATACGGCAGGGCTGTATCTGAATATGTGTTATCAAGGAACATGCAGTGTGAGTGCTGAGCTTCCAGTGGCTACAAGAACAAAAAACAAACCATAAAAAATACAAAATAAATCACAGTTCATGACATACAAGTCCTGAGATTATTTATCCCCTCCATCCCTCTATAGCCAAAGAACAACATGGCCTTGCTTATTAAGTGCTTGTGCGCATCATTTTTACAGTCTGCATCTCTGTCTATCTGAAAAATATGATAATACCCCCACAGGCTGATGATAACGTTACCACGCCAATAGCTCAACAGGGTGACCTTTAAGATAGACGACGCCAGTGAGTCTGTTTGCTTCCTGGAAGCAAGGGGCCGTCGTTATCTGGGCGAGAGCGGGAAGGCCGGGCAGGCTGCAGGGCTGAAGTGGGATGGAGACAGAGAGCTGGGGGACATCTTCTGCGGGCTGCTCGGTTCTCCGTTCTGGAGTTTCCAGAGCAGCTCTTCATTCTCCATCGACAAACGCTTGTTCACATTGGACTCCTTCTGGAGGGATTCTTGCAGCGCAGTCTGCTCTGTAGACAGTTGCCTGCGAGAGACAAACCCATCAGCTTAGACAACCAACAACACATTTCCGTTAATAAAAATAGGAAATGTATGTTTATAGACGACCATAGTGCATGTTCTGGACTTCTTCATCATGCATTAGCAAGCAGATGAAGTTCAAGTGTAGCTATTTTATCTTGGGCAGATATTAGCCTTATTATACACATTCACAAATGAGTCAACATTAAAGATGGCCTTTTTGAGCAATTTTGAAATCTTGGGTAATAATAACACTAAACAAGAACAAGTACCTAATAAAGGTGTGATCAAAAACCTTTGTGATGCTGCATTGATGAAATTAAATCCAATATATCCCATCGGGAACAATTATTCGTACCGTATACAGTACAGCCAATAATCCATATCAAACGACAGCATTGATATTTGAGTTAACAGGAGTCAACTCCTAAAGCACATCATGTGGCTGTAAACTCACTCACCTTGAGAGAGCAGCATATCTCTCCATGCGAGCTTTGAGGTCCTCGTTCTCCTGCTGGACCTTCTTAAGGCTCTCGTCTAACTTCACATTTTTCTCAAGCTGGCAGACAAAAAAAGGAAGGGAGCGAACAATGCTATATTTGACACCAGCACGCAGTCCCCTCGTCTCGGCTCTCGAGCTTACCAGTTCGTCAATTTCAATCATCATCTTCTTCTGTTGGTGAAGTTGTTTGTTTTTTATATCCAGCACCACCTTCAGGCTTTCCAGCTCTTGCTCCAGGTAAACCGTGTGAGAGTCCTTCTACAGGGAAAGAACAAGAACATTTTGGGACTCCTTAGATCATAGAAAAACGGCAACAACACTCCAGCAACAATTAATTTTTATAAATAATAGAACAACTTGAGTGCACTAATCTCAACCCCATCACATAATTAGTGATAAACTAGAATATTTGTTTTAGCTTTAACAGGGAGAGCATTTTTGAAATGTTGACTTTTTTTTTCTCCTGCTACTGTCAGCAATCCTATGGTGGGCGGGGTTTAATGAAGATCCCTTAATTACGTGGCAGAATGCTGAGTGGGTTTTGAATCAATACTGATGCAGACTCGCTTTAACACTGCACTCAGAAGAGATGAAAAATTGGAAAGGGCAGTGTTTTTAGTGAGTTGGCAAGCAGATCATGATGTCAGTCATTCAAGATGGGGTTTTTCTTGTGGATGGTTTGGTTTATGATTTTCCCACCCGTACAACAACATCGAGATACAGAGACCAGCACCTGACTTTCCGCCAGCTCTCTCCGCTTGTTCTCCTCTGCTTTAAACTTTTCGATCAGGTCAGCGTTTTCCTGAGTCAGCATTTGAATCTGTGCCTGCAGAAAAAAGGCAGACTTTAATGCATGACATGGTGACAGGTTGTTTGTCTTGGAAAAAAAACAAAAACAGTCCAACTTACAGAGAGTGCTGCTTCTGAATCCTTCAAACTTGCATCCAAACACTCCAGCTGCTGAGTGTAAATTTTCCTGAGCTCTGAAAAAGATAAGAAAGAAAAACATTCCGTTAAAATGATTGAATACATTGAGCAAGCTGAATATTTAGCATCAAGTTGTATATAGTGGAAATCCAAAATGACATGAAATGTAGCTCTCCATCACTCACCTTCCAGTGACTGTTCATGTTGTTGTTCAACACATTGCAGCTGTTCTACATGGCTGTGCTCCAATTCCAGCTTCATGGAATCATGACTGACTTCAAGTTGTTCCATCTTTTGGAGAAACATTTCAATTACTAGCTCATCCCAGAGTTGATGTGCATTCACTATTTTTATAATGAGAGCAGCAAACCTGCTTTTCCAGCAGAGCTTTGCACTTGACCGCCTCCTCCTGGTAGCTGAGGTGGACTTTGTCCCACTCGGCCTGGTAGAAGGCCTGCAGCCTCTGCTCCATCTCTTCCAGGTCCTTCTGGTGCTGCTCCTGCAGTCTCCGCATTGCACACTCCAGAGCATCCTGCAAGTCCTGCTTTTCCTTTTCCAGTCGTTCCGATGAATTGGCTGAGCACTCTGCAGAATGTAAATGTCTATTGAGCACACTTACTCTTGATATCCACGATGCCTGGGTGAGGTTATGTGGCTTTGAAATGTAAGGCATTTGCCCAAACTTGGCAAAGTTACATTTTTTTCACATTGCAAAAACTGGACCATGGGTAAAAGATTTCAGACGAGGCCCTTCGACCTTGTAATTGTTGCTCTTATGAACATTGTGAAAGCACAGACATTTGTTCTGCTTCTGTCTACTAGTCTCAATGTCTCAGCTGTTTATATTCAACATGAGCTGCTCAACCGTAGTTGCTGAGTGACTAAATCCTTAATGCAGCTTTCATTGAATTGGACCAATGATGGATCCATCCATCCCATCCATCCATATATAATTCACAATAATGTCTGAGAGTCTAATAGTTTAAACTGGTGGGTTACAGAGGAATACAAAATGACTGTGGGAGTGTGAAGCACCACCCTCGGCAGACTGGAATAATCGTAGCAGATCCAGGAGCAGAAGCAAAGCCAATACTGGGACCAGCTACCAGGCTGTGGCATGTAGAGGCCAAGAAAGTGCATTCCGCAACCATGTGCAACTGTGATCTGGTCATATGAGCCTTTAGTCCAATTCCGCCCCTTGAAACAAACACCATTTGGCTCGTATGGTGAATGTGGATCTATTTGATACCATCACTAAAGTTAGATGTTCTGGCCCACAGTTTCACATGGGATGGACCTTTGGGATTAACAGATAGAGATAGATGCAATGTCTGGCATAATTTTAAGGCAGCGTGGCACTGACTGGATAACAGTGATGGCTGAGGACATCAATGGATTTTTTTTAGGATGAATGTAAGGCCTGGAAAGGAAAGTGAACACGAACACTTTCAAACAGTTGTTGCTAGAGTACATGCAACAAGGTCAACTTGAGGTCAGGGTAGCTGACGGACCACTCGACAAAAGAATGCGTTAGATCAGTGCTCAGTATTTAATAGCGGTCATGTGTAAGTCCCGAGGGACTTGAAACAAGGTGTGTGTGTGTGTCTGCATAACAAGCTGAAAATAAGATTAATGGAAATAAATCATTTGGAAGGACTGGTTTTATCAAAAGGGTCAAGTAAGTGGACAGAAAACGGTTTGCAAATATTTGCTTTTTTTAAGGCACATAAATCTTCAAAACATTGATGGCAAAATATTAGACAAATATCAAATTAAATAATTGATTTTCAACTTTACAATGTGTATTTTGGGGGGAATATTTTATTTTACAAAATGTAAAACGGATTCCTTTTTTTTTATTATATATAGTGATAGCATTGCATCAGCCCCGAAAGACACCAGTCTAATGGGCATCTGCCCTGTACGCCAGATGGCCAGTCCAGCCCTAGGCTTCACTTATTGCCCTTTTCAAAGTACTCACAATGATTAATGGAACATGCTCCTATGGTGGGAAGTAAAAGCTTAATCAAGTATCACTTCAAAACAGTTCCTTGACCCTATGCTATGAGTCAGGGCGTTGGCACCATCTTGAAACTTTAAAAAAAGAGCACCAAACCTGTGACTGAGTTGTTTTTTTCAGTGAACCTTAGCTGAACACGGGTTCCACAGGGGGGGAAAAAATGCAAATATGCGACTTCGTGAATTGCAAAATGCAAATAAGATGGCGTTCACATCAATTTGTAAATTAACACGGCTACTGTTAACATTTTGAGACTTTTTTTTGGATAAAACAAACTAAGTGAACAAAAAGCTTACTTAATGGTTGTTGTGAGATAATTGTTTGATGCTTTGCTTGCACACATACCGCATGTTTTGCTTAAAATTGAAAACGAAGAGTGCTCAAAGCAAACAAAGCAAAAAAATTCATTGGAACAAAATAAATGGCTGACTGCTTTTAGGATGACATCGTGGCCTTACTATTAACTGTGTAACAAAAATGGATTTGAATTGGAAAATCTGTTTTGATTTAACTGAACCGACCGAATACACTATGTATCGAGATACATATTGAACCGTCTTATGAGAGATGGACAACAGGTAATCAGGGTTAATGTTGCTGATGATTTGTTTCTTTGAATTGAACTAGAATAGTTTGGGCTACGCAGAGCTCATAACATATCAACATCGAAGCTACAGCTGTACCTTATTGAATCGTAATCCCACTGAATCAAATGCTTCCGCTTGACATGTACTGTTCTTGACTTGTATCGTACCCCATGTATTGGGATAAGCATCAAGAGATGCACACCCCCCCGCTTACTCCCCATTGTTGGGTTGACAGTTATGAAACTTTTAAGCGTAAGACAAGTGCCATGTGTGTACAATCACCAAGTGCAAGTCCAGGGTCATCTTACCGAGCTCTCCTTGGAGTTTGACCAACTGCTGAGAGAGTTCTCTGCATTGACCCGTGGCTTCATCACGCTGCACACAAGTTAAAACACATCCAACACATGAAATCAAAGAGACAACGAAATTAAATCTGACACAAACATTTAACAGAGTTTAGATGGCTAAATTATTGTAACATTAAAAAAAAAAGACAATAATGCCACATATTATTAAAAAACAATATGACGAAGTCACGGATGTTCATTGGAATGTTTAATGAATTCAGTTAGCCAGGATATTAGCAAATACAAATACATGACTACAGTTGCTGACAAAAGTAAACATCATGAATAAGGGAGGAGAATAAAAGTAAAACTTGATAGACAACTCGTGTTCAGAGTTATCTAATTATTTGTGCTGGCACGGTTCCTTGATATAAAGACCAAGTCTGTGAAGCAGCACTTGCTGCGGTGCTTTTTAAGAAGATAAGAGACACGTAACCGTTGAGACACTTAATCTACTCTTCTACTGTGCCAATCCCTAATTGTGATCACAACATGCCACATAATGAATGGCCATAAATCTAAATGTTAAAAAAATAAAAGCAAACATCACTCTCCAATACAAAACATACACCAAAGCCTTTCATCTGCCATTTACAACAATGCCTATAAATGAAGCATCTATGGAAGTTACCTGCTTTGCAGCACAGGGAGCATTAAGGCACACTCTGCTGCCTGAACAGCCCATGACATCAGCCTTCGATCCCTGGATACCCCTGCCCCCCACTGGGGTTTGGACACACCAAGTAAGCCAGGACAAACAGCGGTCCAGGTGGACGCACCACCTCCATTTACATCCTCCTAGATTACAAGCTGTTGCTCCAGCTGAGCTAACTGACTGCTAAGTGTACTGCTGTATTAAAACAAATACACACACACACACACACACGAAGGGGCAGGCTTCCAAGGGAAGAACAGGCTCCACCCTACTGAGGTGAGGTCACTTTAAGACAGCACATGCAAGCAGTCCAAATGGAGCAACCAGATCATTTGTAGACATGATGGAGCAGACCTTAAGATGGGAAGTGACCTTCCCAGGGGGACATGAGGACAGCTTTCATTACTACCATCCCCCATTCTCATCCAACACAGCATTAAATCATCCGCTAAAGCTCTGCACCACTCCCTCTGTGGACCTCATGCTCACAATTCCACCGTTACACGCCCTTTTTTGTACAGTGACACATCAGATGTCCAGTTTCACTTTTTAGCAACTAATCTCAGGCAATAATGATCTGCAGCTGGTTGACCAAGGAATTAGAAGCCAGTTCTCAACTATCGCACTGGATGAGAAAATTGTTCTGTACTGTGAGAAATGCTGACAAAATTTCAAATTGCCAAATTCTGTCTGCCAAGAGTTGATTTCAGTGCATCAAGTTACACTATCTGGGACATATTTTGAATGTCAAAGTCAGTAAGAGTCAAGTTATTTGCGTGTTGCCTGCTACTTTCACAGCCAGTTGTCCACAACATTATCACACCATTCAAACAGATGATAAGAAACAATGTGCAGAGCTGGCTAAGTGGTACGGCCACAAGCTCATTTTACCATATCAAGCCAACAGCTGGGGCATTCTCACACTGTGATGGGAAGAGCCATCTATTCTTGGGCCTTTGAATGACCAGTAGTTTCCACTGTGCACTGCCGGCACACAATAACCGTCTCATTTATAAGCATCCTTAGCGTTACAATACTGCGTATAGAATTTTAATTAATTATACCATCTTATATTTTGCTAATGGAGCTGATGCATACTATGTGCTTTGTGTGCTGTAAAAGGGAGTGAGTGAGGGCTGAGGGAAATGACACTGTCTTGCGTTTGTTGATGCAATCAGTTTCACAATCCTGCCAAGCAAAAGAGGAAAATGGTGCAGGGATCAGTGATTGGGTCAAAAGTATCAGCAGGATATATGTTGACCGTTTCAACACAGGGAGCTTCAACAACCATATTGTCACATGTGCTTCAAGTGAACTCTTTGTTGAAAACCAATTTGAAGCTCCCTCGTTTTAAGGCTTAAATTGTGCATATTGTTGGCATCTGGTGGAATCCTTGTGCTTTTAGCAAAACGGCATGTTTGTTCAACCTTTACATCGAAGACCACAGCCATTTTCAACCCTTTCGAATGGTCCCAAAAAAAAAGCATGCATGTGAACTAACCAAAAGCATATATTCGTGAAAAGATATAACTGACACCAGCTATATGCAACTGCAACTATGCAAAATATTGTCACAAGGGCTCATCCTGCTATCACCTGACAAGGCAGACAAATTAATTTGACAACTAGTTAGTATTAAAAACTACATCAAATACATTCAGAGACAGTTTTTCAGTATGTTAAAAGTGTGTGCCTTCCCTATGCTTCTTATTGGTTCTTAAGTACTAGTGGTGCAGTGTCTTTGTCATGATTTCAGTTACCTCATAATTAAGTGAATCACAACTGTATATGTACAAAAGCTAAACAGCACCTTATTAACACAAGAATACAACAAATCACCAAAATTCACATGCACATCTCTACTCATGTCCACTTCAACCTCTGAAAAGATGTAAACAATTGCCACAGTATTTTGGATTTTATGGGTATTGTGCCTTTTTTCCTCACTATAGTTGCACTTTTAAGCTTACTGACCCTAAAGCAAAACTGTATATACTGTATGTATACCTATACAGTATATATACATGACTGACTGACTGAACCAATTTTCCTTCTTGCTTTTTTGATGTATTTCTTAATTAAAGCCCAAAAGGGTGTTCTTCTTTTTTTTTTAAACAAACTAAGTTTTGTGGAACAGCCATTGTTTGTCTTTTTTCTCCCAAATTTATTATTTATGATCATCGTCCAAGCGGTGATTCCATAATTTTGGCCAGGGGTTGTATTAAAGATATTTGAATGATAATTGGCCAACTGCATCAAGAAATGTATTGCTTTTCTAGTGATCATGGGGCTCTTCACATTCTTGCTTTTGTTTAGCAACTTTCCTATCCGAGTGAGAAGGCACAATATTTAAAGAAAAGGTTGTTTGAATTCTAAATTCTCTTTGAAATCTCTAGCCTTGCTGTAACCTTTGACTCACCTTTAGCATAGTGACCAGACTTTTTGAAAGGAAATGTTACCCATTCTATGTTACGGTCCAGGCTACAGACATAGTTTAATGACCAAGTCAATACGCTCATCAGCAATACTTGCTGTTGCACAATGACATTGATTAAGAAAAGTGGAATCTGAGATTGGCTGATGACCAGTTCAGGGTGTACCCTGCCTACCGCCCACTGACAGCTGGGATCGGCTCCAGCATGGCCGGTTTGGAAAATGGATGGATGAATCTGAATCATTTAAAAAAATGCTGTATTTTCCTGTTTGAAAGGAAGCACCTTTTCATCTTGCATTGACCCAATGATGCTTCCCACAAAGGTTAAGGAAAGGTGGTATAAAAGGTTAGGCCACGACTTTCCAAATATGCCCTACAGGTTGTTCACTACTTTTCAAGATTAATTGAATGGATGAAGTCCTTCATGCTTCAAATCCTTCGAAGAGTTGTTTTGACTATTATTCATATCAAAAAGACTGATGACGCACATCAGTTATCAGCTTTAAAGTGAGCCTTGTTTTTTTCTCCTAAAAAAACCTTGTAAAAAAAGATCAATCTAATTGCTGTTTTTTTATTTGTGATTAATATACCATTACCTGAATACAATACATTCTTCCTAACATTTTGCTTCAGTGATTAATACAATTTGAAAATTCATATTGATCATATCACCACCTATCACTGTTAATCAAATATTTTACTGAATTAAAAAAAAAATCTATATTTTTACTATGAGGAATTAAATTCTCTGTGCAGTCAGCAACATAATTGGGGCTTTTTACAACAATTTGTATATATATATATTTTGTAATCCCTCTTTTGTTGTCTCACACAAGTCAACACAATTACGCTCATGCATATTAAAGAAATAAAAGTAAAAACCAATATGTAACCAGGGGTAATGACTGTGTAGTTTCCCAAGACATCATTTTGTTTTGACAGTAATATAAGAAGGAAGAAAGATGATTGAAGCTGAACTGTGTCGTGATCTGTCAGGCCTATTCATAATGGATAGTGGGCAAGAATAAACCCTGGAGGCATTTGCTTCCTGGAAGTCAGTCACATGACACTGTTCGATGCATGATATTCAAATGTGTTTAAATATCCATGTTTAAAAGAAAACTGTTGAGGTGATGAATTGTCTGTATGTATAAATAGCATTTCGGTTGCATTATTGTTAGTATTATAGCATTATTATTGTATTATATATTATTTACTTACCGTATAACAGTGTAATTGGCCGTTATTCTCAAAATAATTGTGCATATATTTCTAATTAATTGTACAATAATTAAAATCCCCCCAAAATGATCATACCTCAGCCAGCGCTTGATGCAAGACAATCGTCACCGCTTCAAATCTGCAGTTAGAGGCTGCAAGCAGTCCCACAAGATTCTGGATCCTCTGGACATTTCTGTCATCCCGTTGGACATTAAGAGGCACCACATCTGGAGGTCCAATATTATCTTTTGCTTGGGATGTTGAAACTTGCTGTCGGGAACCATTTTTCAGCTTGTTCTTTTCTACTGTAAAAGAAAAAGCATCAAGAGTCGTGATAGTGTTCATCATCATCATCAATCCCCCTTCCATGAGCGTAATACGGTACTGTACATGGTCCGACGATACCCGCCTCAACTCAAAATGGTCTTAAATGATGCAGCAAGCGCCACTGCCAAAGTTGTGGATGGTTCTACAGTCAACATGTGTCCAATTAAGTGCACTGACAATTCCCAGCACTGTTTCACAGATGGCACGGCATAAAAATGGATCCTCTAAATGCAATTCGTTTTCCATTTCCTAATTCAATCCAGAGCTCTGTGGACCTAGTCACCAAGGGCAGCTTGTTTTGCTAGTGCAGTCTAGATTTACATCAGTTTTATAAATAAATTACCCCCCACCCACACACACACACACACACACACTCGGAATCCAACAAACAAGAGACCTTTGTTTATTAAGAACATTTGTGAGAATAGAAAAACACAAACTTTGCATGATCATGATATTATAACATAAACATTATGTTTAAAGTAGCATAAATAATTCACACATTTAGAAAAAAAAAATGTTTTGCAATGTCCGGTTCACCAGGAGGAACCATACACAGTGTTGCGCAACATTGCAGATAAGGCTAAACTGAGACATATCTGGAATACCAGCTTTCACTGAGTATAATTTATTGTACCAACAGGGTTGTCAGTTCACTCAATCAGTGAGTAGACAATTAGTGATTTAAAATGAACAAACAAACCATAGCTGTATACATTCTGTAGTGTGCTCTGATCTGGACACTTTAACACCAAGTTACAATAATTTGAGATTTACTGCAAATTCAAACAAATTTCATCCATATAGCATAAAGCCAACTACATTAAGTACCATTCATGTAAAAAGAAATCTAGGCATCGTGGTCTGAGTTGATTGCTCACCTAAGCACAGGAAAAATGGAGGAACGCTATTAATAACATGAACGCTTGAGTGTCAATGCTAACACCAGACCAAACAAAATGCCTATACCGTGAAAAGCAACAAGATTGTTGTTTGCAAAGCTGTCAAATAAGGCATATAATACAAATGTGAAAAATAAATACAGCATATAATAACTTATAGTAATATAAAGTAATTGTGATTGGTAGAGCAGATTAAAGCTCAATAGAATTATTTGTTTGATGGGAAATGCACATTTTAAATCTATAGACATTGGATGAACTTGATTTGACGTTTATAGTTCTTGTTGCCTGTCAGCAAATCGGTTTACTTGAATGAGATTGCCCTCTGCTGTCTGTACAAGAACCATCACTTTCAAATATCTATGTTCATATACACTGAGCTTTTGCAGTGTAATGTGATGAGGATATGGGATATGATAACATTTTCCAGAATCAAGCAACATTCAGGAATGTGCACAACTATATTCCTGGAAAATTAGCTCCTTTTAAAATAATATAAAGATTCAGAGGTAATGTTATGTTACATGCGTTTAGTTAACATTTTACTTCAGATAATAGATGGGCATTCAACAACTCCATTTAAAGCATTCAAGCTTTCAGTTGTTGGAGTAAGTGGACAAAATGCTTCGGATTGGACAAAGACAGTTACAGAATGGTACTTCTTCAGAGCATACGGAATTATTCAAACAATAATTAGTCATTTTCCACTGTATTGTAACTTTTGTGCAGCTGGTTGTCAGAGCAGCTGCATGCAGTGTAGAATTAGGGACTTTCAAGAAGAAGAAAAAAATCTGCAAGTTGTTACAGACTGCTCCGTTTGCTCTGACAATAGATATCAAAAAGGAAAAGGAGAAAAAAAACAGTTACTGTGGTGTTTTTGTTGGCATGTAAGGAGATATCACAGCATGGAACTGGTGATGAGTTGTTCTGTTCGTCACGTCATAATCACTTGCTTTGAGTTCTTTGTTAGCACAATGAAAGAAAACTCAGTTCAGTCATACTTTTACGTTACATGGGACGCTACGTTTGTTCACTACTACATCAGATTTGTGAGATTTCTAAGCTAAATTATAGTAGTAGTGTCATTTGTTTAGATAAGTTAATGCTAAGAATTATATTATATTTTCAAAAATCTAAATGGCAATTAAAGCATTCAACTTTTATGGGAAACCAACTAGTTTTCCTACAGTACTGATATACAGTCACTGTGAGGTTCAACGTAAAGCCCAAAATAACCTTGCCTCATTTTAGGCTCAAACAAGATAAGTGGGTCTTCTCCATGTGGCCAAAAATTTCCCTTTTCTCTCTCTCTCCATTTCTCTGTCTCCCCTTTTCACTCATGCACAAATGTAAAAACCATGCATGGCTATTGAAATGGTTGTACAGTGAAAGCCAACATTCTAATCTAATTTGTATCCACTGCCCTGGATGAAATTACGGTGACTTGCTGTATTTAAATGAAAGCTGAACCTCCTGCTTAAGAGACAAGTAAATAGCCATGCTAAACATAGAGGCACACAGTTTACAACACGAGTCAAGTACTGTAAATAAAACATTAGCAAATTGAGGCCATATAGCCGAGCCAAAATGAGATGACTAACCTGCTTGGAAAACCACCGTGTTTCTCCGGCATCCTGACAGCAGCTGAATGTTTCGGAGTAAGCCTTTTGCTGTCAGACGCACGTGGATGTTTGAGGGTGAGAGCTTTGGTAACCATAACATCTCTCAAAAATCAAGGTAGAATGCCACCGCATACATATACAAGTTTTTGGAGAAAAAAATAGTTAAATGTTATAAAGTTGGCTAGAACCCCCCCCCCCCCCCCCCCAAAAAAAAACTACAAGGCATGAGTCGCACCCTCGCCTCCAAAAAAACAACTATGCCATTGAGACATAACAGACAGAAAAAGGGGACAACTCCCAGGTCATCATGGTAGAGTCTCCATGTAAGGACATTCAGCAATATTTTGTATAAGGCCTTGCAAACTGCTGGTAAAGCGAGTCTTCAGTCATTGACCAAAACACTAGCAGCACTGTAGCTCAGGCAGGATGCTAGGGCAGGAAGGTGGGTGGGTGGGGGCTTCTCAAGGTTGAGAGTGGCGATGGGAGGAGCAAGCAGGAATACTGGAGCCAATGGGAATTTGATCTAGCTCTCCATGCTCTCATGTTCTACCATTTCATCCTGCTTCACTTCTATACTTAAAAGTGCAAACTTGTCACTGTTGGCTGAACTGAAAGCAGCCTTGTAGAGTCACATTTATTTCTCAATGCACTGACCTCTGTTAAAAACTGCTTACCTGGTTTACTTGGTGTTAAACCAACAAATCTAGAAGATGCGGTTCTTTTTAGAGGACCAGGAGTAGAAGTAGTAGCTTCTTTGTTGGTACTTGTAGGCGTGTTTGTTGTGGGTAGAACTGTTAGGGACACAGAAAGACGTTTTAGAGGAAAAACTGAGTCATCAAATAATAACCATATCTGTGATGCATGGGGCAAAAGTAAAGTTAGATTACACAAATTCCTGACTATATTACAGTATAGTATAGTACAGTATAATACAGTATAGTATAGTGTAGTGTAGTGTGGTGATAGGATGTAAATGATATACTTTGATTTAGGGATTCAGCTGTGAGTGTTTAAGGACAGTCAGTGAAAGTCCTCTTGTAAGGCTAGAACTGTCAAATTAATCGATTAAACGGCGAGTAATCGATTATCAAATTAATCGACAACTGTTTTAAAAATGGAGTAATCATTTAGGAGCCATTTTTTAATTTAAAATCCAAATCCTCTCGTTTCAGCATATCAATTGTTCACCGATTTCTGTAGTCAAGACTGATTATCTTCTGTGTTTAATCAAAATAAAACATTTGCGAACATCTGTTTTCACTTTGGAAAACAATGACTCAACCGGTAACATAGTAGGTACAACATCAATCCCCCCCTTTTTTTTTTTATCACTATACAAATATTAAGTACAAAATAAACACCAATCACTGGTTAGTAAACAGTAATCAGGGGGAAAATGCTTTTGTAATACACTTTAATGCAAAATTAAAACAAATCAGATTAGTCGATTAATCAATTGAATAATCGATTGAATAATCGATTGTAAAACTATTCGATAGTAACAGCACTACTAGACACATTTCAACATGCGCATGTTGATGTTTTTGTAAATAGGTGTGATCTTACTTTGTCCAGTCCACCTTCCAGGGGTTGGTATGACTCTTGCTTTCGTTTTAACAGGGGTTTGTGCAGCTACAGCAGAAACTGTGAGGCAAGGATAGGTAAGCGGTTCAAAACTGGGCATGTGGCAGTATCACAAGACACTCTTGCAATAACAGCAACTTTGCTAAGTGACATTAAATGAGAAGGATTTTCGACAAGTCTTTGCCTTTAAGTGGGTCACTATTAAGACCCTCTCCTCAACATCTTGTTCAAATTTAAAAAAAAGTATCTCATACTTGAAAACAATCAGCAAAAGCCTCATTTCATAACACACAAATCACACTTGGACCCTGACATCCCTACGTAAGACACTGACAGGCTCACCTTGTGTATTTGCTGCACCTTCATTCTGATCACTGTGAATGCTTCCTCTGTTGAGTCTGCTGGATGGCACAGAAGGCTTGCGAGGTAGTCGAGAGGTAGGAGTAGAGGGAGGACCCATGAAAGTGGGACACAGAGTTGCAGGTGGTCGGAATACACTCAGCTGGGGTTTGACATGTGCTGCCGAGGCTGGGTCTCTTGTTCCCCAATTCCTCTGACTCCCTGTTATGAAATTAAATGAGGAAACTGGTTAGGATGGACAGACTGCTTGGTGGTGCATTTCTCAGGATTGAAACACAAAATTTGCTAAAACATATCAATCACCATTTAATACTGTTTTAATTAATTAATGAAAAAGTTAACCTACTCTATTCTTAAATGACCATACTTAAATAAAACTCATCAATGTTACATACTCCAGACAAAATATAAAATTTACAACAAAAAATATTGCATTGTCAGAATGCATCCTTTTGGAGAGAAGATCGCGACGTTGCTATTAAAACATTGAGATCATATGTGAACAGCAGTGCTGAACTTTCCTGTTCCTTCCCATGTTTTTCCAAGCACGAAAATGAGTTCTACTCACAGGAAAACTATTTTTCCTTCCCTAGGACTGCTCTTAAAATGATGACCAAGGGAAAGATAGATGAAAAGAAACCAGACGTGAGATTATTCTAAAGGACCGTTTCCCTGAAATACAAACTGGTAAATGTCACCCTCTAATGGAGAAGCTACTAAACTTTCCAAAATATTGTAGCAGCAACCAAGTCAAATACTTTATAATTTATACTACACCTTTAAAATGTACCTGCAATTTGATCATTTTACCTGCAGTCATATTCTGCTTAGACTTCGGGGTGCCAACAGACTGAATAGCAGGCCTGGGACTGGCATTGGGAGGTTGCGAAAGATATGTTCCTTTTGGTTGGTTTTGGGATGGCGGTCCTTGGGTTCGGCTCTTTTCCAAAGTGGCTGCTCTTGCTCTGCCAGATTCTGTCTGCAAAGAGGTTGGTGTAAGATTCCCAGCTTTTTTAAACTTCCCGTTAAGACTAATACATCAGACTAACTTACAAACTACCTGCAAATTTTCACATCTAGGGAATTCTTTAGGTTCAAGTCTTGACCATTTGCAACTCTCAGTAACAGTTCCATTCATATCAACAGTGTATGGATCATTGATTTTGATTGTATGACCAAAATCTACTTACCACTAGGCTGATTTTATTCAGCACCCAAGGACTTTGGCTTGCAGCAGGTCTTTTAGAGGCCTCAGTCTGCAAGGCCAGTTTTCTCTGGGAAGAGTTGTTTGGGGTCGCTGGTTTATTTTGTTTCTCGTGTCTTGAACTTGTAATGCTAGATGAGGACTTTGAAATGGTTTTCCTCTCTTTCGGTGGCTGAAGTGAGGAAGGCAAAGTCTCTGATGAACAACGAGGCCTGGTCTTGACCTGACGCAAAGCTGGGCATAACTTGACCCCAGTTTTGTTTGATGTATTCTTTGGAGTTGGTTTCTGACCTTTCTGGAAACTTTTATCAGGGAATTTTTCAAGGGATAATACACAGAAGGTTTGGCTGCCCTTGGACTGAGCAGGCGAGTGTTCTACTTGGCTTAAAGCGTTTTTCTCCGTCTCTGTGCTGGCCTTTCTGCATTGCGCTACAGATGATTTCATTGCTGCATTGGATATGCTACTACTGCATGTTCCATTGCCCACAGTATTCTCAGATGGCTGTGTGATTGTTAAACCCAAGCGAGCAGCAGTTGGATTGGCTTGTCTGTTTGCTCTTTTTGCAGCAACAGGAACAAATAAATTGCCATTCCTTACTTTACTTGGACTAATTATGATAGTTCCTCTAGGATGTTCAGAGCATTTAGTGAGCACAATTGTTTGCAGTCGTTTATGTTGTGGAGATGACCCAGACATAATTTTTTTGTGCACAGTTCTTGTCGCAACTTTAGAGTTTACATTGGTCAAGGCTGACTCCATTTTTTTGATTCTTCTGACAAATGGATGTAGTCCCACAGCACAATGATTTGGAGGCATGGTAGATGCTGGCTGCGGTTCATTGGGGAATATTGTTGAACTGCTTTCAATGCAAGGGGATTCTAAAAGGGAAGGAAGCATTTGCTTTGCAATGTTTGGTACTGGTGTGGAAGTCTGATTATCTTTATATATATCCTGTATAATTGACTGAGAAGGCATAACAGTAACACATTTATCTGGTGTAAAGGCTCCGGAGTAATGTGTCAATGGCTCCGATTCAACACAAGCCAACTGTTTATGATCTGAAGATTCTTCACACACAAAGGTCCCATGAAGAACCCCCTGTTTTTCATTTGGCGTAATCATAGCAGATTTAGGCAAACTCAAATTGTCTTCCTCGGAGGTAAGCTCAAAGCTATTAGACAGTGTGAAAGTCATGCCAATGTATGGATGCCCTGAGTTCAAAGTAACTTTTTCACACACATCTGCCAGGGTAGGTCTGGGTGGCATGTTGATGTCAGGTGAGGCGCTGGCCTCTCCATCTCTGTGATCAGTGACACTACTGGAGAAGTTCGGTAGCGATGGCGTCAGGAATACGTCGTCGTACGGACTTTCAGCAGGAGGACACAGATGAATGTCTTTGTGTGGTGCAACACATTCATTGTAAGATAAGTTAATCGTTGAATTAGACATTGAGAGGTTGTGGCAAGGTAACAGAATCAAGTTCTGAAAATACATCAGTTGAGCAGCACTAATCCAATCAAATGTGCTGATCCTCCATGAACATCTGTAGATGAGAAAAAAATATATTGTTACTTGACATTCTAAATCACCATGAATGCAAAGTCCTACAATGTTCAAAGACTTTTGACTCCTTTTACTTTATTTATACAATAATTCACAACCCAATTCCAATGAAGCCGGGACGTTACCCATCCATCAATTTTAACCGCTTATGTTAAACAAATAAAAACAGAATACAAATATTTGCAAATCATGTATATTTAAATGAATACATTACCAATACTAGACTAAGTGCAGTTTCTGTAGAAATTGCGTGGGAATGCTGAAAACTGAATGCTAATAGCTGAATGCTTATGAAGTAAATTGAAAGATAAATTATGTGGGGAAAAAACAAAGTATTAATTGTAGTTGAAAGATAAATTAATAAAAAAAACACTTGAACCCGGGAGGCGTGAATCTTTGAAGCAAGCATTTATATGGAAAAGTATTATCTGAAAGTGCCTTCCATTCATTTAGATGGAAAAAGTGGAATAAATGATATCCAATGAAAAAATTAAATAAAATCACTCTCGTGCCACCTAGAAATGCAGTACCCTCCATTCATTTAGATGGAAAAGTGGAACTATTGATATCCAATAGAAAAATACAAAATAGTAATAATAAGTCACTCAATAGCGCCACCTAGGCATGCAGTACCCTCGATTCATTTAGATGAAAAAGTGGAACTATGATAGCCAGCCCGCTACCTCCTGGTTACTGGACAATGCACTTTACCAACTGCACCACTGAGCAGTATCAGAGAGCTGGTAATGATAAGAAGTTGTATGCATTAAAGTGGGCGTGGGAGTTAGAAAAATTAAAATGTCACTCCAACTGAAAATTAATGGGGAAAAGTTTATATTTAACGTTAAATTGTGCCAATACTGTAAGTAATGTGGAATAGACAATAATTACCCCGGAAGGTGTGATTTTTTGAAGCAGAGTTGATATTCGAACGGTGTCAATCGGAAATATTATGTGTCATGTTTACCACCGTGTTAACCTCACTTTTCTTTTAACAACATTCAATAAACGTTTGGGAACTGAGGACGCTAATCGTTGAATTGTAGGTGGAATTCTTTCCCATTCTTGCTTGATGTACAGCTTCAGTTGTTTAACAGTCTGAGGTCTTCTTTGTATTTTACGCTTCATATTGCGCCACACATTTTCAATGCGAGACAGGTCTGGACTGCAGGCAGGCCAGTCTAGTATGGAGGACAAAAAGTGCCAAAATTAAATAAATGAATACACCAATAATTAAAAAAAAAAAGTGTCATGAAATAATTTAATGTGTCATTAACTAAATTACCTATATAAATATATATATATATATATATATATATATATATATATATATATATATATATATAAAATTTCATGAATTTATTTTATCTGTCAAACTTGCCCGTCAAAGTTAGTGGGCGGGGCTGATTCACTCAAATCTTTTCTAATCGACTGCTTCGGTTTGAAGAGGTTAGAAACATGGCAGCTTAAGTGATGGATTTTTTTTGCTGATATAGATTGATCGAGGCTTGTTATTGTGCAAAACCAACATGAAAATAAAGGCGATATTTCTACTATTTCCCTAAAGTACAGTTTTGACTTGTAGGCATTTCCATTGAAGAGTGATTTGCTTCTGAGGCATAGTTCTAGTAATGTCCCGCCTCAATTCTCGCGAGATCTCGCTCCTCATGAACGGCACGAGAATAAATAGAATGCGTGTATGGAGCCGCCCGCGGCAGCCTTGGCTCAATAAGACTTGTAGTCCCTTCAGGAAGCAATTCCGACACAAAAGCGAGTGGCCCTGTACTTCCAACTTCCTTTTCTCCCTTTTACCGGGCGGGGTCACATGACTAAAGTAAATGCGAAAAAAGTGACTTCCATTTCAACACGTCTCAAACAGCACCTCATGAGAGCGTAAATCTGAGTCTAATGGTAACGCACCTATTGAGGTGATTAGCGCCACCCAGCCTATCCAATTGTGTTTACTAGCTACTCACTCTGCATCAATTCATTATTCTGAAATGGATTTGCCTTGACTTGGTGAGCAGGATGACCAATCAGGTGTTAGGACCCGCCCACCAAACTTTGATGGATGAGTTAAAATAAAATAAATTCATTAAATGCCACAACACAGTGACCATGAAATAATTAATTAAATTGAGAATTATTTTTTTAATATATTTATACACACACACACACACACACACACACACACACACACACACACACACACACACACACACACACACACACACACACACACACACACACACACACACACACACACACATAATCATAGGTAATTTCATTAATTAATGACATATTTAATAACACATTGATTTATTTAATTCCATGTTTAATTATTTAATGGTGTATTCATTTATTTAATTTTGGCACTTTTGGTCCTCCATAGTCTAGTAGCCACACTCTTTTTACTAAGCCATGCTGTTCTAACACGTGTACAATGTGGTTTGGCACTGCCTTGCTGAAATAAGCACGGGCGTCCATGAAAAAAAAAAGTGTTTGGATGGCAACATGTTTCTCCAAAACCTTTCAGCATTAATAGGTACCTTCACAGATGTGAAAGTTACCCATGCCAGCCATTCCCAAATCATGTTAATACTTGGGCAAGCCGCCCAAGTAAACTGGCCGCTCCCCAAGAAGTTTTCTAGAAAATTTACCGTGTTTCAAGACTTTAAGGCACACTTAAAAGTCTTAAAAGAGTTCCGGAGGGGTTTTCCTTCAAGACAACATTGGGGGCAAATTTTGCTGTGCCAATGCCTGTTTCTGATTGGTGGGCTGGTTCATGCTTGTTGCTAGTATTGCTTGTATTAACGGTACAGCGGCGGACAGAGGGGAGAAGGCAGAAGAGAGTTGCAGCTGTATGTACTCAAATGTGGAGATGCAATGAGAAAGTGAATAAAAAGAGACAATAAAACACCAAATTGCAGTGACCTCCTGTCTCCTGTACTTCATTTCGTCTACCGCGTTTGGACGCCACCTTTTTGGCGACGTGCAGTCCCCGGGAGCTATCCGCAGAGTCGACTGAACACCGGCCGAGACCGAGCAGGAACGGATAACAGAATACTGCCGGTATTTGCATTGTGCAAAGCAACATCGGTTAAGAAACTCCGGAAAATTGGCATCAGCTAAGAGACGAGCTTACTCGGCATAATTTAAACTGCAAGCTATCAGTTAGGCGGTTGTGCATGGGAATAGAGCAGTCGCAAGATAATTCCACATCAATGAATCCATGATTTGGAAGGGGAAGAAGCAAGAAAACAAAGTTGGGGCTTGCCATCATTCCGGGAGGATTAACGAAGGAACTCCAACTGGTCATTGAAACTGGGCGTTGAAAGTAAAGTTGCGAGAAGCATGGGAGCGATCAATGAGAGAAGGCGAACACACTCCACCAAAACAAACTGGGGGGCAGCGCCGGCTGAACAAGGTACGCCACGGTATTTGAATGGATTGTGGACGTCTGGGTTAAAAGTGTCTGATGTTTTTCATTGTTTTGCTTTCTTTTCTGTAAAGTATGCATTATTAATTTCGGCTAGAATTATCCCATAATATTTTCTCTTTAACCCCCGCAAAGTAATTGTGCCCTTTATGCTCGCAGTTTGTGCTTTGGGATTGTGTATTCACATCCGATCTGTCCCGATCCAGGTTTCCCCCCCCCCACTTATAATCCGATATAACAGCCTTATTTTATTTGTATAATTATTTTAAATATAAAATAAGGGCAAAAAATATGGAGTCACTGAGTAATGTTACAACAACATTTTTACTCTGAAAATTCACTAGAATGCCCGATGAGTGCAAAAATGGCAAAAAAAAATCCTGAAATTGAAAAACTTTTATTTATTTTTTTATCTAGTAGTACAGTAGCTTTGTACAATTCAGCTGAATTTATCATGCAAGTACAATACATTTGCACTTTATCTTTCAGAAATGTTTGTTCTCCAAAAGTTTATTTAGCTCAAAGTTGTATTTCTTCTTTTCTAAGCACAGTGTTAATGTTTAAACTGTGCAGGTTGCTTACAATAATATTAAATATACTTTTTAGGAGTAAAATATCCCATTTTTGATTAACACATAGGCCAACTATACTACTGTACTATATTGTACATTCTGGTCATGCTTGGGAAGCCAACTACTTTTTTTTAGGTGGTACTTGGTGTCGAAAGTTTGAGAACCACTTGCTTAGATGGAAAAGGATGACACGCTGTAATGACCCCGAAAGACAAAGGCTGATGGTTGTAAAATGATGCTTGCAGTCTCAAAAGAGCATCTGCTTGCGCTCATCATAGTCCACCGTTGTAACAGTATATGGGTGAACAAATTATTCATGATTTTTTTGGCCCAAAGAAAGTGCTTTGTTTCAGTCACGAGCAACACAACCCTTTACTATAAGCGGTTTCTAAAATGAGTCTACTGAAATTCAGTAAGTTGCAATTAGTGAACTCTCATTTTTAAGACCAGTCTTGTAAGACAACAAAAGCACCATTGTGATTCATACCACAGGAGAGCATCATATCACCCCCAGTTCGAGCATGCAGACTGACTGACATCCTTGATTAAGCGTCAACTACACTTTAAGTGAAGTGATATTTAAAAAGTTCTTGCTATAGCATGTTTTGCTTAGATTTTACTTTGTTTCATTTGTGAATTCAGGCATAGGGAAGCAGCAAACAACATAAAGATGCAACTTCATCTGACCTTTTGATTATTCTCTGTTTTAGATTATTCAAGTTAAAAATTCCATAGAAAACACAAACACAACAACCCAAATCTGATTGAATGGTAACAGGCAAAAACGAAGCATTATAATTCAAATCCTGCTTTGGCTATAGTTTGTACACACACAACCATTGCAGGGCCTGCACTTCTGAGATCAATGGACTTCACCCATGCATTCGGAAACAAAAGGACAGGGCACACATTCTGCTTATTTGATCCAGTAATCTTATGTATAAGTGTAAAAAAAAAGCCCTGACGACATCATTTATGGCAACATTTTATCATGATACACGGCACCTTGAAAAATAAACAAATGAAAGAAAATATCACTATACGATTAATTAAAGGGAATTACTGCTTTTGCAAATAAATAAATAAATAAATAAAAAGTCCTAAATCTGACCAACTGAGCAAGCAGTAGTTATGAGACTCACTTATCAGCAATCGCGCAGACGCAGCTCCCTCCTTGCGTTCAGTCAACTGTGCAAACATAATGTTACATTTTGGGTTAAGGTGCCCTGTGTGCTTAGCTTTTCTCTCTTCGAGGGCCTTTCATCAAGTGAAATTTCCTACAACTCTTGGTAGCAGTGCAAGGGTCAAAGTCTATGCCCAGACCGAAGTTAGCCAAGAAATGAACATGTTAACTCATCCCTGCTGAGCCCAGTGTAGGGGCGTGCAGGGGGAGTGGCCGCAGGCTGCCAGGCTTAAATGGTATTCACTGTTGCTAAGCAGCCAAAGTCTCTCTTATGAGGGGAAGGATCAGGCAGCCTTTTAGAAACGGATAAGTAAAAAGAGGATCGGAATGCAGTGTCACATAGGAATACTGCACAATCCTAAATTCTAGACAGAAAGCAGTTTACAAGTAATCCTGCCGGTACTCCCTGTAA
The DNA here is from genome assembly GCF_054856555.1 of Leptonotus elevatus. Taxonomy (NCBI): domain Eukaryota; kingdom Metazoa; phylum Chordata; class Actinopteri; order Syngnathiformes; family Syngnathidae; genus Leptonotus; species Leptonotus elevatus. Next base: position 6,802,377 of record NC_141247.1, read on the forward strand.
AATACAATGATCTTACACTGAAAACGTCACTGTCTGATGACTAGCCTAATGTCAAACACACAACTTGACACTTGATCCCAATACTACAGCAGCAGCATGACACCAAAGGCCAAGACCCCTAAGACACTTGCTATTTATGCTTAATCTATACGAGGGCCTTGACAGCCAGGTACTATCGTCTAATCTGGAGAGGAGAGGCATTTAACTCATGGCGCAGAATGCTAAAGAGTCTAGGAAACTGGAGGATTTATTAATAGGATTGTAATTCATGCATTTTACTAATTATTTTCCAACTGCAGTTGTTGTGACGAGTAATCTAGTAGTAAAACAAGTTTTGCGTTTTAAACACAGAACGAGAGCAAACCCCAGCCACCTAAAAAACATTTACTTCTACTTTTCTAAGAGTTTCACAAATTGTCATAAAACAGATTAAGTTGCTTTGATCTGTTCTATTTTTCTTTTCTTTTTTAGCCCCTCAGCTACCGTGCAAACAAGCTACAATAGGTTCCCCTTGTCTTTGTATGGGTGACTGCAAAGATCAGTATCAGACAGAAAGCCGTTAAAATAGTCCTATATAATCATCCAAACCCAAAATGCAGGGTGACGTGTTTTTAGTCAGGGGATTTTAGTCAGTAAAAGGGACAAAGGTGTCCTCTGTAGGGAAAAAACACCTGACCACCACCGCAGACGCCAAACCCAGAAGTTAACTATGAGCAGAACCAAACAAGCACTGATAGGGAAATATAAGAAGGGCCTGGTGCTCAGAGCTGCTACCATGAATCACCAATCGTACTAACCAAACCGTCCGTCTCTGGCCATGACAACATTGCCCTGCAGAGTGGACAAATGGTGATGCTACAATCCGACAACATTCAGGTAAGATATAGATTTTGTTCTTACATTTTACACTAAGGGGTGGGCAAACACTCCAGGTACCCAGCTATTTGTAAACATCAACTCACTTTTCCATCAGATACAGTAGCTTTTCATCATGTATTATGTGCCATGTTTAAGGTTCAGATCAGGAGGATAAGCTAGACTTGAAATAGAAAGACTAGTAGACCAACACGTGTCCATTTTTCATCATTTTTTTCTGTTTAACCCTAATCAAGTCATACCAGCTCGGCTCCAAATTAATTCCTGTCTTAAGTTAAGATGTGCTACAATGAGGGTTAAAATGTTGTACAAGGTCTGGATTTAATAGCAAAGACATGATGGCAAAGTGGCCATCATGAACAACTACAACCCGGCTATGCAATTCAAACATTTCTGGAAATCAAACTGATTATTTCACTTAATTACCTAGTTGTCAGATGCTTACTTTAGCTAAAACAGCACTGAAGTTCCCCAACATTAGCCTCTAGGCTAGGTAGCAGTTAGCATGGTAGAAATCAGCTGCAATTCTAATAATCAAAGAATCTTACATTTCTGGGGTGTATGTATTTCATACAATACCTCTGTAACAATATATTTTATAAAACTGTTCTAAGAGTACTAAACTAAAATGTTAAAATTAGTTTAATATTGTGTGTACAGCATGATTTTTTAAATATTGCTTCGTGATAAAGCTTACCTTAAATGAAGTGCTCAGAACACAGGTTTTGACTTGGTAACTGGTCGCAGTAATCTCATTTTTGCTGATTTGTGAATGGCGCAGTCTCTGTCTTTACCTTTTAACTCCACCTGTACAGTAATTCACCATTTCATGGCACTGGCTATCAACTCACTCAATAAGCACCGAATCAAAACACTGTATCAGCCTCCAACATGGCGGCCGCAGGTACATGTTCTAGCAGGTAACCAGTGAGTGCCTGGACAATCATCACGGCCCCTTCTGACCTGAGAGTTTTAAGCGACTCATTAATTGATGTAAGAGGCACTTTTATTTGAATATCTCACTGCTCACAGTCAAAACAAATGTGATGATTTCTGATGTAATCGGGGGAGTTGAAATCACGATGGAATTAATTGGTGTACAGTACTTTACTTTTTGTGCAGACACTGGCACTAGTATATGACATTGAGTGAGCATGGGTGACTCCTGTTGTGGTCATTTGCAGTAACGTTAATTTAAAATCACCTGCTTCCACACACAAGATTGCCAACATACATTACGGACGGATTATCCTCCAACAAGCGGTTTCTATGTATAGATAAGCCAACAAATATTTGCTAAATGCTATTGCTACTATAGTCCATAAATCATGCTTTGAGCAAAGGCTACATGACAGGTACGGCTAATTTTAACCTCATTCATAAAGCTATAAATGGCAACGACTGACGATTCACAACGTAGAAAAAAATTGTAATTACACAAGTGCCACAATTAACACGCCAGAGGGAGGAATTAGTTCGCCGTCACAAACACGACATCATTGGGTCAATTATCTCAACAGCCTCTAAATAAACAGAGGAACAAAACTGGCGTCGTAACACCGTTAGCTTTCAGTCACGAAATGTTCGTGTTGGTGAATTTATTATCATTTAAACTACGGACACAGGTAGAATGAGTGACAAGAGCACTCTATCGTCTGTTGATTAAATGAGTCAATAATTGAGTGCTTTGAAATAAACGTCTTGAAACAAAGCGTACAAAGTGTGTACCTGTCACCGTAGCTTCGAGGCAAAAGGATTCCCTCAATTCTTCAACAATCCTGTTTTAGAGTTTTAGAAAAGTTGATCTCTAATTCCCGAATCACGTTCACACTTCTTGCACACGTGTGACTCGCTCACTTTTTAGTTGCATGAACTTTGACCCTTCTCCATTTAGTTACGTCGATTAAAATACATAATCCTTTCATGACTTTTTATTGATTTAGTCCTAATTTTGTTTTAGTGTGTTTTGAAAATTATTGCTTGCATATTGGTTAATAGTTTCCAATGTCCGTTTTAATTCATATAAACCTGATGATAAAAATTGTGGTTTTGGAATCAATCAGTCTGTGACATAATCTCGTTTTTATGCAAATTCATTACTCTTCTCATATACTAACATATTTATACTTTTATGAACAACCTGCCCAGGGGCTACAGGTGGAAATTAGCATTCATGCTATAACCTGGTACCATAAACATCTCTTCTAACTTTTGTCTTGGTGAATGTGTTGTGTGCTGTCCCTGGTCAAATAAATGCATACAATACTATACCATGTTTGTGTAAGGCAAAACATAATCATGTTGTCAATGGCAAAATTGTCGATAAATGAAAATAAATATTTAGTACAATTTCCAGTATTTTAATATGCAACTCTGGCTTTGTTTTACTGCTACAGACATCAACCCCATAATAGCATCAGGTTTTTATTTCAAATCAGAATGTACAGTTATTAAATACTTCCATAATTATAAACAATATAAACACACAAAGACCACACTATAAGCAAAAGGGGACATTGTTATGAGAGACCTTCAAAAATAGAAGTCAACACGACTTTGCCAAAGGAAAAAACAAACAAACATCCATCCAACATTATCCATGCCGCTTTTCTTCATCACATTTTGAATTAGTATATAATTAACATCAATCATCAGTCACATGCCAAATATTTAATATTACATACATGATCACTCAGATGTACAATATTTTTTGTATATTATTCTGTATATTTGTTTAGTATTCTGATTTACAGCATTTACTGCATGGTATACTATGTGATTAAGAGGGGGAAAACACACACAGATTTACAACATATGTGTTTGATATTTATAGGACCCCAGCACTGGTTTATTTGTTACATGTATTTTTGTCCAATATTAGTATTCAGTAAAGGGACCAGGGACAGTGTCTGGTAGATCTTGTAACACATTGCTGAAGCTTGTAGTTTCCATACGTCAAGGCTCATCAGTGCACATTAATGAACAAACATGTGAATAAAGTCATCTTTTGGTGCATTGTGTTTTTAGTTTGAATGGAAGAAACACACAGATGCAGTCCAAGTGCTACAAATCGGACAAAGTGCTACAAATCAAACAAAGACAAAAGAGTTGAAGACAAGACTATTGTGCCGCAATCAGTTGTAGGCCAGTTTGCTGCTGTCCATTTGGGTGGGATGAGTGCATGGGGGACTTCCTCTCCTGAAGGCAAGTGTACACTATCAAAGCAGCAGTGGGAGCGAGTGTCTTTCAGGCGAACTGAGGCTTAAGTAAAGCAAGGATAATGTCCTTTTTCTATCCATTGGCAACCACGACTGAACAGGCGCTTCACTCCTTTTCCAAATCAGCCCTATTACGCCCATTGTCTCCTCATTTGACACAAGAGGGCCAGGAGAGGCCGCCACAGGAAGCAGACACAATAATGTAAATGACCACCTGAAATAGACAGAGAGAAAGAAGTTAATTTCCTATAGTCACCTCGTTTGTACATCACAATAGCAATGTCTTTACAGAAACAATAGCTCATCTAATGTTGTTTAAATCTATGCTCCTGCAGCAGTGCACAGTAAAAGCAGTATCACTGATCCCGTTACATTAACCTTCATTTGATCTAAATGTATCTTATAAAAAACAACAACTCATCAACTAATGCATGTGCATGCATTACAGCTGACCACATTTTGCACTGATATTGATCATGTGTCGATTGTGATACATAATGTTATTGAATTATCACCCAGCCTAGTGCAGGTACTACTTTGATGGTGCCGCAGTGTTAGTTAACATCTCCTAGACAAACATAGTGCAAAGTCCTTAAATCAAACACAAATAAATATCATAAACAACCATATGAGCTACAGTTACTCACCAGGCACACCAAGACAACAACCAAGGTCAATTTGAGGTTTTTCATACACATGGCTCTGGCCAAATTACGACTTGTGGTCTTGAACGTGACAGACTAAATTAAAAACAGGAAAGGAATGTCAGTCACTTTAATTAAACAGCTAGCTCTTATTAAGTATACACGGCAAAAAAAAGAAAGACAAAATACTTACAGAATCAACCAGATTTTCTGTCTTGTCAATCAACAACTCCAGTTTCTCACCTCTCCGAGCAACCAAATCTGCAAAACATATAAGGAGATAATAAAGATAAAATATTTAACTTCACAAGTAAGCACACAACCAACAATACAATAATTTTGACATGTCATTGTTTTATGTTAGGCATAATTCAAGCTGAATAAACTGGAACAGCACTTTGTAGAACTCAACCTTCCGCCAAGGCCTAATAATTTGTGTCAGCCTCTGAAAACAAAAAACAACTTTTAATTCATTTTTGGGGCATACGACAACAAATGGAATCAAAATATTTCCCTTTTTTTTTTTTATCACACTTTGGTTTAGCTAGCCCTCTAAACAAAAATAACACTTAAAAGGTTACAAGATCTAAGTGTCCTTGCTTTTTGTGAATTTGCAACACATTTTCCATGTATTACTTTTACACGACCCCCGCACACCTGACAACTTGGTGGCCGAAATGTAGACTAAATGTTATGCCCGAAAGCAGGTCTAGTCACACTGGCCAACTTTACATCGTCTTCAAGTGGAGATCTTCTTGCAATTCCTTAAAAACGTACATTACGTACGTCTATCACTTAGTATATGACTCTCCAGCCATGTAGGCCATGCGCCCCTCCTGCGCTGAATTTAAAGAGAATGTGAGGAGCCACTTCGATTGGCCGGGAAGCAAGTCGTCTGTGTTCACACCCACAATAGAGCAAACACATGTCCACAAAAATAGAAAGAAAACTCCAACTGTGCACACAGACCACGAGTTGTGCTAGACTTGTACCGGGTACAAAAATAGGGCCCCTGTGTCATGATAAGAAGACTGTGCGGTGAATAATAATAACATACCGGTACACGTAAAGTTACGTGAAGAAAGAAAACTTTTATTAATTCATCAATGGGCAGGTTACCTGGGACCGGTGCTGGGCTCGAGGCTGCGCTGTACCAACCCCGTAGAGGTGCTCTTTGCCTGGCCTGCTTTTACACAGGCACCCCTTCTAAGCGCGAACGTTTCCAAGTTTTTGAGAACCGACCGAGCGAAAGCCATGCAGGAGATAGGGTTGATTTGGCAAGTATGGACTCTGTTCTGAGTCTTCAGGTATAAAGTTATGGTCGTACCAGCGCGTCAGTGTTTTATTTTTTGGCCACACATGCCAGTAGAGATACGAAATGTAATTTCCTCCATTAAGCATCTTTCATTTGTTATTTTACAAAGATGTTTTCAGTTTAATTGATAATGTTGGGCAATATCTGAAGTTGCACATTTGTGTATGTTTTTTCATAATTTATGCTGTGATTAAAAACCAAAACAAAACAGAAGTTACTCACCAAGTTACTTAGTACTTGAAGTTTGTTTCACTGAGTACTTGCTCTTGTTCAACCAATTATTGGAAGACTACTTTTTATTTGTACTCTAGTTATATTAATCTTAGGTATCAATATTCTTCCTTGAGCACACTTTTTACATACTCTGCCAATCTCTGACTGCTAGGGAAATAAATCCTTTGGCACTGCTATGCACAATACTTTTTATTTTTTCGTAAACAGTAACGGATTTTACATTACATTAGAAGTCAACTTCTAAACTCCGCCTGGCCAGGTAAAGACGTTATTATAAAAATGACAGTTTAACCATGGAATTAATTTTTCTGATTTATATCATTAATTAAAAACAAATCAGAGATTGACTAACATGACAGATCGGATTGCGTTTGGTCTTGGAGGTGCCACAGTACATACAAACATAAGTAAAAAACACAACCCTCTACATTGATGAGACACACACCTATGTTGCGGACCATAATGCCCTTCAGGTCATCCACTTGCATCTGTGTTTCAGTAAGCCGATCTGATCCCCGGGGATCTGAATGGTGTTTCTGCACAGAAAAGTGCAAATAAAATGAGAACACATACTGTAATTTGACTAATTTCTTGAGAACTTGCGGCAACATATGTCGCTTGGAAGCATTTCATATTTGTCTAGCCTAACAAAATGAATAGCATGCACATTCAGAACTGCTGAAATTACATCAGTGGTATTATAAATGAGATATGAAAGCTACACAAGTTGAGGTAAGATTTCCTTAACAAACAAAAAAAGACAGCAAAAAATAACTAAAGATACTCAGAATATTGTTGTCATATTCACCATCTGGGCAGCCAGTGTCGCTGAAAATTCGCTGTTCATGGCGTACGGCAGAGCTGTTTGTGCTCGTGATCCATATGTGGTCTGGAAGCGCCTCTTGACTTCACTGAGGAAGCTGAATGCACGGGACCTTTCAAAGTCCTTTTGCACACACACAATGCATACGAATAAACCACACATTACAGTAACTGCATGTCTTTTTTGCAAAGTGGCTGAGATCCCAAGCAGGTTAAACAGAATATTAAATGATGACATGAACCAATACTTACATCATCGGTGATACACAGGTATATGATTCTGTCATGGCAGATGTAATGGAAGAGATAACTGAAAGATAAGAGGGGTTTAAAGAATATTATTTCATATTCTATCACATACCCTGTGTTAAGAATACACAGCTGAAAACAAAAGTGACTCTTTTTCTTTCCAATGAAAGAAACAAAAAAAATGTTTTCCTTTCTCAAAGTATTTGTTAGAGGGCACATAGTTTATATATCCCATGCTCTTAAAAGTGATTCAGTAACTGATTTGGTCACAAGTGAGAAAATACATTAAATTGTTGATCATTGTTTTCCAAAGTAAAAGTAGACGAAATGTCTCATTTTGATTAAACACAACGATAATCCATCTGCTTTCAACAAAAATCAAGTGTTGAGAGGGGGAAATTACAAGGGTTTGAAATTAAACGAGGTCTTGAAACAATCACTTCTTATTTCTAATCAGTTAGCTGTCAATGTTGCACCTCTTGTTCAATTAAAAAGATCAAAGTTTAGTTTGACAACAGACAGGTGTTATTTTAAATTCTATTGACATACCGAGTGGTTGTGTGGGGAAAAAAATACTAAACACAATAGAATAAACTATGTCCATCTGGTAAATAAACTACCTAAGTGTAAACTAATTATTTTCTTTGTATACAAGATGAATTGTAACTGAACTTTATAAACAATCGATACAAAATAGATTACAATGGATAATTTACATTTCACAAACGATAGTAACACTAATCTGCAGGTATTCCCTAACATTGTCTGTACCTGCGTGAAACTAGTAGTAAATTGTGTAATTTCTACCCAATTCTTGTAAATGTCGATGCATAACTCAATCACTTGTAATGATTTTTACTTTTTCGGCGACACACACGCTAATGTGATACTTTAATGACAAGAGCCCCATGTGGAGTTACTGGGTAAGGAGGATGCACCGTTTATGCGTGTGCAGCAAATGCACACCTACCTGCCATGGCTGTATGTCAATTTGTTATTCTCGGATGGAATTTTGGCTAAGATCTGTTCAGTCACTTCGAGAAAGTTCCCGCCACACCATGCATGCTTGGCTAGGACGGTTGTTCCTCGAGCCACCACGGCAAATAGAATTGCCATGGTTGTAATTAGCCACGGATCTGTCAACACAAGAACATGAAAAGATCAGAGGAGACGAACCTGAAACATCCGTGTAGTGTATAGAACTTTTTTATTTTCTTTTTTAAATCAAGGATAACTGGCAATGTAAATGTCTGCCTTAACATTCGCATCAGATTGTGAATATTCCAAACAGCAGGAGGTGAGTTGGCTGGCAGGAGGTACGCTACCACAAAGACAACACTAGGCATTACGCATTTAATGCTGATCCAAATATGCGCTAATAGCAATAGAATGTCATAATCAACACTTACTCCAAAACCTTGATTATAAGCGGCGTTCAATTAAGCACATTTACACGAAAGTCCAACATCTCACAAGACTTCCGCACCTAGCAAATCCCTTTCGAGTGACTTCTGCTTTGTAACTAGCAGAAACTATTTCACGGGTTTAAATGGGTAATGTAGTCCACTGTACGTGTCATAAATGTAAACTCCGTATAATTGGTTAAATGTTTGACTACATTCATTAACTTCCTGTTTTGTTGGCGTTCTAGTTACGTCATTGTATTGCGACAGTTTAAGCTGTGCTAAGCTTTTCCCTATTTTTCTTTTAACAGGATATTTGGAGATAATTTGTGCTTTAATATAATTTATTAAACTTTTAAATATTAACAGAATAAGACGATAACACAACTTTAGTTAATCAAAATGTGTTTTTTTCCTGCGTTTCCCATACAGTAAACAATTTACCCGACCGTTGCCTGTCAGACAAAATGCCGGGTTGAGTTGAATTGTTTATCTACAGTAGCAGTGTAAACGTACAAGCATGGCTGCAGAAGGCGAGGAGAAACAAATTCTTGAAATGGTAAGATGATTTGACCATAACAAGCGGGGGGATTATTACATTTGTAAACCAATTTTGAAAACAACTATGCCTCTCCCTCGGCAACCGCTTTAACTATAAATTACGCACCAAGATACAGTAGTAGCAACTGTGCCGGTTAGCAAAAGTTGCTAGTATGCTATTACACGTGAAACATTCGTCATCAAAATCAAAACTACTTTTAATCAACATTTAAGCTTTTCACATCCCTGGTGATCTTAAATCTCCGTAACTCTGTCATGTCACGCAAACGACGTTTGTTTTTCTCTTTCTCGCTCTCTTTTATTCATTTACATTGTAGTCCAAAACGCGATGTGCTTTCCACTAGAGAGCGCTATTGTTAGACTTATAAAAACTGAATTATTTCCCCCAATGTGTTGTAGGTCCAAGCCGATGGTTCCGATGAGGGCAGTGTGACATTCGTGATGCATGATGAAGACCATACCCTGGGGAACTCTCTTCGATATATGATCATGAAAGAGTCAGTGTTTTTGACCAATTTTGTCTAAATTAGTGTTTCATTAGTTTAAATAAAAAATTCACAATAATCTCACGTTTGCTTTTACCAGCGAGTCTGTTGAATTTTGTGGCTACACCATCACCCATCCATCAGAGAGCAAGATCAACTTTCGCATTCAGACACGAGGTAAAGGACACCCGATGGCAATCATGGTTTATTATAATTATTATTTAAAAAATATATTTTTGTTTATTTAACCAGACATGTGCAAATTGTAATATAGCAAGAGCGTATTTTTATTTGCATGTGCTACAAAACTCTACAATTTTTCAGATACACATATATTTTATTTTTATGAAAGAGCATAATGGTCTTTTTTTTCTAACCTTGATAATACGTTTCAAAAGTTCCATGAAATGGCTTTCATTTTTGTTTCGTACAGACGAGTGGAATTCAGTTGACAAAACACTGGCCCACAATAACATCACTTTGTTTCAATATCCTAACTATAATAAATAAAAAATCTCATTAAGATCCATAAAGAGAAATATAATTTTTCACTGTACATGGTTGGTTGGTTAGTTCATCGTTGGTTTATCGTTAGAGACCAGACACACATGCATGCCTACAAAGAGAGATGTGAGGAGTTTTTGTTTGTTTTTTGGGAGGACTGAGTTGAGATTGGCGATAACTTGCATCACTAGTTAAATTTATTTTGCCTTTAGTGGAGCTTGAGCCATTTCGAAAACCCAATGAGCTGTAACCCCAGGATGTCTATATAAATGTGTTTTATTGCTTCATCCTTGCTTACAAGCATGTGGTAGAATATAAATTTTACTTTTTTCTACGTTGTATGCAAAATAAAGGATAACAGAAACCTTTACACTTTACAGACATTAGGCTAGCGCAAATGCTAATCCATAGTTTTGTCAAATAGATATTTTTTATGGATTGTGACTTGATCAAGAAGAAAATTTCCCGTTGCTTTTTATACCCCACACATTCCACTTTCATGAAAGAGAGCAATGACTGCGCTTACAGAACAAAAAATGTATTTGTTCAACTGTGGTTTGATCACATGAATGATCTACGCAAAACTGTCTTGTAGTCTTTGGCATAAGGAAGGGATTCTTGAGGAATCCTTGGCCTCACCCTCAAGCTTTTGACCTTGTTAACAGTGACCTTTCCAGGAGCAGGAAGAATTTACCTAGTTTATTGCACTTTTTAACTTTTTAATCATTTGCATTGTTATACACTTACTTTTTCCATAAACAAGCACATGCTCATTTTTGTAAGTTACTTTGACATCTCCAATGTTCACATTGGCTATACTGTATTGCTTTATTACTATTTTGCTTCAATTAGTTGAATGTTGTATTTTGTGTGCATCACAAAATGGCAAAGCAGAAACGTTTGACTTAATATGATAAGAGGATTTCAACTGATACCAAGTTACAAGGGCTGCGAGGTATCTTATATCAATGCGTTAGACTTCTTAGGATTAGAGAATTTACGGGTTCTAGGGTTAGTCACCATGATAAAACCTGTCATAACGACACAGGTACAATTGGATAAACATTGCAACAGACATTCAAGTGTGAAAATAAATTACCCGGGGTAATTTACCCATTTAATACTAACATGTTAAATCTGTAAAACACATGGTGGGGCTGTCAGCAATTCGAGGGTATGCAGTAATATCACTCTAGATTTTTCTAATGAAATCCTCCACTTAAAGGCGGAGGATTTTTGCTCTGTTCCCCTCCCGTCCTTATCGTCTCTGTTAGCTGACTTGTTCTTGAACAGTCTTCTTTGTCTAAAGCAGTGATTCTCAACCAGAGTGCCATGAGAGATAATCAGTTATGCCATGGGAAATGATCCAATGTCAATTTCATAGTTCAGAACACGTGGGCAGCTTCATTAGAAATAGGCAAGCTGCCGATCATATTTGATGGTTTGTGAAGGTTGGGCAACACAAGAGTGAACTCTATCGTAGTTTGTATGAGATTTGGAACACTACGCAAATTGGATACCAACATGGAGAAGTAGACGGCTCGCCTTGAAGAATTGATTTGCCAGTTTGGCCAATTGATGCTTATTGGGAGGCCATTTCCTCACTGGTATCTGCTGTTGTTTACCCCAGACGGAACTCCAGCCGTAGAGCCTCTGAGAAGGGGCCTGACTGAGCTCCGGGATGTTTGTCAACATGTTCTCAACACTTTTGAGGTAAGCCTTCATATACTTAAAGCGACTGAACGTAGAACATTCAATGTCGAATCGCTACTGCCACATACCCTTCTTCACATACACACCGCAAGGGCGCGGTAAATTCAAACTCGAATCCAAAAATCTGTTTCACCTAACCTTGTCGGCAGTATACACCGCACATATGATCCCCATGCCTTGCTTCACAAAGTGCAGCTTGTAATCGAATCTGCTCAACTCCACAGCTGGTCATGACAGGCTCTTTCTTTTGGAACATTCATTTCTGAGTGTGATCCAAAATGTGTCCAAATCTTCAGATCAGAAAGAGACTTGTTGGCGGCTTGGCGGGAATGTCGCATCACATGTCCAATGTATGCAAAGACGAGCTTTGAAGTTGTTCGGTTTATCGTCCGATCAGAGTACTTTGATGAAGCAGAAATAGTCCCGAAACGAAAGTGCATGATTTTCAATGCGTGACCTCAAAAATGAATAATTTTCTTGGGAAAACAAGTAGCGCCTTTGTTAAACTGAGGTCAGCTAAGACAGCCAATAAGACATAAAGCACATGTGTTTATAAGCGTCTACATTTGAGCATTTTCCTAAAGCAACAGTCATACATATGTTTTTTATTTTTTTTATTGAACATTTAAATATAAAGAAAACAAAACACATTACAAGTATAAAATAAAAGTTGAAGTAAAAAAAAGAAAAACAAGAATAGGAAGAAAGAAAATAGTTTATATGTTCATATGTTTATAAGCAATGAAATCAAGTGGAAACTCGGCAGTTAAACACCCCCAAAGTGTTGTAATTTGTTTGTCAACCAATATTTTCTGGAAAAATAGAGTCCAAGTCACAAGCATCACACTGAACTTTAAGGAGATCAACTTGTAGATATTTGTAGAGACACTTGTTGTTTTTATGCCTTTATTTGTTTACATTTAGCTGATTATGGCAGAAAGACACAAAAATAAAAATCCAGTGTTCCGTTAGAATATTGTGAACACAGCTCAACATTGTAGGATTTGGCACCTGCCCACAGAGCCAATACCTGCTTTAATAGCCATGGAATAACAGCACTTGGTTGGCTGACTTAAACCCTATTGAAAATTTATATTGTATTGTCAAGAGGAAGACGAGGGAACAGGAACCCTGAAATTCAAACTACCTAAAGGCCGATATCAAAGCAGTAAATGCCTGAACTGTGGCGGCCTAACAAAGTACTGAGGGCATATGACTTCTGTTTGAGATCCTTTTTTGTTTGTCACATGAAATATTCTAATTTTGTGAAACACTGATTTGATTAGATTTTTTACTTTTGTGTCTTTCTGCCATAACCATTAAAATTGAAACAAATAAAGGCTTGAAATATTTCACTTTATGTGTGGTGAACGAATGTGACATGTAAGTTTCACTTTTTTAAACAAATTATTGAAAGACTGCGATTGGCTGGCAACCAGTTCAGGGTGTACCCCGCCTACTGCCCGAAGCCAGCTGGGATAGGCTCCAGCGACCCTTGTAAGGTCAAACGGTTAAGATGGATGGATGGATTATTGAAAGAAATGGACTTTGATCCTCGATATTCAAATTTTCTGTCCAACACCCACAAGCTTCATCATGCAGTTCAATTCCTGTCCTGTAGGTGGCATTAACGCACATTACAGTAACCCCCCACTTTCTGTGGAGAATAGGGACCGCCTGATGTGAGGGGGAGAGGGACATGAGTATCCCCCCCACCAAACATTTTGTAGTTAAAACCATAAATACACTATAACTAAACGCTGAAATATCAACTCATTTAACTCATACCCATAAAACTAACAATTTTTTTTAAAAATGGGGGGGGGGGACTCTCTGTAACACTCAGGCTAAACTTAGTTCCTCCCTAACATCTGATAATACTAACCAACAATTATTATATCTTGTTCTATATTTGTTTTGGGTTTAAGTTGGTTATATGAACTCATTCACTGCAATTGACGGCTATAGACGTCAAAAATCCATTTTAACTATTTCTATTAGTTTAATTTTTTCCCCACTTTTAAAAAGAGTATGAAAACCTAGAAAAAAATGTTTATTGTACATTTAGAACAGATATAAAATTTGCGATTAATTGTGAGTTAACTAGTGAAGTCATTTTAATCGCCTGACACCCCTAGTTTTTAATTATCTTTTTAAAATATATAATAATAATAAAGTAATAGTAAGCCATTTTTCAAAATGTAAAACTGTCCAAATCCTCAGATTTCAGCATATCAACTGTGACTGATTTCTGTAGTCCTTCATTTATTAAAAAAAAAAAGAAGAAGAAATGATTATTGAAAATTAGGGTGTCAGGCAATTAAAAGTTTTAATCTTAATTAATCGAATGACTTCTCTAGTTAACGCACGATTAATCACAAATGTTATATCTGTTCTAAATGTACAATGAAAAAAAATGTAGGTTTTCATACTCTTGTTAACAAAAGTGGAAAAAAAATTAAACTAATAGAAATAGTTCAAATGGATTTTTGACATCTATAGCCGCCAATGGCAGTGAATGAGTTAATTATATATGGGGGCGGTGTGAATCAGTGGTAGAGTGGTTGTCTCACAACCCAGAGGTTCGATCCTATGCCGTTGTGACCAGTATCATTGAGCAAGATACTGACCTCCCCCAGTTGCGCCTGATGCTGCGCCATCAGAAGGTGAATGAGTCAAATCAATGTCAAGCGCTTTTCAGGGCCTTATAAGGTGGAAAAGCACCATATAAATGAAGTACCGTTTACCATATTGCTACTAAGCCTTTGTGGCGTGACTGCCTCGTGTTCGATTCAGGAATCACTGTCATCTTCCTTTAGAGTCAGGCTGTCAGCGAACACTGCGCTCAGCTTGCGCTGTTTGAACCCATGACAGAGCCTCTCAGCAAGAGGCTCTTGTGTCCGTGTCCCAACTCAAGCTGAATGTTCTGTTCTGCTGTTCCAGGCAAGAGTAAAAGGGTTCAAAGAGAAGCAGGAGCAACCCATGGAATGAAGACCATCAAGCAAAATGCAATAACATCATATCTTCCTGTGTATATACAGTATTTCTTGTTTATATATTAAGTATAGTTTTAAGTATTTACAGTCCCTGTTTTGTGAGCAAAAGCTACTTTTTTTTTTTATTGACCCCATTTCCTGATTTGTTGGCTTGAGGAGTGAAAACATTAAACTTCAGAAGACAAATGTTCAGTGTCAACTCATTTTTTCCTTTTTGTTTTCATTGTTCAACAACTACAAGACTACAAGTATACATCTTCTGTGATATGTGCTCTCATAACTCCTCGTGTATCACCCTTTGTAAAGATTTTCCAAAGCACGTAGTCCCCGGAACACAAAATTGTTTGCATCTGTCCGTTTGAAGAGGTGTTTGACATCTGAAGGAAACTTTGGATCTTAAGCTTACATAATTGGCTAAAGAATGTGGCTTGAGTTGTTTTGCCAAGACAGAGGCAGAAAAAAATGAGGGTATTGAAGGATAGCATGTAAGTTTTGGGGGGTTAATCATATCCGTCTGTCTTTCACATATAAAAGCATGGCTGCGTGTGTGGTTGGCAACTTTGGGAACAATCGTCAACACATTTTATGTTTTTCCAGAAAGGAATTTATATGCTGTAACAATTATCTTGTGTTTCATTTTAGCCATGCTCAGGAAACATTTAAATGTACAAGTCGTATTATTGATGGATATCTGCGGTGGTGTTAGAACAGGACAAACTGCCTGCATGTTGCTTGCAAACACAGTAGTTATTCTGTGCTAACAAAAAAATAATTTTGTCAATACACATATTTCGTCAACACGTTTCACCGGACTAAAACTAGACTAGACTAAAACCCTCATTAATAAACAATAAGCGGGACTAAATCATTGTGCTTTTTTGTCGGCTAATGAACATGAAACGAAAATGTCCTTCACTTAATAAAACCTGGACTAAATTCTATGGACATATAGTTTATGAACAACAACGAGACGAAAATTATATGATTTTGTAAAAATCTTGTCTCTGCTAATCTGTCACACAGGAGGATGATTCGTGGTGAAAGGTTAAAAGAGAATTATAGTTACAATGTAACATTAATCCAACGACTATAACGTTTCAACAATAATGTTAATCTGACCGCTAACAAATGCTAGCTAACCAAACTAGCTCATAACATGGAGTAATAGTAGCCACTTGTTGATATACTGTAATTGTTTGTGAAGTTGTTTTTCATCAAAAAGATGAGAACATTTTATGTGAAAAAGTTTTAGATTCAAAACATAATCTGCTGTCACAAAAATATAGATAATATATACAGGGGTTAAAGGATTGTCCTGACTACAACTAGACAAAAATATTGACATTTTTTGTTAACTAAAACTAGACGAATAAAATTATGTTTTCTTGGACTAAAGTAAAGACTAAAGTGCTAGATAGTCGACTAAAAATGGACTAGGTTTAAGGAGGGGTCTTAAGTTTTCACTCAGAAATAAACACTGGAAGTATACACATGAAATTCTTCTCAATCAACACTTAGGGGCTTCTGTTATTGTGTGGTGGTGATTTGGTCATTTTTGTTGCGTTTTGCCATAAGAGGGACGTTTCTGGGAGGAAAGTCAATGTTTACCCCTCCAGCCAATCACAGAGCAGCGGGCGTTGTTGCTGAAAGCAGGTGCAATGTTGACAAGAAGAGTGGGGGGTTGAGCCATGGGAGGAGTCAAACAGAAACGGTCAAAACTTAAGACCCCACCTTTAACTATGATAAAAAGTAACAAGCGGGATTGAAACTGGACTAAAACTGAGACTACATTTTAAAATGGCAGATACAATTAACACTATTCTACACTAATAGCTAGCTCAACTAGTAGTTGGAAAAGCTCAAACGAAGCATAATATGACTTAGTGAAAAATGTTGTTAATGCAGCGTATGTATGGAGGCCTACAAGTGAAAGTTGAAAAGAATGGTTTATCTCTGCAATTATGGTTTATCTCTGCAACTGGTTTTCTTCAGAAAACACAAAAATATAACAACTGAGGAAAATTCAAAAATATTTCAAAGTTCAAGTGTAGAATAAAACCAAAGACTATCAATTGAACACAATATGCATTACAAGAGCTGTATCCAACGTAATGCTTTTATTTACAACGGTCACAATGCTCAGCTTTGATTGACACCTTAACAATATTGTGCCTGTACATTGCAGGAGTGTGTACCACATCATGAGAGCTATGCATGTCTAATCTTCTGATTAAATAATCGACTTTTTCAATCAAACCAAACGCTGTCTTTGTTATTCTTCCCAGTTAAAACTTGGAACGCGTCTCTTAGAAGTGTCCAACAACAGATGAGGTTCGTCTCATTGGATCCAAAAGTACAAATTGAATTTGGCATTTGCAGAATTACATTTGCAAAAATTTTGTTTGATGCTAATAGTGACTATTTCCAGTCCAAGCTAACAATCTTCAGGCTTGAATTGTCTTGAACAGACAAATTGTAGTCATCCTCACAGCTAATGCTTGGCCTGAAAGTCAACCAAGCTGCATGTAATACAATGTATGATGTTTATTTAAAAAAGAAAAGAAAAATGTCACCAGATAGTAATGTATATTCCAGTATGATTTTTTTTTTAAACTTATCTCAATGTACAGGTACAAGGAAAATAATCAGTTATCAAAAAGACATACCTTGGAGGCTGCAACATTAAGTTGACAAGAGAGCCTTTTAACAAACAATAGTTTTACTTGTGCTACATATTTGATGTTTGCGATATCAACACTAAAATGCAGGACACTAAGCAATAACAATGGGACTTCTGTACTGTAAGTAAGATGAATTCTGAGCTGTATAAAGCTATTCTTGACTCACATTTAGTCAAATACTAAATACTTATATCCATTTGTACTGAACTTCAAGCACTCATATTCAGCAAAAGATTTTCATCCAAAAGATTTTCCGTGGGCCGACATCTTATCATGTTAGAGCGGTTTGTGTGTCCAAATCATCCGAGTATCCACACTTTTTAAAATCGGATTAAATGAGAAAATAGCCAAAAGAAAAACATCTAAATACGATCTTTATTTTGGAAGGAGATTATTGTTCAATAGAGGAGCTGTTGTCCTCTTAATACATAATTAAATATAGAGGTGGACAATTTACAAAACTTTGCTGGTCTTTCATCAGCGCCCTGGGCACACTTCCGTCATTGTCAGTTCTTTAAAAAATGTTTTTTTAGATGAACCTAACTGTAACCGTCAGTCCGTCGTATTTTAACCAAACTTCTGTCATCACTTCATCACCACTATTTTAGGCCTAACAGACAATCGTCAACAAAACAGGCGTTTATCAGTGACAAACACCGTCTGTACTTTACCCGATTAGAGACGATTGCAGTGATGGACGAAAACTAACTTCCGTCAGAAGTTTCTCGTCATTCATCAGCAAACTAGGTGTCCGTCAGTGACGGACTGGCAGACAGTCCATTAATACTGACGGCATGCCCACTTCTGATAAATATAATTTGGGTGCTGGAACACATTTATTGCATTTCCATTCATTTCAATGGGAAAATTTGCCTCAGTTTACATTTGTTTTGAGCTACAAATGGGGTCGCGGAACGAATAACTGCGTATGTAGATGTATCAATATATTAGCGGTTATTTGCCCATACCTAAATGAGACTGACACGCGGCTGTTGTGATTTCAGGCTATGGATCTTGGAAATAAATTATTAAAGGTTGTCACTCCCTGCAATGTTTTCACAGACCGGGTACGGTAGCCCTAGTTCACAAAACAAGGTCCGTCAAGGCATGTTTGGATGAGAGTCGAAGAAACTCGACCTTAACCCATCAAACATTGGACAGCAATGAGTAATAACCTCTGACCTTAAAAAAAATAAAATAAAAATTATACTCCAATATCTTGCAGACAGTTTTGTCACTTTTATTCCATTCACAGTTCCTGTTGGTATAATAGTCAGGTGTCCCAACATTCGTGTCCAGACAGTGAGACAGTGTACTGTATAATGGCACAAAAAGTTCAGTCACAATTGCTGAGCGCTTTCTAGGTACTCTTGCTACATCTCTTTAAAAATATACTGTCGTTCACATTGTAAGGTCTCACCTTTAGAAATGCAGAAGATTTCAAAAGTTGACTTCAGTCCACGTAATATATTTAATAGAATGATAATGTATAAAAAAACCATGCTTCATAAAGACTTATAAACATGAGCAAAAAGTGCTTCTTAAAAACAGCACAGTCCGTCACAACTAATTGAACAGATTTCAAATGAGTCTCTTTGAAGTGGTTTCCTGTTGTGACTGGTGGGCCGAGCCAAAAGTCGTAACAACGGCAACCACACAGCAACGGAGGTGAAAATAATAACTGCTAGCACGAGGATCATCCTAACTCATTTTGTTTTGAAACAGTAGCCGTCATAAGACAAGACGTCATACACATTTGGATTAAGCAATAACAAGCAGGAATAATGAAATAATAGCAGCCATTATGACCACCTCAGAGTCACAAATTGTCAATGATCTGGTACTTAATATATTTTCGAAGCAGCTGCCCTTCACTTGACGTTCGACAACGTGACATCGCCACAATTTCTCTGGCATGATGTTCACTCCTTAGTTTTACAGACTGATTCTATTCATATGCAGAAGTATGATTTGCCATTTTAAAGCAATGCCATCTGGGTCATCTTTTCCCACTTTGCCTTCTTCTCTCTGAGCTTATGAAAGCCTCCGTGCTGTTATGCGATAGAGTACTAATCTCTCTCTAGATAAATATACAGTATAAATACAGTATAGCCTATGTATGTACATGTACGTAGCATATGTATAGATGTAGATATACATACATATAGATAAAACGTAGAGAGATGTAGATATACATATAGTATATATTTTCATACATATGTCTGTGCTTTTCTGCAATTTTGCATGGAATTAATAGTCATGTACAGACATTCACATAGACTTGATAAATGCATTTAGCTTCCTCTGAGCAACATTCAGCCTAAGGAGCTTACGTGTGGAATGTGAATGTAACGCCTTGGTGTCGTCCCACTGCGGGTACAGTCCACTCTGGGCTGACCCTTTGATATCTTTCAGTCCACTTCGGAATTCGAGTCTAGAAGACTTCAACATTGCGCTGATATCACGTCCATTGGCATGGGGTTTGTAAGATAAGAAGCGCAGGTTAAGCTTGTGTGTATATTTATGAGGAGCTTGAGTATTTCTGACTGGAACGGGAGCTGGAGCGATCTAGTCCATTCCCGTGGCAGGAGCCCTTCCACCCTGGGACGGAACCTCGATCGTCCAGTATAGATGTTCCATAGCACCAACAGCACAGGCAAGACTGCAAGGACAAAATGGTTATTATTAATCATGTTTTATGCAGGAAAGGTCTTATCCGCAGGGAGCCAATTAGTCTGCCCTTTGGGACTTTCCCATGGATGAACACATGCATTGGCACACAATGGGGATGTGTTGCATAATTAATGTGCTCATTTCTCTTGACATTTATGAATGATTACCACTACCTTGCGAGATAGAAATACAGCTAATGAATGGACAATTACTGTAAATAAGACGCACTGTAAAGTAAAGTTACAGTAATACAGTCTTGTATTAAAGAGTGATGGCTAAATCTTGTCGCGTTGTGATACTTTAGCTAATGCTAAATGCTAGCTTGGTTGACAGTTCAACAGTGCTAAACAAGCCTATGCACTGGCTGGATGTGCCGTTTACTTGACGGCAGTCACGCATTGTAACAAAATATGGCACTAAAAAGCTCAACTTGCGGTATTATGATAGTTACTTAGCAAATTTTCAATGATTCGATTTTTTAAATGACGATGTATCGAATTCATTCGATTTATTACCCAGCCCTATACTATTTATTTTACATTGCACTAAATTATAATGTACACAACAACAGTTAACATAGAAAATTAGATTTCTACCAGATATTTTGAATGGTATTTGTCCTCTAGATATTTTTATTTTATTTAGGGGTGCCATCATTAGTGCGTTAATTTTTTGTTAATTTAAAGTTCCTTTAACGCTGCGATTAATAACTGTCCCTTACTTGGAAAGCCTGTACTGGGGGAATTACATTTGCTACGCAGCAGACACATCCATGTCAAAATTGAGCAGTAATACATTTAATAATAATAATGAAATTTAATAATAATAAAATAATATTTGTGGAAACTGGAGTCAAGTTGTATTTTAACATTTTAAAAGTTACTTCATGTTAAAGATGAGATAGCTCTTAATATGAAAAGAAAAATGCGCTGAGCTGTCACCAACATCTTACAAATGCAATTATGCCATCTAGTGGCGTAAAAATAGCCACAACACAAATCTATATTACACTTTTTTTCTTTTCTTTTTTACAGTATAGTACATCTTTTTAATTTTAACTCACTTTTATTATTATTATTATTAAATTACTGTATCAATGACAGTAAACAGTAACAATAAAAGATGCAGCCATATTTCTATTAGTTTAACATTTTTTCAGTTTTATTTTAACAAGAGTATGAAAACTTAGAAAAAAATATTTCATTGTACATTTTGAACAGATAAAAAAAAAATAATCGCCTGACACCCTTATTTTATTTTATCCTTGATTCATTTAATACTTATTCTTAGGTAAAAGCCATGTTTAGCCCGGACACCTCTTTGTATTTGGTATATTCCATTTCCCTCACTCCCTGCACGAGCAAACCGCTCTGTTTTGGAGAGAGCTGTCAATCAAACAATGAATTTGTAAGTGGCTAGTTAAACTCTGAAACAAGCAACAAAGAAAAAAAGAGGACACATGCTCACTGAACATGCATGCTTTAGTCACAATTGGCAGAGCAAACACATGGGGGTGAGGCAGGGGGCGAGGGAGAGGTGGGGCTGGAGAACTTACTACCAAGTTGACTCTTTCATGCTCTCATGTCTGGCCTCAGTCAAGTCCGCCTTTCTTGTATATGTGTACGGAAAGTTTTCTCTCACAGTCAGATTTTGGACCTTGTCCACACACAAGGCGCACTGACGATTTTTGAGAAAATATAAGACTTTAAAGTGCGCCTTATAGTCGTGAAAATACGGTACTTTCTGCTTTCGTGTCAAAATGGAGTGGCTAAGTAACTATCATAATACAGCGGTTTACTGGTGTTCGACTTACCGCAAATTGAGCTTTTTAGTGCCATATTTTGTTACAATGCGTGACTGCCGTCAAGTAAACGGCACAGAGAGCCAGTGCATAGGCTTGTTTAGCACTGTTGAACTGTCAACCAAGCTAGCATTTAGCATTAGCTAAAGTATCACAACGCGACAAGATTTAGCCATCACCCCTTAATACAAGACTGTATTACTGTAACTTTACTTTACATATGGTTAAGTAAAATTAATAAAAAAATAAATGCATTATTGTATTACCGGTATATATTTTTATACTGTATTGTATCATCCAGCTCTATTGGTGGCACACACAAACATGCTGAATTGCACGTAAGTGCAGCACAGTGTGTGTGCGTATGTGTATGTATGTGTGTACTGTCCTTCCATCCATTTTCTATTTATATGATTTCTCTTGCTATTTCTATACTGCTTCTGTTTCTCCAAAAGGATACTACATTGTATAGTAGTAACCATGCAGTCGACGCTTATCAACACCAACAACAATTTGTACTCACATTCAACCACCAAAGTCAACCACCCAAACCATCATGTATGTGCGCCATTGTTCTGCATTTTACTTTGATAAATGTAACTGTGAATTTAAGTATTGGCTTTAAAACGGGTTTGCCAGAAACAAACCTCATCCTTTCTGTTGATTTACATCTAGCTTAACAACTATCTTCCTTTTGAATTGTGTCTCACCTGGAAGCAGTTTTTGAACTTCTGACTGACAAAGTAGAGGGCAATGGGGTTAATGCAGGAGTTCAGTGAAGCCATGTTGATGCCGATGTAATCCATCACTAAAAGGAAACTGAAAAGAGGGAGTGGGAAGTGATGACAGGGCTTTACGGTGAATTCAACAGGAAGTCACAAGACGGAGAACAATGGGTTCTCATGACATGTGCAGCGTATTTGCCTACCTGAGGAGTTCACAGCGGTTGGGGTCATTTTGGTCGTAGACTGTTTTCTTGAGAATACGGCTGAGGTGAAGTGGCAGCCAGCAGAGAGCGAAAATCAACACAAGGCAGAATACCGTCTTGGCCACTTCCCTCCTCTAGACAAAGACAAAATGATGTTCAACTTGGGGGCTTTTAAAGCCTGGCACGCACGTAAGGATTTTTCAAAGATTTGTTATCTTTGTCAGATCCCGCACATAAAAAAAAAAAATAATCGGGCATTTAACAGTTTTGGTCGTATTGTGTGTGGGGTGCTCAGATAATCTATCACAGCTCCGCACACACACACACAAAGATTGTCTTCCACCACTGGTCAAGAATTCAGTCCTTTGAGGGAAAGCTCTCGCGTGATCACATGTGACTTCACCAACACTTTTTTTTTCATATAACTTTATAGAACAATTCTAAACAATACACAAATAAATTATGAATACAACACAAACGTTATTAATACAGAAAAAGAAACAAACCAACAAAAAAACATGTTTAAAAAAAGAGCATAAAGCCACAGTTCTCATCGCTTTCTTGTTGATAGTGACTTCACAAACACGAAGACCAGGCACTTCGGGGTATGCGCCGATGTTTGCCGAATGTTTCTGAAGGTAACAGGAGACGGCAGCAATATAAAATGTTTATGTTTGCAAGGAAATAATTGCTTTGGAAATGATATCTGGTACCTGGGCAACCCACATTTATACAAAAATGACATTGTGTAGGCATATAGGCTGTTGTTAAAAAAATAAAAAATAAATACACATAGATAACGGGGCTCGAACCCGTGACTATGCACCTATGGGGTAAAAACACTAACCTTTACACCACACATGTCTACACATCAAATAGGGTAATAGTGCTACCGGTAGTTATCACAAAATTCACGGTAACGGTCTTTGTAACTGCTAAGAATTCATAAAATGGGTGGATGAACTTCAGGTAGGTGACATTAATGTGTTTAATGTACGGGCACTCGTTTGTCATGTCAGAGAGCTTCTTTGTATGGGTACATTCCGTACACGTCACAGTCTGCATTTGAAAAGGGTATTGTGGATGGTATAATATGGCGTCGTTCCATTACTCTCGTATGTGCACTGCACTTCCCACTTTTTTTTTATTTCCACCAGCATGATGTTATTTAATAACTGATTAAGTTATTTGACATTGCAATGCATAGAATAATAAAAAAAAAATTCTACCATGTGCGCCACACTGCTTGCAGTCATACCTGTTTCATGTGGTCGTTGAGTGCAATTCGCATGCCTTTCTTGCGACTCAGCATCTCGCAGGACATGAGGGTGTAGAAGATTCCTGTGCAGGCAAGTGGTAGGCAAAAGTAGAAGCCGAACAGCCACCAGTCTTTAGCATCCTGGTAAAACTGGAAAGATGCAAACACACTCAAAGGAAGTGCATTTTCAAACTCTTTAACTAGTTTACTGCCATTGACGGCTATAGACTTAAAAATTCATTTTAACTATTTCTATTAGTTTAAATTTTTTTTCCACTTTTGTTAACACGAGTATAAAAACCTAGAATTTTTTTTTGTATTTTACATTTAGAACAGACATACAATTTGTGATTAATCGTGAGTTAACTAGTGAAATCATGCTTTTATTACAATTATAAATTTTAATCGCCCCTAATTTTTTATAATCTTTTTTGTAATCTTTTCTTAAAAAAATATTTTCTTTAAAAAAAAAGTTTTTTTTTTTTAAAATTAAAAAAAATTTAATAAAAAGATAATTAAAAATTAGAGGCTTTAGGCGATTAAATTTTTTAATTGTAATTAATCACATGATTTCACTAGTTAGTTTTTTTTAAAAGGAAAAAAAATATAATAATAAATAAACTATTAAAAATTACGGGCGTCAGGCGGGTAAAATGTTTAATTGTAATTAATTGCATGACTAATTAACTCACGATTAATCACAAATGTTATATCTGTTCTAAATGTATAACAAAATTTTTTCCTAGGTTTTCATACTCTTGTTAACAAAAGTGGAAAAAATGTTAAACTAATAGAAATAGTTCAAATGAATTTATGGCAGTGAATGAGTTAAAATCCAGTCCCTAAACATTAATAGCTGTATCCCCTTTTTTATTCTGTCAAGGAACCATATTTGGTCACATAAAACCGAACCTACAACAATTTATAAATGTGATACAATACTTTGTATATCAAAATAGCTGCTTCAGTTTATTTAACTTGAAACATTAGGGCAATACTTTGGTGCCCATAGCCGACTCCTGGCCAATTGAAGCGGTAACCCCTGATCGACAGTACTGCCTACCTTGATAAAGTTGGAGTTCTGCTCTGGATGCAGCAGACACACACGCAACTTGTTGCCTCTGTACGGCATCTCCAGCATGTCAAACGCGAGCGCCTCAGGGACTGCCAGCAGCAAAGCAATCACCCAAATCAGTGTCACTTCCATTGCTTTCCACACTGGGATGCCTATGCCCTTCACCCTGCTCCATGATGTTACGGCGTGGTAGCTGCACATGCAATGCAGAATGCACACTCATTTGTTTTCAGCCACTTGCTCACACTAAAGTTGTTTGTGGATTACGAAAATACGCACCGGTCCACACTTAGAGCACACAGGCTGAGAACAGTGATACCCACGGAAGCTTTTTGGATGAACGGTATCATCTTGCAGACATATACTCCAAATGGCCAGTCTTCTGCTATTAGCTGCAGACAATGATAAAAACAGGCACATTTGTGGTTAGGGAATGGTTTATTGCATCTTAGTTCAATTGTATTCCTCTGTTATTCTCTAATACGGTAGTCCAGGCCAAAAATAACAGCGCAGTGTGTCTCCTTTCAGATAAATAATTTCTCCCAGAGGCTGATAAAATCAGTTCAGCATCAGGGCAGTGTCTCAAATTATTGTGTCTTTGACCTTCTAAACCTCAATGGTCTTTTTAACATGTGCTGATAGTTTATTATTAAAATGTCATCTTACATTCCAGCGTTACAGATTGAGCTGGACTACACCAAAGTACCAGAAATACTAAATATTCAGACTAAATTTGCTTACAACTAGGGATGTAGCAATATCCAAACACCATGATACGATAGTATCACGATATAAGGTCGCTATATGATAATTATCACAATATTGTGGGGAGGTTGGCGATAATTTTTTTTTTTAACAATATTGTACAAAATGAGCTCTTACTAAAAAAGCTTGGATTTTCAACATAGAAGGGTCAAAACATGCCGTATGAAAATTTAACTGCACAAAAAAAAACTAGCCAGCAGAGGGTGCTAGATGTGCACCAATGGAAATCAACCTGAGTTAAAAAATAAATGAATACAATTATCAGATGTGCTGCTTTTAATATCGTGACATGAGGACGACTAGATTGTGGCACATTTAATATCGCAATATCACGATATTGCCGTTATCGTTACATCCCTACTTATAACATCGATCAAGGTTATTTCTGTTCATCCAATTTGATTCAGGAAATTAAACTATTCATGCTCAGAGTTTTTTGCGATTAGCATATAATATCTGGGTTAAGTGCAAGAACCCCCCCCCCCCAAAAAAAAACAACCTGATAAACTGATAAACCTTCAAGACATATTTTCACAAGGAAAAGGGTTTTACGCCACCAAAAACTCTAAAGCAAACAAAAAAAAATATTGAAAGAAAAATCTGCGAATGGTGTCGAGCCATGTTTATTTGGAGCTGCAATAGAGGAAACATTTAATTTCCTCCTTCTTTGATTGCCACTAAACCACTGTTAAGCACAAATCTATAACTTATGTAAGCGCATGCAGGAACACTGAATTACTTGTGGAATAAGTCCATAATGAATTAAACACTGGCCAGAGGATGATGAATTGGATGTGACGTGTTGGTGCAATGAATACAGAAGCTAGAATTTTGAAGAAGGCTTTACGCTTTCCATTGTATAATAATGCTGCATTCATACTGTCAAACAAAGAGATGGATTAATTTCTGAATGTACAATAAAATCCTCCTGTTAACATAGAAGTGGAAAAAATGTTAAACTAATAAAGATATGGCTGCATGTTTTAGTCAATGATACAGTAATTTCATGATAATTAATACAAATTTAGTTAAAATTATATATATATATATATATATATATATATATAATGTCAAAAGGAAAATGTCAAAAATTATAGGATGCTCTCTAAAACTAAGGATGTCCTGAATAAGAAATCATTATACACATTATATTGTTCATTATTATTACCATATCTGACCTATTGTGTGGAAATCTGGGGAAACGCATATAAAACAAATACCGATCCTGTTTTCAAACTGCAAAAAAGAGCCATAAGAATTATTAATCGATCAAAATATACAGAACCAACTCATTCTCTATTTATTAAATCATATACAATGACATTTTATGACTTAGTTGAATTTAAATTAGAACAAATAATGTATAAAGTACACAACAATCTACTCTGCCACAGTACTCAGAAGCTGTTTGAAATTAGAGAGAGTCCTCATAACATAAGCGGTACAAGTGTCTACAAAAAAAATCAAACAAGAACAAATATTAAGCAAAGGTGTGTTTCTGTAAAAGGTGTTAATTTGTGAAATGGTTTTGGAACTGACTTGAAAAGATGTCAGTCACTTGCTGAATTTAAAAACTTGTTTAAAAGCAAAGTTTAAAACATTTACTTACATTAGACATGAGCTGTTAAAAATATATATAGGCTGTAATTTCTTTGGATGTATCGGTATGAGTCTAATGAAAATTGTATATAAATGTATTATGCTATATGTCTATTAATTTCATGTGCATGTGTCGCTGGCAAATGTGCATATGTTAAAGTGCACTTGTATATATGATTAGGTTTATACATTTCCTTTTGTTGAAATACACGACCTTCTTATTTTATTAACATAAAACGAATAAGGGGTAGGACTAGATACGTTTTTAACTTCCTCCTACCCCTTTTGAACTTTTTGAATCTTTTTGACTTCAATTTATATTTTATGCTTGTAATGTGTTTTCTTTGTGTTTATATGTTCAATAAAGAACCAAATCAAAATCAAAAATCAAATGGCAGATTGTGTTCCTAAACCCGCAATGTTGGCTGTCTCCAGGGCAACATAATAAGATGCAAAGCCACACACAGCAATCCAAATGAGCGCACTTTCTTTACCTTATACACATTGATGGGGATGGCGATGATGATATAAAGTAGGTCCCCCAGTGCCAGGCTGCCAATCAGAATGTTGGGTCCATTCCTCATACACTTGTTCTTGTATATAATTCTCAGCAACGTGGAGTTGCCAATGATCCCCACCACAAAGATCAGGCAGGACACAATGGTGTTGACATACTTGAAGGCGTGCTTAATCTCTGTGGGCCTTATGCACATGGGAGGGAAGGAGCCCCTTGGCCGGGCCGGCGGAGGGGGTTGTCGTGAGATGGAAGAATTATTCTTGAAGACTTCAGAAGTGTCAGGCACAGTCGGGGAGTCGCGGATGAAGCGGGAGGCCTCGACCTCCACAACCATCAGGAAACAGAGCAAAGCGATGGCCTTCATTGTGAAGAAAGGGAGGTTCTTTCACAGGGAGGCGTTTCCTCAGTCAAAGGCACGCAGCAGTCTCAACGTACACAATCTCACATACCCATTTTACACACTTATTTGCTTTTGGCTTGGATCCTTTTTGCAAGATGTATGTCCTGAGGAGAAAATAGACAAATCATCATGCATTACAAGTCAAAAAAAAACTATATTTGTTTAGAGGTGAGCTTTCAAACAGGCTCGCAAGTTTATTGCATTCATGCTCGAAAATATGAGTACATTCTGAATTTATTAGCCAATTAAAGTTAAGTATTCAAGTATCACACATATCATAATTTGGCTGTGCACAAGAACAAAACATTTATTTCTTATTATCCATCTTGTTCAGGTTCATGTAAGGTTGAGTAAGGCCCCAAATCCCTCAACTGTATCTCAGCTAAATGGCAAAGCAAGGCAACTTTATTTATAAAGCACATTTATGTTAACACAATGTGCTTCACGCAACCAAAAGCACAACATTTAAAAACATGAGCAAACAGAACAAGTGAAGACATTCACAGAGCAAAGAGAAAACAAAGAGATTATTAGAATGACTAAAAGATCAAATATTGGCAAATTTAAGAACATTTGCAACCAAAAGATTTGGACATTAAATGTAACTCTTCAGTAGTCACCAATACGGCATGTACCGATACCATTAGCACGTTTGATACACAAAATCCTCCCTCTTCCAAAAAAACAAAACAAAACACCCAGATAATTTTAAATCAAAACCTATATATCCCAATATAGCATTTATGAAAATAATGACAATTTTCTATTCTTCTAATTTCTAGTTGCTGATTGCAAAACGTCCAGAAGAGGGCAGCCGAACGTACCAATACCTTGAAATAAGTCCCGGTACCTGGTATTGGTACTTGCCCATCCCATGGATTTAAAATAATTTAGACTTGTGGTTTATTCTGAGTGCGGCATAACTGCCAAATGTCGCTTCACCATGTTTACTTTAAAACCTGAGCTCCACTAATTGACCTGAGTCTGTAGACCTCAAAGCCCTGAAAAGGTCACAAAAGAAGAAAAACTTGGCATTTAAAGGCGGTCTACTGCCTGTGCCCGCCCACACGTGTAGGGCAATAGTGAAGCGCACATTGTTGCAGAATTCCTCCTATGCCAGCTATGTTAACCACTCTACGACTAAATCCCTTGTAACAATATAAAGTTATTTTCTCTGACTCTGGGGATACATTTTGCTAGGTTTTGTAGCTAGAACCTTTGGCATTACATTTTTTGTCTTGAACACATGTCTTCCAGAAGAAGAAAAAACCCCTAATGCAAACATTTTTTTACAATGATGTGAACAGAGAGTCTTGTCATGTGTTAAGCAGAACCAACTGTCAAACAATTGGAATGGTGATAATGGATAATACCAATTTACGAGTTGGATGGGAAACTAGTCTTCAGGGAACCTCATGTGTAAACCATTAGAAGACTTTGCCAAGGGCATCTCTCAGGGTAATAAAAAAATCTGTTTACAATTACCCATATAAGTACGATATCCATCCATTCATTTTCCGAGCCGCTTAACCTCTCGAGGGTTGCAGGTGCGCTGGAGTCGATCGCAGCTGTCTTTGGCAGGGCACACCCTCAACTGGTTGCCAGCCAATCCACACACAAACAACCATTTACACTCACGTTCTCTTAGCGTGTTCAATCAACCTGCCATGTATGTTTTTGGAATGTGGGAGGAAAGCGGAGAATCTCAAATCATACACGCACAAACTGCCTTGAAATAAAATGCTTGTGGACCAACGCAGTAGATCACCAACTGATTTGAATACTGTTTTACACTATAATGTTGCTGAATGCACATGAAGTACTTTCATGCATATGCACAGTCTGCCGGTCACAGCGAGCATTGATAGTTGTGCTTAAGTCCCAAACACAGAGGCTTGTTGTATTTGTACACACAGACAAAATCACATGGATGAACTCACAGACATAACACAACCCCCCCCCCCCCCCGAAAAAAAACTTAAAGACTTCCACCCAATCTTCTCTTCAGCTGATTTGTGCTGGCCCATTTTAGTCAAGCGACAAGGTCATTAGGCACTGAGCGTGCAAGCGAGAACAATGTGGTCGGATGTAAATCTGGATTGGAAACAAATACTCACCCTAAAAACTGTTGGGTTAAAACTAACCCAATTATGGATAAAAAAAAAAGATTTAAAAAAGGACCGATCCACTTTATTGGTCAATTTGACCTAACTTTCTAGTTTTTATTTTATTTTTTTATTTTTGACCCAAGTAAAGGATCAGACCAATATTTATGAGTTGTTACAGTAAAAGACCCATTTCTGGACCCAAAGTTGGGTCAAATGGACCCAAGTAGAAAATCGGTCCATTGTTGACCCATCGTTGGGTTATTTTTGACCCAACTGTTTTTAGAGAGCTTAATCCAAAATATTTTACATCTGACCTTTAGCTGTGACAACTCCAAAATTAAAGGGAGATGGTCTGTAAAAATGGAAAGCTCAACAACAAATGAAGTAGAGAGCCAGGAAATGAAGGAGTCGTGTATTGAAATTGAAATGAACAGAAATGGCAATTTGATTAACACGAGTAATGACTGCAGAGGGATGATGAAAGTGTGAAAAGGTGCCAAAGCGCACAGGATGGCCTGGAAATAAGGACACAGGCTAAAGGCCAGTGGATATAAATTAAACAACAGTCCTGATCAGCAAGTATTTAAATTCAGACAGGGTAGCAGAAATGTATGAAATCACCACATTTGCGCTGAACTCCAGCACTCTCTTTGTTTGTTAGCTCTAAAATGGAAACACGATTACAACACTGCACAGATTGTTTCTGGAACTTTCCTCAGTAACAACAAGATTCAAGACAATAAACTGTGAAATAAATCCCAGTCATACATCATTGCTGGTGTTTTTCTAGTGACATTGGTGGGAGTTATTTGTTTTAAAGATTTTATTTTTATTATTACTTTTTTCTTTTTACAATGCTTTAGATTTGGACTGAATGTTCCTGTTGATTTTGTAATTCACTTTTCAGAGACAAACACCGATGGACTATTAAAAGAAAACAGACATGCTGAGATCCAGAGCTGAGGAATAACGATGAATCACCACAAACAAAAAACTTACCATGAAATGTGTAGTTTGCTATACAAAACTACAAACCATGTTTGGATGAAGCATGTAATAATTGGTCTAATTAATTTAATTAAATGTTTTATCATAAAATGAAAAATACGGATTACCAAATGACCAGATCATTAAAACTGTTTGTCTCAGAGGCCATCTGGTATTAGGAACTGCTTTAATGCGGAGTCTTTCAATTTCAGTGAGCTATCAACATTTTTACCGTTTTGAATTTCCAAATTGAATAAATGTTTTATAAGCCTACCTAAATTTTTGTCATCTCAAGTAGCTTCTCCGAGAAGTCAAGAATTAATCAAGAATTAACCAAGACCCCCTCCCCCCTTTTCAGGATTGTGAAAATAACTACATTTCAAATTAACCATGAATGAATACGTATTAATCAACGTTTATTAATGTGTTTTACATTTTTTTTTTCAAAACTTATTTTAAACAAACAAACTTACATTTCATTGGGAAAACACTCAAATTGAGCTCCAACATAATATTTCAGTTAATCATAACAGAACTATATAGTAGATAGGCTATACATAAATTGATAAATATATTAAAAATATATAGGTCAGCATTCCGTGGTCTACTAAATTTGTTAAGCACTGTAACTTCCAAAACACATGAAGCGTCTGTGAACTTTTAACATGACATTTTCTTGCCAGGGTTTAAGCATGCACTTAAATATAAACAATAAAGCCTGTCGAGAGGTGGTGTTACTTATTCATCCAACTTATTAACAATTATAACGATCAGTTATTTCATCCAAACCAGCCAAATGACTTACCACAGAACAAAAATGCAGCGACTTGTCCTTTAGGTTAAAATTTCCTCATCAACATTCCATCAGTTCCAGTAATTGTCTTGATGGACGAATTAATGTCACCAGTTTCTTTTGCGTCGTGTCCAGTACGTCCTCGTGCTGTTTGGCTCTCTTCCACTCTTCCTTGTGTGAGCTCCTCTGATGCGCTCCAGCACAATGCGCGGCTTTATATGCCAAACACACAGCCAATCACGTGACAGCATAGACTACCGAAGTGCGCCTTCACTATGATTCGTGTAATATATTTATTATTATTATTAATTAATTAATGTATTCATTTACAAAAGTATCCGGGCTTCAGCCTCTCTTAATGTCCAACATTTCCTGGATGTTCACTTAATTTGCCACACAATGCTGTCGTACGTAATACGAGCTGTTTAAAAAACTTTTTTTTTTATAATAAAATAAAAAATAAAACTCAAGAATTACTTTTTAATATTAAAAATACAATTTTGTATAGTGGTTGTAGTTTCGTGTAGAAATTCAATGCAACACACTTGCTGCTTCTGATATTATATTCCTCTCCCATAGTAACTAGAATGTGAAATATCTTTGTATAATGCAATAAAATACACCCAAATCATGTAGCAAAACCATTAGTAGATTGCCAATATACAAATTGTGGTTTTAAGGACTTTGACTAGAATGTGCAGCTGTGCCTACTGTTGCGTGTTCATAATCTTCCTTGAAATGATCTACTTTCCCTTTACAATGATAGCTTGTTTATTTCTTGTGGCTTTATGGCAAGCCCCATTGCTTTGGGGATTAAAGAAGAGTTCCGACTGTTGTGTTTGAAAAAATTCTGTCACGGGAGCAGCAGCCTCTTGGGTATTTGCCGGAATAGTTAGCATTTCAAACAAAGTCATTTGCACCATCTCTGAATAAATATGCCTGTTGTACTTGCAAAATGAGGGCCTTTTTTTTGGCATTGTGAGTTTGCAGATCAAACAAAGAGTCATGAGCATTTTTTGAGTCAGGAAGTCATAAAAAAAATATTCTCAATTCATAGCTTGTAGCATAAAATATATCAGGAATTCTTCCCCCCCCCAAAAATCTTGCCATGTCCTTATATTGTGTACCGAATATTTATTCTATATGCATACCACATTGAAAAAAAGAAGGTGTTACATGTATTATGTGTAAACTCTTGAGGTCACACAATCCCCCCCAAAAAGCACTTGTGCAAACAGCTACATCAAACATACGTCACACTGGTCATGACAGCCTTCTTATCAACAGTGGGCACAGATTTAACCACGCTACACAAAAGCCCCATTTGTGCGCTCTATTTAACCTAACAATCTTAGGATGCATCTTTTTCTGGACAATTATTTTTGCTATTAGCACATACTTGTGCTTTTATAAATAAATGCAAGACTAATTTAAAAAAATCCCCTAGTTGCATGGGGTGGGTGGGGGTCAGACATAATTGACATGTTGTATCACTTCGTCATGTGACGCTGGCAGAAGCATATCGTTGAAGAATTGCTATATAGTAAGTAGTAAGTCTTTACTTTTCCAAAACGGGTGTTCTTCATCCCCCTCGCACAGGAAACTTGCTTGCTCTGAACCTGACATTGTGCACAGTTCTAAGAGACACTTTGTTCTTCACCAAAATAGTGTCTGATGACAGAACCAAACAAACACAGGAGGAAACCAGCAGTAAGACATGGATTACAGCTCACGTGTTTGTAGCTGATCAGCAGCAGACAAGAGCATGATTTCTAGAGAAACAAACAAGAACAGGGGATGGCTACAGACAAGTTGGTTCTGGAGTGGTTTACTCCTTAACTCATTCACTGCCATTGACGGCTAGAGACGTAAAAAATTCATTCAATTCAAATTAATTTGAACTGTTTTATTTTTTTCTTCCACTTTTGTTAACAAGAGTATGAAAACCTAGGAAAACAATTATTGTA
Source organism: Leptonotus elevatus (assembly GCF_054856555.1). Classification (NCBI taxonomy): domain Eukaryota; kingdom Metazoa; phylum Chordata; class Actinopteri; order Syngnathiformes; family Syngnathidae; genus Leptonotus; species Leptonotus elevatus. Next base: position 6,836,949 of record NC_141247.1, read on the forward strand.
CTTTTAGAGCAGATATAAAATTTGTGATTAATCGTCAGTTAACTATTAAAGTCATGCAATTAATTACAATTAAAAAATGTAATTGCCCGATGCCCCTAATTTTTAACAATCTTTTCTTCTTTTTTTTTTAAATTAGGGAAATCAGGCGATTACATTTTTTAATTGTAATTATTCACATGACCTTACTAGTTAACTCACGATTAATCACACATTTTATATCTGTTCTAAATGTACAATACATTTTTTCATACTCTTGTTAACAAAAGTGGAAAAAAATTTGAAACTAATGGAAATAGTTCAAATTAATTTTTGACGTCTATAGCCGTCAATGGCAGTGAATGAGATAATAAAGACCTGCTTGTTGGGATAATGTGAAAACGTACAATAAAAAACTTATTCAAGATTATTATTATTTTCGTGCATGTGTAAGTGTAATTTTTCAGACTTTGTTTTTTTTTTTTACACATTTTTAGACTTTTCCAGCTTTCTGTCAAGTTTCTGACATTTTGGGCAATTACATGGACACATTCTTCCTTTTTTGGGACATTTTATGGACATTTTATGGATATTATTTTTATTTTATTTATTTATTTACATTTTTCTGTTTTTTTTGTGTTATTTTCGGCTTTTTGAAAATTTTCTTTCCTGCCCTTTAAAAAAAGAATGTTTCGAACTTTTTGGGCAATTTTGCTGTAATTTTATGCCTTTTTTTCTTTTTGTTTTTCTTTTTGGTCATATTATAGTTACTTTTTAAACACTTTATTTTCTGCTTTTATATATATATATATATATATTCTAACTTTTGGGCAAATCCCAAAACATTTTATGGTAATTTTCTGCCCTTTTTTGCTTGTTTTTGGACATTTTATGGTTTCATGTACATTTAGAACAGATATACAATTTATGATTAAATCGCGAGTTAACTATTGAAGTCATGCAATTAATTACAAATAAAAAATGTAATTCTTTAATAATCTTCTTTTTTATTAGGGGCATCGGGCGATTAACATTTTTAATTGTAATTAATCACTTGACTTCAATAGTTAACTCGCGATTAATCAAAAATGTTATATCTGTTGTACAATAAACCTTGTCTGTACCTTATTATATACATTTTCATCTTTTTATTATTGTTTTTATTACTTTTTCATCACTTTATGAAGTACCTTGATCTGGAAACAACAAACGTACACTACGTGCAAATGTAAAAAGTCTGACTTCCGTCACACCTGCGCTTCCCGGTTGTTGTTTTTTGCGGTTACATCTGCATTACATGTTGAGCTGTGTGCCTGAACACTCTTCAAAGGTTTACAAAGTCAGTGACCCTCTTGAGAAGGTCAATAGACTGTAAATCATACCAAGGCTCCAACTGATGTAAAGTGTGTGTGTGTGTGTGGGGGGGGGGGGGGGGGGTACTGTCCAATGAATATTTCACTTCAACCCTTAACATAAGACAACTGAGCTCTAAAATGCACCACAGGTTCTTCTACATACAGTGTGGAAGTCGCAATGTTTGTCTTGGCCTTAAATATTCCCACTACCGCTGAAAAGTAAATATTTGGGTGTCAAGCATGAAATATGAAAATCTTTTCACAGATATTCTCTAAGAGATTGTAATGGTAAAAGCGCTACAGCCACAGATTGTTGTTTGCATAGAATTTTTGTTGCTCAGCAAGCAGATATCTAGAATTAATCCACAGCATATTTATATTTTGCACAACTATCACTCTGTCCTGTGTGTGTAATCAGTGCAAGTCGACTAGTGACCTTTAAAAAAAAAGATAACTATTTGTCATGTTTTATTAAAGCTGTCATTATGATCTGACAGTTATACATGATATATATGATGTGTAAAAATATGCCCATTTTGTGCCTCCAAGAAGCCAAGTAAGAAACGACTACATCCGAAGAAAAACAACCAATCACAGACAGATGGCATGACAGACTGGGAAATTCGGCCCAGGAAAATAGGAAAATAGGAATTACTATTCATTGACGGGGGGCACCCGGCCCAATATTGGACCGTCCATTCGGGAAACTCTAGAAATTCCTGTAATTCCCGAATTCCTGATGGCTGTAGTTGTACAATCACAGACAGTTGAGCGGCATAAGTAGATTTAGTTCCAAACCGTAATGTCACAGCAGCATTGTGGGAAATTTTTAATTCAAACTAGATAAAGCCTGAGAAGCCACTGGGATTTAATATCCGATATGTTTCATCTATATGATGAAAGTTGCAACACAAAAGGGAAATTAACCCAAAAATGTCTTAACAATAATAATAATGTGTTGTATACACCCCCATTAGTCTAAATGTGGCGTTCTAATTAATATTGTGTTTATGGAATATAAATTAAGCTTCTTCTCATCCATCTCAGGGGGTGACCATTTTGCCATTTGTTGTCGACTGAAAATGACATCACAGTTGCTGAAGACTCAGGTAATGACCAATCGCGGCTCAACTGATTTCTGTATTTGGTCATGTGATGTTCGCAAGCTGAGCCATGATTGGTCGTTACCTGAGCCCTGAGCAACTGTGATGTCATTTTCAGTTGACAGCAAGTGGAAAAATGGCCGCCCCCTGAGACGGACAAACAGGTGGACTCATATTCCACAAACGCAATATTAATCAGAATTTTTGAGTTTAAACTAGTGGGACTGCATAGAACATATACATGAACAGAAGACGTTCTGATGGAGATAAAAAAAATCTAATGGTTAGGGTTAGGGTTCTGCCACTACAGATAGGTTGTTGTATGTGTTATGTGGCCTTATTGTGAACAGAGGCTGAGTCTGTTTTACTTATATATATTTTTTTTTAGTTATCTAAGATATTTTATTTAGTGTTCAGTATTCTTGAAAATAAAACTCTTTGATAGCATATGAGTGGCATGTGGGATGCGCTTGCTGAGTGTGCCCGTGAGCGCAGTTTAACATCAGAGACTCACCCCATGCAAACGAACAAACCCATTTACCATTACATACTATGTTTATCATGTTGATCAGCAAGCACAATCATGACCCCTTGTACAAGAAATAATCAGCTCTCCACATCTACAGGTTTAGCAACAATGTAGCTGCAGATTAGGTTGTGGCAATTTAGGGAATGAATGGGCAATGATGACATTAGGACAAAGATGAAAAAGCAATGCTACACAATGAAAGAAAATATGTCAAATGAGAATGTAATCACAGAAGATTTTGTAGTTATCAAAGTGAGTACAAAAAAAAACATGCCTGGTGAGTCACCTTAACTGTGTTGTTATCGTAGACTCAAAAGTAGAGAAGTTTGGCCTGGGTGATATAATGTACCATTAACTCCATTTTAGTTCCCATAGCTACTGTATATGAATGTGTATGTTTTCAATGCCATCAGGGAGTTCAAGGATTTCCTCATTCAAGCCTCAATCTTTGCTGCAAAGTGGACTTTAGCATTAGCTTTAGCATATATAGGTCCGATAATACAGTACTCGATGAAAAAAAATTCCTGTATGTCACAAGAATATTGTTTTTCTCAATGTCACATTACGTTTTGGTACTTAAGCCATGAGTCATACTTGGTGAACTCATTTTGCTCACGTGATAATTGTGATGTGCGAAAAAAGTTAAATAATTATATTATTTCTCTCTCTTATGTCATCCATTACAATTATATGCTGATTGCTAATTGTGTAAATTAGGTGATGACAGACAGCTAAATAGTTACTTTCCTTACTGGGAAGTCGAATGTGATATTTTACAATTGGCCGTTAGATGTCAATGTGGGGGAAGGATGTTTCGATTATTTTTATAAAAAATAATCTAGTTGTAGTTTTTTAATTAGTGACCCTATACAATTCACAGTCTTTATAAAATCTCAGTCTGAGACTCGGCTAAAGACTAAAAACTCTATGACTAGCCTTTAGATGTGAGCTAATGTGAGATGGTAGTCTTCCAAGAGTCTTTTCTGAATCTTCTCAAAGTTTTCTGGTGTAAGCCCAGCATAAGTATTTTAAACCCTTGTTATTTTGGACTTTTGTTTGTTTAGTATAATGAGCAACCCAATTTTGGTTTCTGAGTTTTGTTCAAAACTCGGTTACATCTTCAACCACTGGTTAAGTAGATTTAACCGACCATTAACTTTAACGGCACTGTTATCTTGTTGTTTAAAACTCTGTTAACTTTGATTGGATGTTAACTTGCTGTTAGAGTACACCTAAGGACCACCGCTAACTCTTTAACAGTGTGGTTAACTCAGTCTAGATGGCGTTCGTGGCTAATGCTGCCTTCATGATGCCTGTTGAGCGCAAGAAAAAGAGAGTCTATCGAGGGCTTGACTTTGACATTGGTGATTAATCTGATGAAGAGTTACGCACACTCTGCCGCTTAGCAGTAATACAATTGCAAGTCTCATGCTCAGTCAAAAGAGAAAGAATGAAATCGTTTTTTAAGACGAGTTCTAAAAATGGACAGAGAGGGGACTTGCCCAACATTTAATGGGAGATTACACTGTGAATAGCAGCTAATTACTCAATTTCAATTAATTTAATAATAACAGTAATAACAACAACAATAATAATAACAATTATTATTATTATTATTATTGTTATTGTTATTTTATTAATTTTGATTCAAAGCAGTAATTACAAATATTTGTAATATTTACAAATATTAGATGAAAAATACACACACAGAAGTATGCTAATACAAAAACAAGACAAATAATATAAAACTATTATATCAAAAATAGTACACAAAAAATACAACTAAGTCAAAATTACAAAAACAGACAAAAATATGAGAAACAAAATCAGACAAAAACATGCAATATTATATGCTGCAAAACATATTGGCAAAAATACATAAATATTACACTATATATTTACCGAAAGTAGTGACTAAAAAAAATAACCCACACAAAAACTCCCAAATTGCTTGAACCATTGATTGAATAATGTTTTCTTTGTCAGCAGAAAAGTTCCTGCAGGGGTTGTTCAGACCGTATCAATTTCTTTCGCCAACCCGGAAATAAACAGAAAGAGGAATTGTGGGGTATATTGGTGCTAACCAATGACGTAAATGAAGGATAGGCAAGTTCGGTCCCAGAGAGCCGCAATCTTGCATGTTTTCGAAGTCTCGTACCTGCAACCCAGGTGTTTCAAACCATCAGCTGATAATTATATGACATCAAAAACATGCAGGACTCTCTAGGACCAAACTTGCCTACCCCTGGGTTAAACAGTGGTTAAAATAACCGAGAATTGCTTCTCTTCATGTGGGTTTACCACCATAACAAAACCTAACAGGAGTAGTAGCTTACTCATTGCCACTCAATGGCACAGTATTCAGTGAACAATTTGTTTATTAATATACTGTACACAGTTGTGATTTGCAGTTGCATTTTGGAGTTTGGGGGCATTACATACATTATGGATACGTTTGGCTACAGGAAAATGGCAACACACTAGTTGAAACACCTCTCACCAAGTTGTGCAGTTCCCCACTATTCCAACAATGGGGGGTGGTGCAGCTTTAGCATTCCTTCCATGGGTGAATGAATTGACCTTTATAATTACGGTACCCAAGATTGGACTTGGATCAGACTAACAACAATGGTTAAATCAGCACATTCGGTATGCCACACCCTATTGGACGGTTGACCATTCTGCATTAATCATTTACGGGTCTGCCCTGGCAAATGTCGTGCATGTCTCACTTTGAATTTAAATTGATGTGCAATATGATATATCTCAAATTCTAGCTGTACACATACAACACAGTTTTGGAATTTTCTAGATCTTCCAATGCTGACTTTTTTTTTTATAATGGTGGAATTCCTACTTTGCTCTTCAATCTTTGGGGCTTTTGGCTGAATGACTACAATAAAAGGTCAGAGAATAAGCACTGTCCACATATTGTAAAGTGTGGTCATAAATGTAGCTGATAATAGTTGTGTCTTGAAGGATTGTTGGTTGCTAAGCTTATACTTTGCAGCTGGGTTGGCTGGAAGTTGGTGTGCCTCTCACAACCCAGGGATTACAGTGTTCTGCTCTTTGACTGCTAAGGCAGGATGTCCAATTATTCTGCTTCCTGCTGCGCTCAACCCTCATGGCTTCAGAAAATCATAAATTTTGACATTTTTCTTCATCTATTCATAAATTAACTTCTAGTATTGCAGAGGTTAGTCAGCGATGACAGAACAACAGCAGGGAAGTATTTGAAAGAAAACATATGAACCTTTGGCATTTCAAATTTGGTGGCTGCACGCATAACATGGCATCAATTGATGATTCTTGTGTTACACACTGTAAATCTAATGCACATGTAAATGAGAACTGTTTACATTAGCCTGGCCCAGGGCTTTCCCTATATAATATGACCGGTGCAGGTAATATTTTTAAAAATGCTGAAATATTTTTATTAAGAGATACAGTACTGTATTATAGTATATATTACATATCCGTTTCCTGTTTCATTCTGCTTATTGTATAGAATAGGCACATACCATCAATATGCATGTTTCTGTGCTAAAAAAGAAGAAGAAAAAAAGTAGAACCTTTCTTGATGACATGTGAGCTGCCCCTCCCTACTCTTTCAGCATAGAACTGGGGTATTTCGTGAAAATAATTGTTTGATGGATGTCCAAAAAGCATCAGTGAGATGCAAAGGAAGACCCATCAAATTCATTCAGGACAAATCCTGAATATCATTACTGGAGTGTTGTGCTAACGAACACACTGTCTGAGAACAGAACTCACCAAGACAAAAAAAAAAAGGCCAAAAGTTAGACCATAAAAATCGAATTTAAAAATCATTACATGGTTGATCAGTTATTCAGTTCCCTCTTTAATTTAACCCTATAAAGCCTGAACCATGAAATATATGAGAATACATTCAGATTCTTTGTAAATACAGTACTACAAAAAAACAAAAAAAACAAAAAACAAAATGAAAATGAAAATCAACTTCCACATATAACTTTTGATTTGTGTCATATTTGATACATCTGGCCACACTACTTTAAATTCGTACATTTATAACTGTCAAAAATATAATAATAAACAGGCATATCAAACATATTAGTATATCCAAAATTCATAAAGAACATTTCCCACTATTAATAAATATCGGTGTCTCTCCTTTCTCAATTGAAGCGATCGTGCAAGGTTGTTGGAAAAGCCATCAGCTGGGTGATACTGCCCTCTAAAGGATTATCCGTGCAATGGGTGTGTCAGATCATATACGTCAGTTTTTTAATGGGGGGAAAAACATTCGACTCATGAAATAGAGGGCTAAAAATGTCATGTATTTTAATATGATAGGTTTGGCGTTAGGCCGATAGGGCTAATAACACATAACAGTGTCTCCAATCTTTTGAGCAGAATATGCAAACATCTCAAATCTTAATGATTTAAAACGACATTCTCGATAAAGAACATAATCGCTGTATGTAAATCACAGCACTGCGAATGTTGCAGTCATAACGGGGGTGGTGAGAGGTTAGCAACACATAAATTGAAGCTTGTTGTTGTTTTACTAAGTGCTTCTCCTTATTGTCATATAACGTTAATGAAGTTGAGGAATAGCAGCTCAGTGCTCATCTTGATTGATCGAACGGATCAAACGGAAAATCCTGAGTCCTGCCAGTCCAAGACCAAGACAAGCCCAAGTCCTTAAAAATGTGGTCTACCACACTCGTAAAAACTAATCACTGACTTAACCACTGTGGCGGCTGTGTTGTCGAGAGAGAACATGAATGTTGACTTTCAAATAAAGAAATAGGAGACATGCTGAATGCATCTGGTTTATTACTGGCCAGCATATGTTTAGACAGAGAACAATTGGTTAGTTAGTGTCTGTGGCCTGTTTAGTCAGGATATTTAGGTACTTCCTCTCTACATTGTCAGGGGGAAACTGCTGATACACAACGATAGCAGCAGAAGATAAATTCACATCTGAAAGGTGTTTCTCGTTCGCATTCAATTTGGGAAATCCAGAAAAACCCAACCCCAAATCAAAACAAACTATAAAATCATTTTGAGCATGTGCATTCACATGGTGAAAGTCACATGCTGATGCTTTTTCTGCCCATCTCACATCAAACTCGAATTCTCCTATTTCCCTTCCCCTTTTCACTTCACTGTTAAGTGAACGCTTATACAAATATATTATCTGCTAGCTAATCTCTCAAGTTTTCAGCATCTACCCTGGAGGTCACAGTTCAACAGACCCTGACAAGAGGAAGAGGTTTAAGACATGGCCAATATCTTGATAAGACCAGTGTTGGCCAGCACTGTGTGAGTAGCCACTGCTGCCAGTATTGCAAGCATGGCCGTCTGTATTTGTGTGTGCTGCTGGTTTGACGGAAGACTGCAAATTGGCACGAAACACCTTTGAGGAGAATGGTGGGAACTCAGCCACACAAAAAAACTACAAACATGCAGACTGTTTTATGGCACACGTCACGTCCTCCTTTCCCTATTCGTTCCAAAGATGGAAGTCGAATCGAACGTCTATACGCGATTACTGTTGTCATGGAGAAGCTGCAAAACAACCCAAGAAATTAATATTTTTGTTTGAGGAGACAAAAAAATAATAATAAAAAGGGAGCCTACCTAGATAAAAGCACAATACAGCCCGGCTTTTACTCGCTGGCGTGAGGTCAAAGGTGAGGGGTGATTTCCAACCGAAGCTGCATTTGCGGGACTCAGCTCTTTTCCTGTTGGTAGCTTTCCGTGCTCAAATACAAATGATTATGCTAATGTTAGCTATCGGAAATTTGTGTGGTAGCAATAAATAACCATCAGCTTGCAGTAATTACTAATATATGACATATTGTTGTGGCGGACCTTCGGAAGCTGACATGTATCGCCACCATCTTTCTGCTATGGATGCCAGAAGGAGAAAAAAGATGCATGAATCAATATAAAAAATAAATTCTCTTACGCCCGTATCTCACTAAGCCGTGCAGGCTTGCGAAGGTACACGCACCTAGCGAGTGTTGCTTTTTTGTCCGGCTTCGATCATTGTTGCAAAACGTTGCAAACCCTCTTTATGCTCTCAAACCCTTTTTCTTGTCGCAATCAAATTTTGAACATGTCAAAATTTTGACATGTTCAAAATTTACAGTATTGGGTTGCCTTTCTGAGGCATCATAGTGCGCATGCTCCAAAATTATTGCATTTTATTACTTCACCACAATCACTGTCGCTTTAAGAGCACTAAGTGCAGCCTCTGACCAAACAAATAATCCTCCAAAAAATCCCCACACCAATAATTTGTATTCTTCCCAGAAGAGCGGAATTGCTCATTGCAAGGAGTGACAGACTAAAAATCCTTACTCAGATTTCGTCAGTTGACTCTGAAAACCACATTAGAAACACACTACAAATGATTTTGAATTCCTTTTGATATCATAATCTTATTTTGTCAGACTTTAGACACAAATTAAAATTGACGTCCGTGCAAAAGAAACACTACAAAAACAACAGGACTGCCAATGTTTTCAAGTTCTAGTTAAGCAAGTTAAGTTAGAGGAAAGGCACGAGTAAAAACCCCTCCTCCCTTAGAAGGTTAGAGCACGAGATTTGTTATCTGACGTGGGGTCAGTTTGAGTCACATTACGTTTTTCAAGGTCATTTTCTGCACATACTCACAGACAACAATGTTGTCCATCCACTTGAGAGATAGTGTCTTTGAATGGTGGTCTACCACGGTGGGAGTATATCAGTATGTGTGTGGCCCCCCCGTCAGGAATGTTGAGTATTTGTTTTGAAAGGCTGAATTTGTCCACTTCTGTTTGCTTGCAGTGTGTTTGTGCGCACTAAATCCTTGGGTCATTTAGAAGAAGAAGATCACCGCGGACCTCCTATAATGAAGGTCTCATGTTCCATGTTACTGGGAGACATACAGTGTAATTGAAGACGCAATGCTGCTCATTGTTTTTATCCTCTGATCAGCATACTTTGTACATCTGTGGCCGTTACATTTGGCTGTGGTTTATTATTTTGGGCTACGATTAAGTTACGGGAGGGTTTGGCTTTTCAACATACTAAACCTAAATCCTGTTTGAACGCTTGTCATATTTCATCCAGTGGCGATAAAATAATTGTTTTTGATATATCAAATTGACAATATAGCATTCCTATTTGAAAGATGGATTTCAAGCTTTGAACTCTTAACTTTGAATTGAAGCGTTCCTCATTTGAGATTCCACCAAAGAGTCTGCTCAACAGAGCCAGTTAAAAGCCTTGAGCTCATCCTGGCCATGACTGCAGGATCCCATCAGAAGTGACGTAGCCCCAAAATTCTATGACGGCTGCACATCTGCTTTATATTGCTCATTTCTCCGCTGTGTAAAGTGTAGAGTTGCCATTGCCACGGTCAAAGTGAAGTGAAGAAGGGCCTACATTTGTGCAGAATTTGTGAGCTCAGATAATGTTCTATTTTCGTTGTAATAAAACATGCTGTAAATAAAATGAGTAAAACCAAGAATTGTTTTTCTCTGTGCTGCAGACGACAGGAAGGAGAATAATAATTGTTCAGATTCTGCTTCTTTACCGCTTATCATTACAACGAGGGACGGGCGAGCACCGATACTTGGTGTTGGTATCGGGCCGATAACCCGGCCTAATCTCAAGGTTTCAGTCCCCACAAACTTGCGGCTGTTTTTAGATCAGGAACTAGAAATTAGAGGAATATGAAATTGCCATTAATTTCATGCAATTTTAATATATTGAGATATATATGTCTTTCTTTAAAATTATCTGTCGTTTTTTAGGGAAATTTTATGTATCAAAAGAACTAGTGGTCTCAGTAGTGGTGACTACTCAAGAGTTGAATACTCGTACTGGTATCAGTCTGAAAATAAGTGGTATAGAACACAGCTAATTAAAATATTTAATCATTTCTCTAGAAAATCAGGCAAAAATCAAGAGGCTCAAAATGTCAGTTGATTTGGTGCGTACGTGCTAGAATGAAATACATAAATGGGAGCTGAGCCCCGGCTCTTCTTAAGGCAGTGAAATTGTTGAAATTTCTAATGCATAACCAACAATATTTAAATTGCATTTTGTGTAAAAAGCAAAAATGTATAGTAAATTAATAAGATGGGATAGGCTCCAGCATCCCCATGACCCTGTAGTGGTGGTTACCATTTGTTGGAGGTGTTGAACCCCACCAGTTTTTTATGCACATTCAACAAACCCTTTATTGAAAAAAAAATAAAATAAAACATTACTGGTGAACAAAATAAGCAGAATGTAGCCTTTTCATCGAATGCGGCTCTCTTCACTTTGAATTCAGAAAGTGTTGTGTTCTTGTATTCCCATCTCCATGCAGTTTAAGGAAGTGTTCCATTAGTTTTGCTTGATAGCTAGTTGTGCTGGACAATAATTGCTCATCTTGGCATTTCCATCACCCTGCAGATGCAATAAAAACAGCAGAGGTCACACAATTGAACCCTGTGGAACACCATATGTTACGTTATACATGTGAGTTGATATTGCACATATTCATTCAACCACAAGTTTTTTTTGCTCAACTTAGCATGAAGGGATTGTGATAATAAAGAAATCACAGCATGTACCATCACAACAGCCACAAGTCGAGTACTGAGCACACCAAATCCCCGCAGCACAGATTGGCCAAGCAATGTAGCGTAATCCCCTGCAGCCAATGCTGGCCGAGCGGAGCGTATCATCATCATTATTTGAGTCGGGTGTATGTCTTGACCTCCGCCAAACTCTTGGGACTGACTCATCGAACCCCTGGGGTTCAGTCAAGTTCAGGTTAAGAATCACTGCTTTATAGTGAGGATAAGCGGCACTGATAGTGAATGAATGAATATAATAATAATAATCATCATCATTATTAAGTCAAATGAGAAAATAATCATGCATTTTTTTCCCCTCTCAACTTGTGTTAACATTGTGTGCCTCTAAGAAAATAATAATGTACTAAATTAACATTTCAGTTTTTGCTATATACATAATGTATTTTATTAATAAGATTTAATTTGGGTTAAAGAGCTTCTACTTACTTGTGTAGTTACCATTACAGAAACATTCAAAATGTTGTTAATTAACACTGCTGTAAATTAAGGGCAGCTGTATGTTTATCTAACCTGCGTAAATGAAGGGACAGAAGAAATAAACAAATCTGTACTAACTACTATAAAGACAACAGTCCTAGACTGCAGACCACCAAATTGTTACCAAAATTCAAAACAGATTATTGGATACACACGGTATATACTAATCTTTGGCCCATGACTGAAACAACGCCTCGCAATAATGCCGTGAAACAGCACGTTTTCCAGCTACAGTGCAACGAGGGCTGTCCAGTAGTCCTGCATAGTCCAGTCCCAAATGATTGGATCCACCCACCGCTCAGGAGAAAGCTGCGTGTTGGATGTCAGTGCTAGATTCTGATATGGCAGAACGCCAACACTGCTGTACATCACACCATTGCCTAAAAGTCAGTGAATGACAACAAAGCTTTAAAATTGCTGGGCCTCCAACATGAAACCAAAGTATTGGCTGGCGAAGTAAAGACCAAAAAGCTTCATGTCAAAGGTACTGTACTTTCTTTCATTGTCAATAAGTTTCTTGCTGAAAAGGGACAGTGCGTAGTCGGGTATGTCTGTTGTGAGGGTGACTGGGACGGTTTGAAATGGGCGAATCAGCACAGCAGCGTTATTTAAAATGGTTTTAGGTGTATCAAAAGCCGTTGTCATCGTTACTGCCTGGTCCACCTCTTCGGCCACATGAGGTGTTGCAAAAGGAGCACAAGTAGTAGGTGCGCGAGGCAGGAAATGTTTGTGGAAGTTCAATATGCCCAGCAGGAACTCAGCTGCAGAGACTTCATGGTATGCGGGTGTGAACAGGTGACAGCCTCCACCTTAAACGGGAGAGGTACAGCGCCTTGGGGAATGCCGTGCTGGCTAAGGAAGGGTATTGACAAGTGATAGAGTGGTCATCTCCAAACCGTGAGATTGTGGTCTGTGGTTGTGATCCTCACCCCTGGTGACCACGTCGAAGTGTCCTTTCCGAGCAGCGCCCTGCGTGGCAGCAGCCGACCTCTGGTGTGTGAATGGGTGAATGTGAGGCTTTGTAAAGCGTTTTGGGCCCTATAGCTAAAAAAAAAACGCTATATAAAAAGCAGTCCTTTCTAAGTTGATGATGAGGCTGTGTTACTCTGTCAGAGTGAATAAACATTCAATTTAATTCCTGCTGTTGATAATCTTAGTAAAAGACAGCAATTTTAAAGTATAGTGGACTTGTAATTCCCATTATTTGGGATCGTAGTAAATCAGGCTCATTGTGTCATGCGGGCATCATGATCTTGACCTTAGTCACTTAAGCAAAATGTGAAGAGGAGGCTTCCTATACACCGAATGATGCAAAACAACAAGCAGCCCATTGTTAGTATCTGAATTCATAATTTTCTGTGTGCGTCCCTTTGTGATGGATTGTGGAAGTAGTTGAAGACAACGCTGCTGAGGAGGCTGTGACCAGGTATCATGTGATAGTAGAAACAAACACAACGACCACTTGAAGCAGAAACTAAAGAGCTCTTTTCCTCAGCATCGCAGGGCAGTGACCTTTAACACAGTCACACATTCCTAATAGCGTAGTCACCACATCGCCGTAGCGCAAAAGTGTTTACAATCAGCCGACAACCACCCGTTTTGTGTAGCATTTGTCCTCATTAGGATTGTGGTTGAGCTAGAGCTTCTCTATAAATTGTTCACATTTACTTGAAATGATGGGATTCCCCGCTAGAGTATGATTGCCAGTGTTGGGAGAAACGGCGTTGGTAACGCCGCCCTTTTTTCCTGAACGGAGTAATCTAACTAATTATTTTCCTCATATTTGAAATACTTTATTGTTATCGTACGTGAAATGCGTTACGTTATAATTGATTTATTAGTTTCAAAGCTCAAAATAAGCTTACAGTTAGTTGGCGGTTGCCCAGTCGTGTGCGCTTCTCCGCAAGGCTTGCTCTGAATCCATTCATGAAAATGTCTTCTGCGCACAGTTAGAGGCACTGTTGTTGTCGTACCTCGTCACAATAAACGTGTCTTGACAGCTGGAATGCGTAGTGACTTATTTTGTAGGTGCCGCGGGAAGCGTGTCACGCCGTGTCTTCCTTCACAATGAACATATTAGCATTATTAGCAAGAGTCCATGTCCGTAGCCTGGAACTGATTCGGGGTTCGTTTGACTAGACTGATGTTGGTCAAAATAACATTGATAGAGATCTGCCGAAAAAAGGCCGTCACGTCTATATAATGACAATTCTGTCCCACCAAGAACCATCACGGGACTTCATATCTGGGGAATTCAAATATGAATTCTGCTGCATTACAGGTATTAATGAGCCTACATTGTCGGTTAATTGAAGACTTTTATAACCACCATTATGCTTCCTAGCCTAGAGCTGGCCATCGGTGTAAACTGAGCAATGAGGGAAGAAGCTCCTTTTTTCTGGGAGGTGACCAAGAACCCAATAAACTGTCAAGAGTAGCATTCCTCTGTGCTAAGAAAGAGAAGAATCTTCCAGAAGGAAAACCATCCGTGCAGCAATCCACCAGTCAGGCCAGTATGGTAGAGTGGCCAGACGGAATCCCCTCTTTCGTCAGAGGCACACGGCAGCCCACTTGGTGTTTGGCCAATGGCACATCAAGGATTTTCAGACCACGAGAAAAGAAAATTAGATCCAACCCTTGGCGGGCATGTCGGACATCACGTTTGGATAAAACTAGGCACTGTTCATCACCTGCAGGCCAATAACAGCACTGCAGTAAAGCCTTGTGGTCGCCGCGTCATAATGTTTTTCAGGGGCAGGATTTGGGTCAGCATTGAAGGGAAAAATAATTGCAAAAATGTAAGATATCCTGCTTCAGAGCACTCTTGACCTCAGACTGGGACAAAAGTTTAGGACAACGAGCTTAAGCGCACTATCAATATATCAAAGAGAGTGTCTTTTGGACAACGCTGTGACTGTCCTACTCTCTGTTCAAGTCCCTCAGCAGCACACAGTCAATTTTTCACAAATGTACACTCGGATTGCACCATTGAAATAAATTCATCATCATCATCATCGTCTTTGTTGACATATGCGTACAGGTGCTCTAAATTGTGATTGTGTATACTTAGCAGCTGTAAGATAATTACTGCATTTTAAAGTGTACAAGTAATGCTTGAAGATATTTGTGTTAGAAATGTTCATAAAGTGTTTTAGGATCATAGTTTGTGGTGTATTTATTGTTTGACTATTAATAGGGGCCATTACAGTTACTTTTAGGGGTGTGTCAAATATTTGCTGAAATGTACTACTCAGAGTTGGGTCTCTATCTCCGACGTATACCATCGGTCCAATGTGTTGAACTTATGCATTTAGAATACAGTATGTGGTCAGACAAAAGTGCGGTGACATTCAAAGCCTTCGAGAGAATCTGTGATCTTTCTTTTTTGTCCTAAGGCAGCAACATTTTGGGCACATGCTCTTGATGTTGACGTCAGAATGGATTTTGATAACCTGACTCTACAGGGGATTATGAAATATTCTAATATCCTTTGACAGTGCTGGGCATGTTACTTCTCAAATGTAATATATTCTATATTACTAGTTACTTGCATTTAAAAGTAAAAAGTTTTACCGTAGATTAATAAGTTACTCAAGTTTAAATGACTTTTGAGTTACTTTATTTGTATTTTTATCGGGGATTAATTGATTTAATTGTGATTTCTACATTTTTAAAAGGAAAATGCCAAATTTGCAACCATAACTGGCAAAGTTAACTTGTAATAAAGATCTTTAACTAATGTTAAATGTTTTGAATCTATAGTGCAGCGGTGTCAATGTCCGGTCCTCGAGGGTCTGAATCCTGCATGTTTTCGAAATTTCCCATGTTCAACACAGCTGATTCATATTTAAGCTCATCAACAAGATCTGCAGGAGCCTGATAATGATCCTGATCATTGAATCAGGTGTGTTGGAATAGAGAAACCTCGAAAACATGCAGGACTCAGGCCCTCGAGGACCGGACTCTTACACCTGTGCTTTAGTGGGAGTTCACTGCTTTTGATTAATGTTTGCATCAATAACAAGATGCATTTTTGTTACAATATAGATATTGAAATGAGAATTTGGTCCAATAAATTAATAATCCATTCCAGACTGTAGCTATAAATAGAATTATCAACATACTCAAATGAATTTATACACATGGGAAAGACAAGTTTATATTGCCAATATGTGTGGTTTTTTTTTTATGTAGTGAAGTATACTGCATTTTTTTTAACAAATAGTAATGGTAGATTCAGTATAATTGATATTGGTCGAACAAAATGGATGGATGATGGATGGATGGGGAATGTGTAATAAAAGCAAAAATATCCATTGATAAAGAGAGATCCTTCCTGAGTACATGTCCCCCCCCCCCTTTTTTTTCCATTAAAAAATATTAAAACACAATTCAAAGTTCAGTTAATTGTAACTATCTCTACTAAACAGAGACTAAGGTTCCAGGTGAATTCAACGAACAAATGGAACTAATAAACGAGCACATCACTCTTATTTAACGGTGCGTAATGTAGTTTGTCTGATTGGATTTGCCGTAGCGTGACGCCATCAGCCAGCAGAAGTCTTTGCCCAGAGGAGGAATGGTTAGCATTTGCTAGCTAACAGCCAATCAGAGGGATCTCCATTTTGCACACTGCAATTAATGGCGTATCCATTGAAACCATGTCTAAAAAGCACAATGACTCTTACTTCTTCATAATTTTAAATGCTGCTTTTTGCTTATGTTTGGCATTTAAACCATGACACAAATTTGTCTAAAAAACAATGACTTCTCGGCCATGAAGCAGTGATAGGATGAGAGGTTACCGCTAAAAATGTATTTGTATGTGAGGAAATGTATCACTTTCTCCTTTATTAATGGTGATCAATAATGTCTGACAATCTCAAAATTGGAACGTGTTACAGGACTCAGTGTAATAATTTTACAAAAATATTTTGTGTAACTCATTGTATTACTTTGTTATTGCCTAATCGTAAACTATGACTGTAACGCGTTACGCCCAGCATTGTTGACAAATTGGATGTATTATGATCAAATGAGTAGTGCGATTGATTGCCAATCACTCCAACTGCCACTGCCTAAAGTCAGCTGGGAAAGGTTCCAGCTCAGCCCTGACCCTAATGCAGACAAACAGAACATAAATTCAATGTAATGGTTGTCAAACGATGGGAAATCAGCAGAGGAAACATTAATTCAGTGTGAATAGCATCAAACAGCTTCAAATGTTCCAATCAACTTTTTGTTTTCAGTCACATCCAATGTCTGTGTCTGCACTGATGACATAACATCAGGACAATGAAGGTTTTGTTTAGTGACGTGCATACGAATCATGTGGCGGGACATTTGTTAATGGCTGACTGAAGCAAGGATTGTTTTTCATGATCAGACTAACCTTTCGCTTCTAAATATACTGCTACTGAGGTAGTTTTGGCTGTTTCAGATTATTTTCATATTTTGGCCACAAAAGTATGGCAGTGCCAGATTTCACAGTTTTAATAGAGCGGGATTATATTCGAGCTGTGAAATAATCATTTTGTTTGTTTTGTTCATTGTTGTTTCTGTAAAATATTTGACCTAATGAATATATGGAGAGGTGTATATACTGGCCTTTATTGTTAGAAAATGGTATCAAAAACATTTTCATGGTATTCCAGCTGTACTAACCAGCCACAACATTACGACGACTGGCACACTGTAATTATCGTTTTGCTTGATATTGGCAGTGAGATATTAATTCGACATATTTATTTTGGTACTTGCAGTTTGCTGTGGTATAGTACTGTATTACATCACAATGAGAGACAGTGTCCAATACTGTTATTTTACCCCAGTTAGAAAGTATAAAATTAGTAAAAGCGGTCTGTGTTATGTAGTACAGTTCTACACAACGACAAATTACTCATCCATTTAGCACTATGGCAGTTTTTCGGTTTCTTTTGTTCATCCCCTGCGTGTAAAGAGATGCTCATAGTTTCGGCTGTCGTAGAGCAACACTACTTCCGTGTGTGTCAAAAACACCTAACGGGGACGGGAAAACTTCAAAGTAAAGTTCCCCCATCCGACCAATTCTGAAGGACAGAATTTGCTTCTGTTGGCACCTTATTCCATTTGTGTGCAGCATAACAGCCAAATGCTGCTTCATCATGTTTGCTTTGAACTCTGTAGCACACAGAGCTCTACTGGGTTTATATTCATTTAGCATTTCTTGAATGTATTCAGGAACTAAACCATTCTGTGATTTATAGACCAGAAGCAGAACTTTACAAGTCTGCTCTACAGCTGACCGGGAGCCAATGTAAAGTGAGGATGACTGGAGTAATATGTTCTGATCTCTTTGTTCTGGTCATAACTTGAGCTGCAGCATTCTGAATGAGCTGCAGTTGTTTGATGCTGCATTAGAGGGAGTCTAGTCACAATACCATAACAATAATCAAGAGATAAAAACATGGATAATCTTTTCCACAGCAAAAAGTCCAGTGCTGAATTGACTCCCACAGAGTTGATTTTAAGAGTTGGATTAGGTTGGTTAGGTTTGTTGTTTTGGCTTTGTGTCCCGTCTTGCTCGTTTTGTTTGCACCTGTACTCGTCATCCTGTTCCCTTGTGTCATCCAATCATCTCCCCGAGCCACTCGTGTCTTGTCCAGGTGTCTTTCGTTGTCTCGTCAGTTGGCTTGTATTTAGTTTCTTGGTTTCGTTCAGTCTTGTTTGGATCATTGTCGTTGTTGCCGCTCTTGTGTTTTGTTGTTACTTTGATTTTTGTTCTTTTCAGAGCTTTGTTGGTTTTGTTTATCTGGATTTTTACCCAGTACCCCTGTTAGTGTTTTTGTCAATAAATTATGTTCAGTACTCTGTTCAACCTTGCCGTGGTTCTCCTGCCTCCCTGCATTTGGGTCCTCCACTCCACATGAACCTTGACAAAAGCACCACACTCTCCAGAGTTAAATCAACACTTTTAAAATAATTATTTAACACTGGGAGAGAGTACATTTCTTTTTGGTTTTTTTTCTTTCTTTTTTTTGTTGTTGAGAGAGCTCAGTATTGTTCATTCGGTAATTTTACCGATTCGACATGTCATCATCATTGCTCTCTCTCTTTTTTAATTTTTTTTATTTTGTATGTGCGTAAGTATGTGCGTGTGTATGTGTGCGTGCACGTGTGGAGTGTGTACTCATTAGTTCACCTAAAACCTATTAAAAATCCCATACCGTTCACTAAACTGAATACTTCAGAATCCAGCTAGAGCCGTAAGGTTGTCAGAGACCCGAGGAAGGATCAAAGAAAAGAAAGGAAAGTGAAATCCAGCACCGACCAGACATTACCTACTTCCCACCGGGTTACCAACCAGAGTTTTCCACCAACCCCAGAAACATCTAAATTCCAACAAATTAGGGAGACCTCAAGAGACCAAAGGAGAGAGAGAGGAAAAGGAAGGAAGCATAGATGAAGCATAGTGAGATCCACAGAGGAGTACATTTTTAACTCACAAAGCAGAGTTAAACTAACACGTCAGGAGCAGAAGAGAAGCTCTTCTAAAAAAAACACATCAGTTTTCTCTCTCAGTGAGTGTTAGTTTGACTCCCTAAACGTTTACCCTGATTGGGATTTGATCCACACTACCATGTATCCTACGTCAGCGGGACTTTCCACTGACCCATCCAGCCAACCCATCTTTCAGCCATTGTAAATAATATCAGTTAGTGGGATATTCACTACACTGCAAACAAGTCCAACTTTGTATTGAAGACCATCAACTTCAACCCAATTAGTTGAGAATCCTTCGAAACATTCCCATTTTTGTTGTGTCCTACTCTGCAATCATGGATCATGCAATCCTTCAATCTCAAATGGCCAAATGTGATTTAGTAATTGAATTGATACGGATGCTGAAAGTCATATGTAAAGCTATCAGAAAGAAGGCTTTGCCATGGGAAATCTACTATATGCAATCATGAGCAGCTTTTTTTCATGGAAGACTTGGAAACCAAAGCCATTTAGACCGAACCAACCTTGCAAATATATACTGCAGTGGTGTCCAAATTCGGTCCTTGAAGGCCGGAGTCCTGCAGGTTTTGGATGTTTCTCTTCTCCAACACATGTAAAGCTCATCAGCAAGCCAATGATCCTATTCATTGGAAACAGGTGCGTTGGAGCAGAGAAACATCCAAAACCTGCAGGCCCTCCAGGACCGGGTTTGGACACTAGTGATATACTGGTACTGGACTTTTTAAAGACTAAATACACACGAGAGCTCACCGAGCGAGTAAGCGCTGGCTGCAATGTGCAGTTCGGGGCATGGCTCAACGTGGGTGGACCAAAATGTTCGAGCACACCCACATGGATTCTCGACCTCAAAACATTCTCTTCTTCATATTTCTGTTTTTTTGTTATTGCCGTGGCAGCTTTATGTGCCATCTTATGACGACACGCTTATTGTTTGGACACTTTAATAAACAGCGAAAATTACATATTGACCAAAACCCAAATATTAACCTCAACCATCCAAGGATGCATCTATTGGGGGACATGTGCTGCTGGACCCATCCCACTTATTTAACCCTAACCCTTCAGATCTTAATTTTTGTTTTTTTGTATATATAGTTTTTTCACTTTCAGTTCACCCCCAGTGTGTCAAATCTTTTGTTTTGTTTTTTTTCAGACTTTTCACCCGAATGTTACGTGAGGGCGTGTAATCATGAGTGACAGCTACACAAAAATGCGTTGGAACCTCCCCCAGTGGCAATCGAACTCAACGAAATGTACACAATATTAATGTGATTGGCAGAATAAGAATTGATGCTCCAGAAAATAGCAGTCATCTCCCATTTTTATTTCCAGATGGATATACTGCCATAACCGGCAACTCGAGTGCTGCCGTGAATCGTGTGAGAAGTTAGAACTAAAAAAACAAATTCTGCTCAACTGACAGTGTACCAACTTGTGGTATAATGGTTAAGGCATTGGCTCTTTAAGTGCAACGTCACGGGCTTGGATACAGTTCCATGTTTGTTTGTTTTTTAATAAAATGAATATATTTATTATACATTACTACAATTTCTTGACAACAGCATTTTGCATATTTGTTGTGTTGTGTCTTTTCACAAGGTTTTCATTTAGTTTTGCCACTGTTGATAGGCAGTTATCAGCATTACCAACCTAACCATAACCCTCAGAACATACAGGCTTGTCAAGAAATTGTAGTAATACAGTATATAATAATAATAAGAAAAAAAACATAGAATGGGAACCATACCTTAACCATTATACCCCAAGTAAGTACAATCAGTTGGGCAGAATATGTCCTTTTAGTTCTTATACGATTCACGGCAGCACTGGCGAGTTGCCGGTCATGGCAATATCCATACAAATGGCGGAAAAGTACACGGACCATCAAATTTTATTCTGCAATTCTTATTCTGTCAATCAAATGAATATGGTGGTATTGAGTTTGATTTTGTTTCCTGAAGACACTGTCACTGGGGGAGGTTCCAAAGCATTTTTGTGTAGCTGTCAATCATGATTACACACTCTGCTTAGTTGATACCACGCCCCCACATAACATTTAGGTCAAAAGTCTGAAACTAAAAATAAATGAATAAATAAGATTAAAGAGTTTTGAAACTGAAAAAATACGTTTTGAAACTGTAAAAATAAAATTTGAATCTGAAAAGATAAAACATGCAACAGAAAAAAACAACACTTCAAGTGTTAATATACATATGGAAGTGAAAAGGGAAAATAAATAATCTATTCAAAAGAATGACCAATTCAAGATCAATACATGAATTTTCAGTTTCACATTTTATTTTTTTCAAATGCAAAACTTTTTACTCTAATTTAACTCCATACCCTGCTGAGAAAGCCCAATCGAGGATAAATCAACTTAATGTCTAGGTCTCCACAAGAGGCAACATTCTCTGTTCGCCCGCTGGCTGTTAGCCATCAGTTTGTCAGTTTTGAGTGACCTCACATTCCCCTTAATGATGGGTGGAAGGAACTGTTTACAACCTGCCCTTCTAAATCCCCCTGCACCCCCCCCCCTTTCTCTGCTCTTTAAAAAAAAAAAGTAGAGGGTGGGGGAGTCGGCCTACAAATGATTGATAAGTTGTGCTGCCTCTTCTTGTTTTATTGGACAATGTTGTTTCAGTGCATGCATATCGAAGCCTCAAGACTTCCCCAACAATACTTTGGGAAGCCATCAAAATAAACATACAATTTTTATGTTACCCATAATCATGTGAAACCGTTTTCAAGGTGCTTTACTTCTGTGTTTTAAATGCTAGAAGATGCAGTAGCCAAACTAACAGTGTAACCATGGTCCCCATCTGTGCTTTCTTTTTTATTTTTTTTTATTATTTTTTTTTATTAAGAGCTCAGTATTGTTCATTCGGAAATGTCATCATCATTGCTCTTTTTTTTTCTTTTTTTTTTTTATATATATATATATATATATATATATATATATATTTTTTTTTTTGTGTGTGTGTGTGTGTGTGTGTGGGTGAGTATGTGTATGTGCGTGCGTGCGTGCGTGCGTGCGTGCGTGCGTGCGTGTATTTGTTAGCTCACCAGAAAACCTATTAGAAAAAATCTCATACCGTTCACCTAAACCGAACACCAGGAGACCCGAGGGGACCGAAGAAAACCAAGGAAGGCGAAATCCAGCACCGACCAGACACCCCCCACCAGAACTCCTCCCCAGCCCAAGAAACATCCAGACCCCAACAAATCCAAAAAACATAAAATCAGGGAGGCCTCAAGAGACCAAAGGAGAGACCGAGAAAAGGAAGGAAGGACAGACGAAGCCGCGTGAGATCCGCAGACACCAGCCTCCACCGATTCAATAACCTGAGGAGGAAACAGATTGTGTCTGAGTTTCGGTAGATGCTGGTGTGGTGGATCTGGCATGCATGAAAATCTCCACCAAAGAGGGGAGCCGACGACCCCCGCCGGAACAGAGCAAGCGCAACACCTCAGGGCCCCCCAGGCCGCGGCAGCGCCAAAGGACGACCCCCGGGCCCCGCCAGGGCCACCGACCGGAGAGCAAACCCAGGAGCAGGAGCGCCCCCCGCCCCAACACGGCCCGCGCTCCCGGCCCAACGCAGCGGGACGGGGCACTGCAGGCCCACCAGGCACCCCACCGGCCCCCAACCCCCGCCCCCCACGACCCCCCGCCCCCCATCCACCCCCGCCCCAGTCGCCCCCACGCCCCCAATCCCCCAGACACCCCCCACCCCCAGCACCTCCCCACCCCGCAACCCCCCCCCCCAACAAAGCCGCCCCCCCCGACCCCACCCCGACCAACCGGCAGCCCCCCAACCCCCGACCCCCAGCCCCCGGGGACCACCCGCACCCAGGCCCCGGCGCCGAAGAGGGGCCGGACAGCGGAGCGGAGAGGGCAGCCGCGCCCACCCCACCCCCCGCCGTGTGGAGGGACGGAACACCGGGGGCAGAAGGGGGAGATGGGGGCACCGGAGGGCGGTCGACACCCCCAAACCCCAGGCCCAGCGGGGGAAGGCCCCGGTCGTCACCCCAGCGTTCTTTGTGAAAATTAACCCCTGTTACTGAGTCCGCCAGCTCGCGGACTGGCGAACTCTACCCCTAAACCGTGAATGTGACCCCACCCAGTGTATATACAAGTGTGTGTGTATGGTGCATTAAAATTAGGAGCAGGTGAACCGGAGCCGATGGAAATGATATTCCCACGCTCCGATCCACCCGCCACCCAAGCATGTTGCTGAGTGTATGTGGGGCATTAAAAAAAATAGATAGGGCGGGGGGGGGGGGCGGCGACACGGACAGGGGACCGCAGCACTGCTCTATACTGCGGCCCCCAACCGATGGCACCTCCACAAGCCCCCCCCCCCCACCCACAAGTTGTGTGGTGTATTAAAATTGGAGGGGAGTTGTAGGGTGAAGACGGTGTTTCCACCCTACCCCACCCCCCAAAGTGAGTTATGTGCCCTATATGTCTATAAAAGTGTATTGTGCAAACCTAGTGTAGTGAGTTAAGAGGAGTGACCAGCGGGGCCCTCCCCAACCGGGCGGGGGCAGGAGGCGCACCGGCCCACCAAGCCCCCACCCACCCCACCAGGACCCCGGCGGGCATATGGGACCCGCCCGGCGGGGCGATAGGGCTTGCCCCCCGGATACTGGGTCCCGCCCGAGGTGTCAGGACGCCCACCGGAGCGGGGCGGGCACGACACCAAACCCCAGCCACCCCCGCCGGCCCCCATAGCACCGAGACCCGGGCCATGGATGGAGCCCCCGGCCCAGGGGAGGGGAAGGAAGGCGTACCGGGGAGGGGGAAGGGAGGAGGGAAGGGGACGACAAGAAGGGCAGGGGGCAGCGGCAGGGACGCAAGGAGAGGGGGAGAGGAGGAGGAAGGGTGACGAGGGAGAGGGGACAGGGAGGCGGAGGACGGGCGGGGAGAGGCGAGGAGGGAGAGGCAGCAAGGGGGAGGAAGGGGGAGGGGAGAGGGAACCACCGGGCACCCCGGCGGCCCACAGGCCCCGAACCGCGTCGCCGGGCCCAGAGCGACGGACCGCGCCGGAACGGCGCCGCCCCCAACACCAGGGAAAGCCCCGCAACGCAGCACCCCCCAAGAGACCCAGGGAACGGCCAAGACGCAGCCGCCACCCAGCAGCCAACAGAGGGGCAGACCCGCCCACTCCCCGCCAGGGGGGACAGCACCCACAGAATTAACCCACTGGCATGCCGTGAATCCGAATATCAACCCCTGGTGCCCATCGGAGGTGAATCCGCTCGATCCCGCTGGCAGCAGCCGGGTTCCTGACTATAGAAACACAACCATTAGTTACAAATTGCCTAATACAGAAACATCAATGCAAGTTATAACGCTGCTGTGGCTCTCGCTAACAGGCAGAATTAAAATCCAAGTTTAGGTTAAAAAATTCTATATACGTAGACCATGTTTCTTTAAATTTTGACATTTGGTTCTTATTTGAGGCAGATATTTTTTCCATTAAAATATGATTTATGAGGAGGTTAGACCATTGGTCGATATTCAAAGTTTGTTTATTTTTCCAGTTAACAAGAATTGTTCTTTTTGCGATAGTAAGGGCTACAAGTATAGATTGAAATTGTTTATGTGGTAAGTCAATTGTTGTTAAGTCACCTAGCAAACACAAGTTTGGAGAGAACGGTATCCTACAGTCCAAGACAGCGGAAAGTTTTTCTAAGACTTTAGTCCAGAAACACATAACCGGAGTACATAACCATAAAGCATGAAAATAAGTGTCTGTAGTGTTTTGTAAACACTGGAGACAAATGTCGGAGTCTGAGAGTCCCATTTTCTTCATCATATATTGAGTAATGTATGTTCTGTGAATAATTTTATATTGGATAAGTTGTAAATTTGTGTGTTTTGTCATTTTAAAAACATTTTCACAAACTTGAATCCAAAAGACAGATTCCGGAGCTATAGACAAGTCTGTTTCCCATTTTGAGATGGGTAAAGACGTTTTATCAGTATATGAAAGTAACTTATATATTTTTGAGAGTTTTTTTGTTGTTGTCGGAGAAAGCTTGGTAATATCTTTAGCTAAAACAGGCGGTTGGAGCGTACCCTGGAGTGTTGGAATTTGTTTCTTTATCATACTTTTAACTTGCAAATAATGTAAAAAGTTTCCGTTTTTTATTTTATATTTTTGGAGCAAGGATGTATATGATATAAACATATTATCTGAGAGGAGATGGTGGAGATGTGTAATTCCTTTCTGCTCCCACACATTCAAATAAAACGATTGGTTGTTAATTTGAAAGTCGGGGTTATGCCATAGGGGAGAAAGCCCGCTGGGCTCCACTTGGGCTTTTGTCATTTCTAGTGCCTTCCACCAGGCAGTCAGGGTGGCGGAAATCATTGGATTCTGTGCTTTCTGACAGAAACAAACATCTTTTTGTGCAAACGGAGGAGGGAGTTCATCATGTGCTCCATATAATCTGTTTATGAAGGACTAATACAGTGGCCTTCTATGTGCGCATCAGCTTGGTCGGTCTCAGCAGTCAGATCTCAGGGTTATGTTATGTTCTTGATAATCTGTTGTCTAAATGTATGTAAATGTGGTCTCTTCATGGAAATGAGAGAAACCCTTTTTCTGGGATTAACTCTAGCTCTAACAACCTTCATTGTTACAGATGGAAAGCTACACTCACTCCTTTGCTAATATGTTTGAATAAAAAGAAGGATTACGGCACAGGTTCCTTTTCACGTTATTACAGTAAATCCAACTTCTTGGGTTAATTGTTTGTATGTGGCCCTGTCACCTAAGGTTCCTGTTAGTAGTGCATGTATTTCTTTCACCGTTGTCTTTATAGCGTGATTGATGTACCAGTGACAACAGATAGGAATGAATGAATTGTACCCCTTGGACTAATATGGAATGTCATCTTTAAGAGGGAGAGAGGAAAACACAATGTTGTAAAATAATCTGCATGGAATATTAAAGAGCAAGGACAATATCTGTGTTGTTGTAACACCTAGTGGACACAAGCTGTAACTTGTCAAGCCATCGGAATTAAATATATACGGTACCAGGATTATTATTTTTTTTTTTTGAAGAAGAAGAAACTGAGAGCTACCAGTTTAATACAAACCTCTGAAATAACTAATTTGCTCAAGTTGCCTTTAATAACAAAAGTGAAATAAATCCCTGATCATGCTCATTGGAAACAGATGTCAAATTGAAATTCAATATTCAATAAATATCTGCAAATGTTTCATTTTAAAATGATCACTTTGATAACATTTCTTAAAAATCACTATGTTCCTCCACTGGTGATTTTATTTATTATTATTTTTTACAACAAACCAAAGGCTCATGTGGCTTTTATGGGGATACCTGCTGCCTCGGGGCACCATGTTGGTAACCAAGTACTATACATTCAGCCTTGTGACGCAGACCCTGGAGAGGAATACTCACCACAAGTACAAGCATGGGGTAGTCAGCATCCGTATGCCTTTCCTGGCCTCGTGCGTACATGACATAAGCAAAAACAGATTGCAGTGATATACATTCACAGGAAAGTGCTTATCTGCAATATTTATTGTGATTGTTTGATTGTTATTATAAATTGTATGACCATGACATAGATTGTGAAAGCAATGAAACCCAAGGTTTTGCTAGCTTTAGCAAAATCCCAAGCACATTGTTTTCAAGTCATGTTGTGAATGATGACGATACTGTACTTGTTATTTGTGCAAGTGGGGAATATTGCTGAAAAGCCAAGATTAGAACATAGCGACACTTGCAGCATTACCACAAGTAGTCATGCAATACAGATATGATACAGCTTGGTCAAAATACAACAAATTCTTCTGAGCCCCTGGACATTGAATTTCTAATGCTACATACCACATTTTGTGTGAAATATCTTTATTAAAACTTTCTACACATCCTTATCTTATTCAAAACTTCTGGTGTTGAATAAAGACAGTCATAAAAACTGTCAAAACTGTACCCTGCCCTTCGCTTTTTTATGTTTTACTTTTTTTGTTTTTAAGTTGAAAAGAAGCCTGGAAATACAATGTCCATTTAGTCAATTGTAGGAAAATAAATGTCTGTTACTTTTTGGGATTTACTGGTGACTGATTTCTAGTGTGCCACCCCAAATTCAGCTGCTGCACCACTCTAAAGTAGCATAGGAACTAGGATGGATGCTTTCTTAATAACATAGTAGGTTTATTCCATGCCCACCCAGTGGGTTTAACCAACCACATTTTGATTTTAATGAAACTTGGTGTACTTGTTGATAGTGATGGCACAACATTAAATCTCCAACTTTTGGTCAATTGGAACAGGGGTTTGGGAGCTACGTCCCCCGAATTTTGACATTTTCGGTAAAAAAGGTGTTTGGCTTCCTTTGAACCCTTCTCAGGAACTATTGGGTCAATCTTCACCAAATGGTTTTGTTGGAAAGGGAATTCAACAAGGCTTCCAAATGTGCAATCATTAAGAAGATTGGTGCATATTTGACTTTAAACAATAAGCAATAAGGAGTCAGGATATGTATTCATTGAAAATCATATGGATACTTTGACTCCAATATTCAGTAAATATCTGACGTTATGGATTCATGAACAGTTTTGTTAAAATCATGTGATGCAAAAAGATCAATTTCAAGGTCAACTAAAAAAGTCTAAGTCAAGTCATCTTTATTTACAGTTGTGCTTGAAATTTTACATACCCTTGGGGTATGTAAACTTATGAGCACAACTGTAAATGTACAAAAGCTAAACGCCGCTTAATGGCACAAATATGCTGCAAATTGTCACCAAAATTCACACGTACATCTCTACTCATGTCAACTTCAACCTCTGAAAATATCAAAACAATTGAATTTTGGATGTTATGGGCACTAAGCCTATTTCTTACCATACAGCGCGTGCATAATATACCGTATATATCCTAGGGGTATGTAAACTTTCAAGCCCAACTGTATATAGCGCTTTCAAACTGCTGCAGCTGCCTGTTACAAAGCGTTTTACAAAATTACAGAACATAAATTTGATTTCTTTTCCAACAATACCTGTTGCCATAGCTCTCAAAATCTTGCTCCAATTGACATAAGATTTGACATTTAGAGTTGTGTCTTCACTATCAACAAGTTTCAATTTTATTTTCAATAAAATCTAAATCTGTTCACTCTGATTTTTGGGGTGATTTGGCATGGAATGACCCAGTAAACAGTAACACAGTAATTCATAGGATGCCTTCTAATTACAGTGCTTTACATTTTGTTTGACAAAATTCTTGTCGATTCTAGTCTGCTTTTGTTTGTGAGTACCGGTAGCCTTTTCCAACGTGTCATCATTTCCCTTTATTGGACAGCGCTCCTGTTGGGTCTAAAAGAAGTGGCATTGAGCTGTTAGTTGTCACCAGACTCCGTACTAGCAACATTTTGCCTAATCGAATGGTTATAGGTGCTAGCTGATCGTGACAGACGCATGGAGTTAATACGGTTGCGAAAACCCTCCCCGGAGAAAAAGTAAAGCAACGGGTCAAAGCAAGAATTGGCTGCGGCAAGACACAGCGTCACAACAACTGACTTTTGCATAACAACCCTTTCAGAACAGGATGTGTCAGTCCGGTACAAGGAGTGAATATGGATGGTGCGTTGCACATGATACGGCATGAAGCTAACCAAGAAGGTCAGGAGGACAATGACGATCATTCGAATGGCTTTAGGGCCCGTGTCCTGCTGACGTCGAACCCCCAGGGTGCGGGAAAGTAAGGTTAGGATAATGCCAGCATAGCAAAGCAGAATGATAAGGAAGGGGAGGAGAAAACCCAGCACCAAAGACAAATAGTTCAACATGACTAGTCTTGACACAGCTTGACCTATCGGAGGTTCAAAGCATTTTGTTTTATTGGTGGCTGGGTCAAACTTCTGGCCAAACATCAGGAAGGGTGACGACGCTAAACAGATAAAAATCCAAATGGCCATACACACCAGACGTGCTTGTTTCACTGTCACCATGAGTCTGTTCTGCACAGGGAAGACAATGGCCAAGAAACGCGTCACGGACATGGCCGCCAAGAAGTAAATGCTGCAGTAGAGGTTGACGTAGAGGGCGCAGGAGGAGATGCGACATAGGAAATCTCCTTGGTTCCACTGTCCCTTGTTGACGTAATAAACGACCCGCATCGGCAAGGTGCTGACACACAGCAGGTCGGACACAGCCAGATTGAGCATGTAGACTTGGAAAGGAGAACTTGGGCGGTACGTTCGGATCAGCACCACCAAGGCGAAGCCATTTCCAGCCAGGCCTAACACTGTGATGAGGGAGTAGGACGTGGAGTAAACCTGATTGCGGAAGTCATCGATGGAGGGACAGAGAGAAGAGTTGCTCTCTTCACTGTACGTCTCATTAACTTGTTCCATCTGCAGCTGCTGAAACGAGGACAAATCACGACATTGAATGTAAGACTCTCAAAAAAGTCATAGCTGACAGATTAGTTCACAGATTTTCACCTGCAATGCGTAGAAGAGGAAGCCAAGAAATCTGATTAGCTTGGACATTTATCCTGTCACATGGTAACTGTTCTACTACAAATCTAAAAATCTATCTAAAATCTAAGAATAAATTGCTGATTGAAGCATATTAGACTCTGCACTTTTTTTTGGGGGGGGGGGGGGTATTATGTATTGGTGCAAAAAAATCAAGGTTTTTTACAATGTAATATTATTATATAATAAAAGTGTGCAAACCATACATTTTGTGTTCCTCTTCTTTCACCCATATTGAGTGAAATTAAATACATTTTTTAGACGTACACAAAGGCCGAGAGCACCTGGAGAGCGGGCGAGAGCGGGCGAGAGCGGGCGAGAGCTCCTAGTGCGTAGTTGGGATCGCTGGTTCGTCAGTAAATTTGCGGTCCTCTCCTGGAGCCCATATTATATTGAGTGAAATTAAATAAATTCTTCCACGACGCGGGGCCGAGAGCACCCATTGCGTATTAGGGCCACGTATAAATATATTTTTTTAGAGGGCGGGGGCAATATTACGAGAAAAAAACTCGCAACTTCATAAAACGGCAAATTTGCAAGTTTTTCTCTCGTAATATTGCCCCCGCCCTCTAAAATATATATACACGTCGTACGTAACATGTGTTGTGCCAATGTACTTAACCCCGGAATTTTTTTTTTATCCCCTGCCACGGGTGCGCGCACACAATGACGTCACACTACTAGACATGATTACTACTTTTCATTTAAAGACACAAACAACACACTGATCTTTCAATTTTATAAACAAGTGCTTGTATTTGTCACGGTTGGAGTTGGAGGACCCAAATGCAGGGAGGCAGGAGAACCACGGCAGGGATGCATGTTATACTCTGAAAACAATTTATTTAACAAAAACACTACCAGGGGTACTGGGTGAACAAAACCAACAAAGATCTGAAAAGACCAAAAATCTAAGTAAAAACAAAACACCAGAGTGGTGACAGCAACGATGATCCAACCCAGACAGAGGGGAGACAGGAGACTATATACACACACACACTAACGACACAACAAGACACACCTGGGGCAAGACACAAGTGGCTGAGGGCACGGATTGGTTGACACGAGGAAGGGCAGGATTACACTCAACAAGACCAAGGGAGACACACAACCAAAAACAGAAACCAAACATGACAGTATTTTGACCGATAGCTGCGTGGAAAAGCAAAAGAAAAGCATGTAGCCTACTTCACTTACACTATAGGACATCTCAAATTTCCATAGAAAAACTAATTCAGTGCACCAAACCGCGATGACTAGTCCTACGTGAGCACATTGCAGGGGGTACGTGGAAACATTCTATTATTTATTTGCCCCATTATCACAGATGTCTAATAAAAATAAAGTAAAAATGCTACAGCGGATCTGATTATTATTCTTTTCAATGTTCTGTTCATGCTGTTAATACCTGTGGTTTACAGGGAACTTATTCAAAGGAGGTCCAGAATTTTTGTGGTGAATGTTATGAGAATTATAAACTACAAAAGCAGGTTTATTCCTTATTTCGATTATTATTCTACTCATATAGCATATTAATTTGAGTAACAAAGAAGACAATGCCCAAGACTTAAATGCACAAATAAATTAAATGTGACCAAATGTTCCATCATAATCTGCTCCATTCTACTTTTGTAGAATCAACACGCAAGAGTGAAGGACTACTCTTTTTTTCTTCTCTCCTTTATTCACACACAGCAATAGAGTGAGGGACTACTCATGACTCCACCGAAATAGGTGGAAAGGTTTACCCATTTGCAATAGTTATATCACCACATTTTTGGGGATGAAATCTTTTATATCCATAGTGAATTTCAGTAGATCTCTTATTCAAAAACTTTCACAAAAATACAACTCTTATTTTTGTGAACGTTTTTGAAACATTAATATTGACAAGTTAAAACAAAAAGTTGTTAGTTAGTTAGTAAAATAAAGCAAAACTGAGAAACACTCAGATATTGTTCATTTCTGTCAAGGGTGGGCTGGTGGTTGGGGCACCACAAAGCATTTACATTTAGGGCACCAAAATGGCCACTATGAAGAAAATGTAACACTCGTCTTGACATCTCCATTCACTACATTTGCGCATACTGATGAGATCCATATTGAGCTGGCAACAGTTCTTTGTAGTTTTAGTTTCCAGTAGTGTAGAAAGGGAGCCTCGTGCAGCGAAAATTGCTCATCAATCATCACAATTGTTTTGTAATGGGGTATAGTCGTGCACGACTTTTAAGTACCCCAATATTAAATCATGCTTTTTCTCACATACAGTGCTCTTATTGGATGCATGTGTATGACAATCTGCCGTATGTACTAAAATTCAGTTAAACCACACATCAGAGACTCATCTGACATGTTAAAGTCAAACAATATCTTTGTTTATAGGAAATGTACAGTAGGCCCATAACTGTACTAGTTAAATATTCATGATTGTGCATTTAAAACACAGAAATCATCTTGCATAATAAAAACATGATTTTTTTTTCTGTTACAAAACTAATCTTGCTCAAGCTGAATTGAATTTTGATTAAATGTGAACGCTCACCAATAAGTCCCTTTACAGCGCTTGATCTTCACTTCAGTCCGACGCACGGTCAGCGAATGGCTGGTCCTCAAAACTGTGCTTGAAGAAGAACGCTCCTGCAGGTGGCTGCTTCTGAAGAGCGTCATCTAGTTTGAATCTCTTGAAGGTGGGACTTCTTCACTATCACTGTGCATCATGCATGGTGATGTCATCATCTGTGGGAAAACATCTTTGGTGACCTCCAGAGGTTTAACTTTCGTCATCTTGGTCAATGCACTAATGACATTACTGTATTCTACC
This sequence comes from Leptonotus elevatus, assembly GCF_054856555.1. Lineage (NCBI taxonomy): Eukaryota > Metazoa > Chordata > Actinopteri > Syngnathiformes > Syngnathidae > Leptonotus > Leptonotus elevatus. The sequence goes on from NC_141247.1 coordinate 6,869,867, forward strand.
ACAGCATAATGTGGAAATACACAGGAATTAATTTCCCCCAACTTAACCCAATTGTATCACTTAAGGAAAGTGTTTTTTTTTGGTTAATAAAGAATGATACGATCCAAAAAGATTATGTGATTGGAAATGGATTCAGGAACTTTTCAGGCAAAAAATTCAACCAGTGTGACTATGAAATAAATACCTGGATGCTTAATGGCGCAGGTGAACTTTCCTAGATTCCTGTTGAATCAAGTAAAAGTTAATTAATTGCAAAACGCTTTCACACTTTAAAGCGCAGTCATTATCGCTTTAGGTTGAATTAATGGTAGGTAGGATTACTAATGTTTTTCAACATAAAAAAACCTCAACACAAATTAACAAATATAAAAAATTGAAACAAGTGTTTCCTCACTTTTCGCGGGTGATAGGTTACAAACAATAGGTGAATTTCAGCTAAGTAGAGGTTGTTAAAAAAATAAATAATCATATATATATATATATATATGTATATATATATATATATATATATATATATATATATATATATATATATATATATATATATATATATTAGGAGTGTTGGAAAAAATAGATTCAGCAATATATCGCGACATTACAGCGCGCAATTCTCGAATCGATTCAATATGCGGCCGAATCGATTTTTAAACATAATTTTTATGGGATTATTCAACAAAACGTCTTACTTAGGGTCAAGATTTACACATTAAGCATGGAAGAATGTTATATTAATGGAACATTAAGATTTAATATTTCACTTCAGTGCTGTTCAAACATGAAACGGACTGCAACCTGAATTTTCAGATAGATACATTTTCATACAAATCTTACAGTGTACATGTACAAGTTTAGTGATTAGTATTTTCTAAATTTGAGTTTAAAAAAATCGCAATAATCAATTTATAGATTTGTATCGGGATTAATCGGTATCGAATCGTGACCTATGAATCGTGTATATATTTGTGTATATATATATATATATATATATATATATATCTTTGTTATTAAAAAAAGGTTCTAATTGTTTGTATTGATAATTACAAATTGTATTTATATTTAAAGGAAAATTGCTAAACAAACTTCCGGTTTGTGAGCAAAACATGTACACCTTCAAAGAGCAGTATGGAATTGCAATCCCCAGCCATTTACGTTTAGTTACCAAGCACGAATTCTGTAATTTTTTTTTATTATACTTTATGCATATGAGTGAGAATATTAATGCTTGTTTTCTTCGAAATGCTGTCAAAATGTCCTTGTCCTTTCAATGTTTTCGGGAGCTAGGAACGATGCAAGAGACATGAGATGAACCCAAGATGATTTGGGTTTGTGTCGACATCTAGCCTGAAGCACGCTATCAAATGAAAAGTGACAGTACTTATGGAGTGCGGCTGTTTTGAAAGTTATGATACCAACACAAACAATCTACAGAAAAGTTTTTTTTTTACCTTGTTTGACTTCCACACTGAGTCTATTGAATCTATTGTAAATCTATTGTAAATAGACAATATAGAATCAATTTAATGACGAATCTGAGCTTTTTCAGTGTCAATGGGAGGATTTTAGGTCATTTTTATTGTTCATTTATCGAAAGTCAGTTAACATTTTCCTTTGTCTGCTGGTTCAACGGATTGTCTGTCAAGGACAAGAACAGCGTTGTCAGCTTTGTTCTAAAATCATTGGGGTCAAACTGGAGAGATTTGTGTTCCCTATGGGAGAACCAGGTGAGAATGAAGGCAAAGAGCATTCTCAGCCAACCTGACCACGTGCTGTCCGCCCAGTTCAGGCCGCCACCAGCATGCCCCTCTGAGTAGAAGTAAGATATACCGTACTCCAAATCATTATTATTCCTTCTGCTATCAGGCTGTTGAATGCTGACAGCAGTCATTTTAAATGACTTTTTCACAACAATGTGTTCTTATTATTGCCAATTTATTATCTAAGATCTTAAATCAACTTCCGTTGTTTCTAACATGCTGTGTGTGTCTGTATGATTGTGTTCTGGTGAATTGCAAAGGAATCACAAATACAAATGAAAGAGTCCTCTTCTTCGCAACTGCTTGAACATTTATAACTCAATGATAGTGGTGTTGTGACGTTGGTTTTCTAATGGCTCTCAGTAAAATAAATTCCAAAGCTGACATCACCCCCCTTCGTTTCAGCTTGGAATAACCAGATGTAAAACATTGCAACTACTGTTTACATTTGCCTGACTCATCTGAGTTGCTTTTACTTGAGGTCCAAAATGCAGATGTGAATTTAAAATGTTAAAAGGTAATTACCAGATCAAATAAAGTGATTTCTTGTAAGTGATTATAGAGGATGTTTGTTTATTCAGAAGCATTTCCGTTGGAAGTTGTTAATGAGTTTGCCTTGTGGTTAGCAAATCAAGTCCGGATGCCTCGGTGGAAATGAACAAACTAATTTTCACAGTTGAATGGCCAGTGTGGTGAAAGGGCGGGCCACTTCTGCTCTAACTCATTTAGTCATTACGCACATAAAAAATAAACATGAAACCAAAGGTTTACGCAGAAGAACCAGGCAAAAGCGAACTCTTCACATAACATTTGTTTTAGTCTTCTTTTTTCTTTGCTTTTTTGTAGCTAAAGCATTGTTGAACTGTAAATGCTGACAATCATCTATTCAAACAAATGGACAAAAGAAAAAAAAGAACATCATAACCCAGTGGCTCAATAGCATTGCACAAAACAAAAATCTTGACATTTTAATTATAATTCATCAAATCCATTGTTCATGCATTTGTTTAAACGTGTTGATAAAAACTGTGAATGTCTCATTCATTGGGCTTTACAATTTTACTTTTGGTGTGTACACCCATCACCACAGAAGAATGTTGTGTACTGATAACTTGCATTGATTTGAATGTGGCAGGAAATGCTCCAGTTTCTGAGCAAACGTGCATGTGACCCTCCATATTAGACAAGTTTGAGGAACTATTTTGCTCTGGAGCCTCTTTTGATCAGATCAGGTATAAATTGTTAAAATGTGTATAGACAATTTTAATAACAATGAATCTTTCATGCTAATTTAAGTACATAAGCAATCAACTAAATGAATGCAACAGTGGGCTGGATTCAGGAACAAAAAGCTCCCCCACACACAAAATGCATCAAGCTCTTGCTTCCCAGGTAATATATTTTTTTCTGGGCTATGTTGATAATGAGCTTCATATGGAAGGTGATTATAGCGGCGGAAGGCCTGTTTTTGCTTGTGCCTTGGCCACAGTGCTCTGTTCTTGCTCGTTATAATCAACCTAACAGCCATATGCAATGCTAACAATCTATAAAGTTTTCAACACACCTTATACTGTTGTTGTATATGTGGTGAGGAATGTGCTCTTGATGTCTTGTGTTTACCCGATGTTAGTGTGCATATTTGAGCCAGCAGCTCCAGCTCCATACATGGAAGTGAGAGCAACCTCTGATCTCATCTGTTAGGACTTCTTTCAGTCCCTTTACACTGCTTTAGTTGCAAAATGGCAGTCAATGCATCAAATTCAAACAGATTTGGTGAGTGCAAATTGAAAACGTTTTATTTATTTATTTATTTTTTAAGTAAAGCACCATAAATGACTGGGTGGCCTGCTGTCAGTGAAATCTGCAGAGAAGCATTTTTTATTGGTTCATTTAATGTGCAGAGCATGTAAGCAATACTCTGCAGATGTTTTTATAGGTCATGTTATCTATCATATAAATGCTTTTTACGCAGCAGTTTAATAATCTGATAAATAGAACAGTTACCCGACCGCAGACATTTATTGAAACATTTGCAATTTCAGGCAGCTACTAACCTGTTTTCCTGGACTACACAGTGAGTTAGTAGATACAGATGAAAGCTTCCAGTAAGGAACAATAGTAAGTTTGAAAGATGATCGACTCAACAGTAAGACAAACACACACAATCATGTCCATATGTTCGGAAATTTCCATATTATAGTGACTGCATTTCCATAGGCAGAGTGGGCCTACTTTGCTATGTTGCATACTCAACGAAAACAGCTGGAGGCCTGTCCTTATCACTCAAAAACTAAAAACATAGTGCACACAAGCACAATCTAATCAGAAAGGTTCCCATTGAAGTCACTACATTTCTCCATTTCAAGGGCCTAAGGTATTTTCCCGTTTTTTTAAGCTGTTTAACCACAGTATTTGAAAACAGGGTTCTTTTTTTCAAAATATTGCCAAAATGATCCAAACACCACACTAATTTTGTATAACTCCTACACTGTTTGCAAAATTCACAACATATACACCTATATTTAAAAACATACACATATTTACAAAAATGCTGTTTCACGAACACAGTCTGACATAATGAGACACTATTGCAAGTCAGTTACACACTGGCCAATATAAAACACATTTGTATAAAACCTAATTTTAGGGACTAGCATGTGCTAGACTTTTTTGACAGGTATTTTTACGTAACGGGTGATTTAGATGACAAAATATATTGACAAACACAAACAGTTTTTTTTTTCTTTAGAAATAAGTTTTGTTTTTCTTGTAAGGTTAAGAAATGATTTGTCACAGCAACTTTTTATTTTAATTTTTATCCATCTTAGATTATGGAGACTTGCTTTATATGAATCCTTCATCTCAACGTCTGACAAAGATTGATTTGGTGTTCCGTGCTTCTAATGTAATTATGTAATTGATGAAGAAGAAGAAAAGACACAATAATGTGGAATGGTCATTCATGGGAAGAACATGGCTAATTAGAAAAGACATCTACAGAACGTAATATACATCCCAAGTTATTCGCTAATGTAATGTAATGTATTTGCTGCTGTTGCTAACGTTGTTGTACATTAAACTGTCAAACTGAAAAGAATTGTGAGCGTAGCGTAAATTAGTAACATATATGAGTACTGAGCTGCCCAAGCTTTTGCAGTGTTCAGTGTCACAGGTGAAAGCACAACCCGAAAAATCAGGTAACATTACCATAAAGTAACCAAGTACTGTAAAGAAATGTTAGCCTTATGTGATTGTGGAAAACTAATTGTTAAGTTTTAAGATGGCATAGTATTGTTATTTAAAAAATGTTTCATTAAAACTAAGTTTAATAGACACAATTGTGTTACATTGTTTGTTAAATTATAGTTACAAATAAATGTACAATGACGTATTAGGGCCAATTATAAATGTTTTTATTTTTTTAGGGCGGGTACAATATTCAGAGAAAAAAAACTTGCCACTTTATAAAGTCACAAATTTGCCACTTTATAAACTTTATATAGTGGCAGATTTGCGAGAAAAAAAATCAAAAGAACTTGCGAGAAATACACGTAGTCTCGACTGTTTGTGCCAATACTTTTTGGTCGGGTTTCCTAATAAGGAAATAGTAATTGCTAACCATATCATGTTAAGCATTTGCTCTTTGAACCGTTATGTACGGCCACTGGTCAGCGACAAAGACGCCTCGCTTTGCGAAGGTCCACACCCGGCATTTAAGTTAATTTGTTAAAATGTATATTTACTTGCACATTTATGTTTCCAGAATTATTATTTACACGTTCATTCTTTCTGGTATTTTTTTGTACAAGTATCTAAATTGATGTGTCGAATATGCTGCTCTCTGTCATTCACTTGCATTTACCTATGGTATGCTAGCATCTGATTGGATAGTGTTAGTCAGCTGATAGGGGATCAGGAAGTGTTGTCGCTGTCGTATAAATGTGTCTTTTTTTCTGTATAAAAGTTGAAATGTACGCTGAAGATCGAACATCGACTAAATGATCAATATAGTTGAATAAAATTGCTCTTTATATTCGTCAAAATTAGACTAAAACTAAAATGCAATCTGATGACAAAATTATATCTGAAAATTAATTAATTTTTGTTAAAAAAAAAAACTATAACTAAAACTAAATTGAAAATTATTGTCAAAATGAACATTGTACACAATCAATTACATCCACATAAGTTTTACATTAATAAAACATGAATGGACTAATTTAGGCTTTCTATAACAAAACAGAAACAAAGAAGCAGTCGAACAACATACCTCTCACACAGCAGTCGAACAACATACCTCTCACACAGCAGTCTCACTGACGACTGACAAAAGTAGTGCAAAGAGAGGAAGTGACATCAAGGTGAAGTTAAAGGTCACTCAATCGAAAATGCTTGGGCAGCCATTTTGAAGACTTAGGGCCCCGTCCAGACGGAAGCAAAGCAGACTTGGTTCCTCAAACAAATCTTGTACACACAGAAGCAACTCAAGACTTGCGTGTGTCCAAAAGAAGACGCTGAGGACGTTTAACGGCTGTAATGTATATGCCAAGTCTGGAGTGGCGCTGTAGTGCAGCCACAGGGAGTTAACGGAAAGCGTAAAAGAAGAATCAGCGAATAAGACGAACAATTTTTTTTTTTACTTAACAATCTAACTTTTTAAACTTTGCAATCTACAGATTGTCGTTGCATGTATAGAAACAACATGAAAAAGACGAACACAGGAGAAGTGACAATGGCGGGTGATTCAAGTACAACACCGCTTGTTGAACGTGGGAATAAAGAAGCAAAATATTTTGCTGCAAAAGCATAAGCAAGCTTAGGAGGCGGCGCAAAACGACTACTACACGGCTATCCGCCATTGTTGTTACGCGAGAATTGGCGCATACGAGTCAATGTGCGACAATGCGTCAACATTGAGCTGCGATCATTACGTCATCACTGGAGGAGTATCCTGCACATGGTGTCCAGATGGAAGTGTACGGGGCGCGTTTTAAAATCTTTCCACTCTGGAGCCCGATTTCAAAAGTGATTGGCTTTAAGCTCCAAAACCCCGCCATCATGTGGACGAACGGCCTAAGCGGTAAGAAACTTGCAAGGATACATTGAAACTGGCTTTCGTGTGGACGGGGCCTTAGATAAAGCAACGTATAACTGCGAAAAGAAGTGCTGATATCCCACCATATTAAACTATTTCCATATATTTTTTTACAATTTTTAATGATCTCTTTTATCTTAGTAGGCTTTTAACATTAATAAAAACAACCACAAACTAAATACAAACTGATGAGACAATGAGAGACACCTGGACAAGACACACGTGGGTGAAAGAGCCGATTGAATGACAAAAGGGACCAACTGACAAAACTTAACGAGACAGATGGCAACAGGGAGGACGCAAGGAATATGACAGTGTTCACTACAGTGACACAGATTTAGTGAAAATGTACAGATTAAAAAATTTTTTTTATTTGTTGTCTTGGTGTAATGTTCGCTCAGAAACAAAAGAAGTCAAGCCAATGAATGCTGGAGCAAAACATTAATAATGGATGTCTGTGTTATGACTTCATGCTATAAGGGAACATTGTTTGATCTGATCGTTTTACAAAATGTGTACACACACTGCACGCAACGGTGAATGTTAATTTTTGGCATCAGTGCTGTCCTTGCTCTCATGCACAGAAGATGTCCTGGCTGGTCCACACAAATTATAGATGATGACGATTGGCTTTGACAATGATAACAATGTATTTTTCCTTTTTATGGTTTTGATTTTGACATTGCATTTCTAAAATGTCTACAAAATGTTGTTAAACAAAATGCACTCTTTGTCTACAAATGGAACGTGTGATTAATTTGCTGATTTTTTTAATTCATTGGATCCTTAAAAAAATTGCAGCGCCACTACGTCATCTTGCCAAGACTCCATTATCCTTACAGCTCTGTGCGTTACGAGAGAAGTGTGCACGCGTTGTGCAAGCTACCCGCTGTAAACGTAATGCTAACCTACCTAAAAGTGTGAGTAGCTCTTGCGTTAAGACATGAAAACGCTACCATGTAATCAAGGCTTCAAAAAGAACACAATCAGACTCAAGAGGCGGATTCACAGGATGACACAACACCAAGCCAGTGTGATACAATATATATATAGATATAATAACCTAGACTGCTAATGCCGCATTCTTGCTCGCCAGAATGTTGGTCCCAAACACAAGTCATATATTTTTCCCAAAATTACTTATGGATGATACTGATGATGACACGTGACGACACGTTAATCTTGCAAGTGAAGATCAGCCAGCTAACAGTAACGTTAGTGCTTCTGATTCACTTGTTGGCCAGCAATGTCAACAATAATTGCACATACGAAAGACCAGACTAGAGAGAGAGAGAGAGAGAGAGAGAGAGAGAGAGAGAGAGAGAGAGAGAGAGAGAGAGAGAGACCGCTTAATTTACCTACCGCCTAATTTACCTACCGCCTAATTTACCTGGCAACAGTGGAATAAGGGGAGTACCAGCACCCTATCAACCGTCAGCAGAAATAACCTAAGCGTGTCGTGTCTGAAAAGTCAAGCGATTAGCCTACCGTTGCAGTCAGCACAGTGTGCACACGCCCAAGGATGACAAAACAACACGACAACTCTTTCAAAATTAACAAGCTTTTATGGTGATGCAGAAACCTATTTTTAAGTTATGTTATATTAAGCTGTCTTCATAGCTGACAATTAATATGGGGTTGACGTTACTGGAGTCAGATTACTCACCAGCAGTTAAATCCTGGTCTGCATGTTTGTAAAGCGTTCTCCTCACACAGAGATCCTTTTTTGGCTGTGAGTAGAGTGGAAAAAGACACAGGTTTAAACTAATAGTATTGTCAATGATGAAGGGAAGCCCCTCAAACTCTGATATCCTTCCAGCATGACTCGGACACAGAGTGATTCGTTTCCAGACCAGACATGACGGCATCGAAGTGGAGAAAGAGGCTGTGAGAAAGAGAAGAGAAGGGTGAGAAGCTCTGGAATTTGCTGAGAATAAGATGAAGATGACTTTCACTATCGACGTTCTGGCCCTGTTAAGGGGAGTTGTGGAAACCAACAATCATTCAGTTTGTCGATTTTACTGTAAAATGCAAGGAATGTTTGGAAAAACAAGAAAATTGGAGGTGTTGGATTTGAATCACCCATCATAAAACAGCTTGAAAAGTAGCTTACGGCTCATCTGTCACCCTGAACATGATATATATATATATATATATATATATATATATATATATATATATATATATATATATATATATATATATATATATATATATATATATATATATGTGTGTGTGTGTGTACTATTTTTGATTGTGTCCATGTGTCAGCCTTAATTTTGGAAACTTGAGGTAACAATAGCAACGAATATATCACCCATGTCTGTGCTTACATAGAACGAGCCAAAGACAAAGACTCAGAGTGTGAAGGAGTGCTGAGGGGTGGGCGGGCGTTCAGGAGTCTCTGTCCTGGTACACACATAGTGACTTTTAAATCTTAAAAGGTTTGTTGTGACAGACCCCACACAATGCACACATAAAGATATATATTTTATTTTATTTTTCATTTTATGAGGGGGAATAGAAGATGCCCACCAATTTTGGAATGACCCAGCTATGCTTCTCCAGATGAACGACCACCACCTCATTTTTTTTAAATCGTAAATTTACACCAATATTCCATGTTTCTGCGGATTAAACCAAGTGTTTTTTTAGGAAACACTTTTGGCGCTGGCCTGACAGAGGATGGCTGAGTTGCTTCCTACAGCTGAAACTGGTGCTGCTGTTCCCTCTGCTGGTGAACTGTGTGTTCAGCCTGTGAACGCTCTGGCTGGTATAATCATCTTGCATTTCCACCAAACCCTCCAACATGTTTCTGGAACATCTCACATCTACACTGGCTTCTTCTAGTCAGGGGAAAGCATATTGGTTTGGTGGTCTGTGAATGAGGATGAGGAACAGGGACGAATGCTGTAAGGGTACTGCTGTGTCATGAGATGATGATGCTTACCACTTGTCCTCTTTGCTCCTGCCGGGGCTGCTGGGACTAGAGGCCAAGTTGATTTCACTATGACCTCAGTAACCTCAGAATTTCAGAACTTTTCAGTGTGCTCAGCCGAACACTTTTGTGGATACTTGTTTTTCTCAAAGCGCTCTTCCAGGACTCAAACTCCATGCTACATACCAGATGTCAGGCCTCTCTCTCAACCGTGCATGATTTTCACAATGTCCTCTCATGGTCTGGTGCCTCCCTTCTCCCTTCACATGTTCTCCTTCTGTCTGAGGAAAACATTGTGCCTGGGTAATTTATGGCTCAATCATGTTCATCTCCACAGCAAGCCACAAAACAGATTTGCTTTTGTTAAATATTTTATGAGACCAAGTCATTTTTTGAGGACACTTTGGTGTAATTTGAATTATTCAAAATGCATTACATTAACAAATGCTACCACTATTAAAGTTATTTGTCTGGCTTAGATGTTGTATAGAAATCAGACAAGCACAGAAAACTGTCACACCGCGGTGAGGTTGTCTTGTCATTTCCTGTTTTATTTTGAAAATTCTGACTCCTTTCGTTTCAGGTCACTTGCCCTTCCTCATGCGGTGTCAGTGTCAATCCTGATTCCTGATTGTGTCCACCTGTTTCCCATTACCCTCATGTGTTAAATGGTCTGCGTCTCCCCTGTCTTGTGCCTAAGTGTTTTCGTCAGAGCCACTCAAGCCAGTCATAGTACTCAGCCTTGTTGTCCTGTATCTAGTCATAACTTTGGTTTGTATTTTTGTATAGCCACAGTATGGTTTTGTTTAGGAATTATATTGTGTTGTTTGTAGTTTAGACATCCTCCCTTTTTGGAGCGCCTTTAGTTAACTTTTAATAGCCTTTGTTTTTCCCCTCTAAACGAGGAGGTTTTTTTTGTTTAATAAATATTTGCCTTGGCCTCAAACCCCTATCTCTGCGTCTGAGTCCTAAAACTGCCACGTCGTGTCAAAAACTGGAAGACCAGCAAATAAGAGTGAATCAGAAGAAGATATGAAAGTTTGAACACGCTCGTCAAAATGTGGATTTGCTTCCTCAGCTTTCATTTGACATCCTTGTGAACTCTACTTCAATTTTAACAGCAGGAGATTTTGATCTGCTCTGTATTGTAAACATACTCTCATCCTGCAGTCTCTCATTTGTTTAATATGGAAGACAGCCTAGGAAAAACGTGTAAAAAAATACAATTCTTTTCAACAAATGTATGCTGTTGCGTATTAAAAATGTATTGTGACACCATGGATAACATTGTTTATATTCAGTTATGTTAGTTTTCAATATCCACTCATCCGTCCATTTTCTTCTGCTTATCCAGGGTTGTATCACAGGGGCAGCAAAATATGCACTGAAGCCAAGACTTCCCACTTCCTAACCACTTCATCCAGCTTTTCAAAAGGCATCAATGCTAGGCAGAAGACATAGTCTCTCTAGAATGTCCTGGGTCATTCCAGGGTCCTCATCCCGGTGGGATGCGCCCCGAACACCTCCCCAGCATCCAGGAGGTATATTAACTAGATGCCCGAGCTACTTCCTCTGACTACTTTTTTCCCTTAGCCGCTTCCAGATGAAGAACCCTCTCACCCTTTCTTGAGAGCCCAGACACCCTGCAGAGGAAAAATAATTCAGGAGGAGCTTGTATATGTGATCTTGTTCTTTCATTAATGGCAGAAAGCTTAGGTGAGAGTGGGAACTTAGACTGACCAGTAAATCAAGAGCTTCCGCTTTTGGCTCAAATCCCTCTTAACTCTTTGACTGCCAGACGTTTTCAGAAAAGGGATGCCGCCAGTGCCAGCCGATTTAAGCATTTTGACTGATTTTCAAGGTCCACAGAAAATGTTCTGTTTGGACTATGGAAACACACGTACTACCAAATGAAAGATTGGACTTTCATCTTTCATCAGAAAAAAAGAGTTTGTTTCTACCTTATTCCGTTCTTTAGTAATCAACAATAGAAAATGGTTAGTTGCATCCGATTTCGCTTGTTTTGAACTCAAATACGGAGAAATCAAGCTTTTAGTGAAACGATATTATTTCATGCATTCTAGTGAATTTGACACTTCTTTTTGTCCATGAATGATGCCACAAACACCTAAATAGTGCTTTACTTCTATAAAACACTACCACCAAGAATGAAAAAGTGTTTTTTGATAGCAAAATACGTTTATTTACATTCAACAGTGTAACAATTTGACAACAATTTGGCAAACTATTTACAAATGTGTGCAACTGTGGTGCTATTTACAAATATGTGGATGTTTCAACGACAGTTTTTCTTTGTGTAACACTCTCCTGCGTGCAAGAAGACGCAACAGCATTTGCATGATCCATTTTATCCAGTCCATTCATGGTGGCATCGTAGTCCAGAAACAGTGTCTTCTCCGTGATCAGACTGTACCCGCTCCTCCGATGAATATGCATTGGACTCGGGGTACTCTTCATTGTCCGATCGAATGTCCGCTTGTGCAGCTCCGCGTTTTCCGGCCTTAGCAGCGCTAGCCGCGCTAGCCGCGCGTAGCCGGTGAGGCTTACAACGTGATCGTAAACACGTCCAGGCTTCCAACTTTGGCGTAGAGCTCGTTGTCATCATCATCGTTGACATCAATCTGCATTGGTCGATGCCAACTCTCCATCGCCCGATCGAATGTCCGCTTGTGCAGAAGTACCCGGCCGGCTATTGTGCGCGTTTTCCGGCCTTAGCAGCGCTAGCCGCGCGTAGCCGGTGAGGCTTACAACGTGATCGTAAACACGTCCAGGCTTCCAACTTTGGCGTAGAGCTCGTTGTCATCATCATCGTTGACATCAATGCGCTTTTTAGTATTGATTGATGCTTTCCGTCTTTGAAAAAAATGCTCAAGCGTGAGCTGCTTGTAACCGGTTGCTTGGTCTAGCCATTGTGGCTTGGATCAGCCATTGTCTCCTCAACACTCTAGCTCCGCCTCACGTCTTCTACTGACGCCCACGGTGGGCGGCCCATCCAACCTTGTGCAAAGAGAGTCATCGCTGCCCTCTAGGGGCCAAAACGAGTCTTTGACTAATCAGATCAGCCTGATTCTTTCAGCACAGCTGCCCAAGGCTTTCCTGCACCCGTTTTTGAAAAAAAAAAAAAAAAACATAGGGGACGTCTTTTAACGTCCTCGGCGCCCTTCCCTAGGTTTATGCTAAACGTTTTATAACGTTTATGGCAGTCAAAGAGTTAACCACGACAGACTGTCTGGATCATTGCAGGCGCTGCACCAAACCGCCTGTCGATCTGCTTCTGCAGCCTTCCATCCCTCACTTTGTGAACAAGACCCCAAGATGCTTGAGCTCTTGGGAAAGGATCTCATCCGCGATCTGATCGAGGGCAGTCCACCATTTTCTGACTGAAGTCCATGGCTTCAGATTTAGAGTAGTTTCCTTCCAAAACGCTTCACACTTGGTTGCAAACCATTCCAGTGGGAGTTGAAGACTGCGGTTTGAGGACTCCAATAGAACCTCAATATTTTCAAACAGCATGGATCCATTATTGAGGCCAGCAAACCAGAAATTCATAACCCTAACACTCAATGAAAGCCATTTCAACTTTCTGCAGACCACGTGTACCAAAAGTCTGACAAATGTCCCTCCAAGTCCATGGAGGCTGGTGCAGACTGCTTGGATGAACTCCAGAACTCTGCTGAAAGTGTAGAGCTGGTTCACTGTTCCAAAGACAGGACAAACCCCACACTGCTTCTCCCAAACCAAGATTAGTTTCCCTCCTCACCTGAATGGCAGCTGAAGACTGTGATTCACCAGTGACCAACTGTTTTTATGCAGTCTGGTCAGATCTCATCTGCCACCGAGAAGCTTTTTAATTAACTCTGTGACCTCAACCCCAGAGAGAGGAGGGCCCACTTCGGAAACTCCCAGACTCTGCTTCCTTACAAGCAAACTCCAAAAGCTGCAGTCGCCTTAGACTGCTGTTACCAATCTGGTGCCTCCCAGGGTTGGGGAATCCAGGTCCAGAAAGTAAAAGCCGTGCCACATATTGGCTTTAGCCACAGGTAGTTCTGCGTAACTGGCAGGTAAACGAGCTCATCTCCACCTGTTGAGTAGAAGCACTTGTGGCTCAGGCCAAATGGTTTCAGATTTGTACTTCCTGAACCTGGATTCACCAACCATGGTGACACCATTTTCTTGATCCAATGGCTTCTCTCTTCTTCTTTGATGCACAGCTACACTGGAGGCACTGGTGAGCGATGTCTGCCATCTTGTGGTAAAACTATTATTATAACTTAAGACTGCTCAGCTATATTAAAGATGTTTCTTTTAAAATTGTTATTGAGGGCCCCTCTGAATGTGCGTATGCAGCCCATGGGCCACCATTTACCAATCCCTGGTGTAACCGTAACAAGCACACCGTATTAAAATTTCTCTTTGATATAATTTGCTAAGAAATAGTTGACACATTACTGGATATCAGTCATTAAAAACTAGTGTTTGTCTTCCACCCATTTACTCGACTATAAGGAAAATATGTTTCATATACTTTATAGAGATGAAGTATATTTCCAGCTTGTGTGAGTCAAACACGGGTCAAGTAAATTACCCCAGTCCTATACAACAAACGAAGCGCTTTAGGCCCCGTATCAGCTACTGCAGTCATTTTTTAATTGCACTAAAGTAATTATCTGGAGATATTACACAAGGAGACAGGACAGACATGGAGACAGGCTGGCAGGGGTGGGCAAACTCGGTCCTCGAGGGCCAAAGTCCTGCAGATTTGGGCTCTTTCCCTACTCCAACACAGCTGATGTATAATCAGCTCATCAGCGAGCTCTGCATAAGCCTGATAACGATCCTGTTGATTGGAATCAGCTCGTGTTGGAAGAGGGAAAGCTTGAGGACCGAGTTTGTTTTTCATTGTAAAAAATAAATAAATAGATGAAAACATAAATAATTAAATGAATATTTAAAAAAAGATATATCTTATTTTCGTCCTTGCATGGTGAAGTACAAAGTGTAGAATCACAGTCTTTTGTGTATACAAGTGTGAGACTGCGTGGAACTCATCAAGTGAGGCTCAAAAACAAAGAACAAGTGGATAAAATGCCAGCTGCCTTTTTGTAGTTCTAATAATCCCTTAGTTACAAAAATATATATATAATCAGATTTCAGGTACATTTATCAAAAATGTGGATTATTATACAGGTTTGAGGAGCCCCTAAAACAAAGGTTGCTGGAGATGTCTACCTGTGCGAGGCTTGAAACCAGTCCAGGGTGTACCACAACTAGGCTCCTGCTCACCCCAAACCTAATGTGGACAAGCGGTATTGAAAATGACTGGAAGTTACAGAAATAAATGCAAGGGGAACATGCATAATCCTAGATCACTGTAGTTTCCACTTTCAGTTCTGAGTGGATGATTTAGAAGTGCACTACAAGCAGATTTAGTGCCCCTGTGCACTCATGTCATGCATGATTTCTAATCAGGAAGACCATAGTTGGAGAGGGGCAGATCACATCTCGTCTGATATCCTCATATTGTGGCCGCTCCCCCTCAAACATTTGGGTAAAGAACGGTTAGAGGTAAGACAATTCCCACCCTGAACACTAGATGGAACCAATTTCAATCACAGCTGCTACTCTTGATCACAGCGGTCTTGTTAAACATGATTTAGCGTTTAAATAATTTTACTGGTAGACAATAATCCAAAGAACTGGTTTAAACTGATGTTATATTTTAACACATAAAAATAAAAGCCTCTATGTGTGTGGGTTTTTTAAGGATGCAAAAACAAACTGGTTTTAACTCCTAGACGGTAATGATATGAGAGTCTTGTGGTGGGTTTTTTCTATATGTGAAATGTAAAATCGGAATGTTGGAAAGACGTACCCATATACGCCCATATCATCAACTGTTTATATGATTTAAAATAATATTAAAGTGTGATTTACTGATTTGTAATAATCAAACAGCTGTTAAAAACAAATATATATATATATTTTTTTTAAATGCAGTATTGTGTGATGTAACAACTTTTCAGATGTGTGAACATAGGCATACTTCTTGTTTTACATATTATGTTAGCATTCGATTTATTTATATTTTTAAAGACACATAGACGTTTGCATCTTACCCCACTCTCTTTTATGTAATTGTCTGTACGGGATCCGTCTTGTTAGTGCCCCACCTTAAAGTATTCATTTTTAATCTATCAATGATGTAATGTAAACACCTGCTGTTCAGTCTTGGGCGTCCCTCATGTGGCCTCAGTCAAGATTGATCTCCAGTCACCAGACATGAGGATTGTGGTCAGAGTTGAATAATAGACCACAGGGGGCTCAGATGGGCTGTTGTGGACAAACACATACAAACGCTATGGCACCCCTTTGCCGACATCAGTAAGTCATGACCTGTCAGTTAGTCCATAAAGCCCATAAAACTCAAGTCTCCCGAGTTGTAGCGCCTCGCTGCTTTTGTCTGGTCCTGTTGTCAGGGCAGAGGTATGTATGGCACGATGGGGTTGCCGCTAAAGCCTCCTGGAGCACATGAATGAGAGGATGGACGCAGGCAAGGGGGAGAAAAGTGAAGGAAGTACACTCATCATTGTATTAAAGGAGGGCAGGACACGGGGGTTGAAGAAGAGGGGAGACTGAGGGAGGGTACCGAGCAGGGAGCTGTAATAGAGTCTTTGTTGTAGTTGGTGTGACTCACAAAGTCTTGGCTGGAGCAGCACAGCTTAGTTACCGTTACCAAACACGGAGAAAGCGAGAGGAACGTGCTTGTGTGCAAGGCGGGTGTTGCTGTAGGCAAATCAAAGCTCTCTTGTCGTCTTGTCAACAGCATTTGTCCGCTTGTGACATTTCAACTACGGCCTCATATTATGGCTTACTCTTACCCTTTTCTTTTTGGAAGAAGTTAGCCAGCCCTCAGCTCCAAATATTAATCATACAGTTAAATACTTTCTGTTCTGTGGTGCTGGTAATTAACAATTTAAAGTGAATGGATTTGCTAACTTTGGTTACATTTGTTTTTAAATATTCCAAAGTGATGGTCATTATTACATTATTTTATCATTAGTGCCTTTCTGTGGTGGCATTGGCAACACATAAAAGCCAGAGAACAAGAAACTACACCTGTGGAGTTAATCATTTAGATGCTCACTGAGCTGAACTCTCGTAAAGTTTGCTGACATTTTGTATTACATCACACTTGATGGGGGTTTGCAATCCCAAATTCTTTTGGGACTTTTCAAACTTTGGATGGTTCATGGTATACTCAAATTAAATAAATTCAATTAATCGTTGTTTTTTGTTGTTGAAAATTTGCTAAATCATGAAATCGAATTTTGTCTTCTGGATTATTAAAAGCTGTTGTTCTTCTGTTCTGTTATATATCCAAATGTTATTGTGAGTTGTAATTTTGGCAGAATGCAGACATGTTTACAATAGCTACCAACTACCCCGTACTTAATTGTGGCATTTAAATACAAACTATGCATGTTTTAGAATCAGAATACATTATTGTTGTCTGAACATTTTGCTCAGGAATTATTTTTGAATAAACTCAGCCTTTAAATAAATGTTTATTGGGTTTATTAGATTAAAATCGATTAAAATCGATTAAAAAAATCGAGATTTTATTTTTGGCCTACGTCTGTTCACATCTGCAGTATAAAGCAATGAACCATTATTTTCTAGCACTAGCCAGGTTTACATGGAGACGTTTTTTTTGTCATTCTGTTTGAAATCACCCAGAATGAAGATCTCTGCTCACTTGTTTACATGTGATGTGATCTATTCCAACCAGTTGTTTACATGCTCCACTACGCTACTCAGAGTTACAGCTGTATGACACAGTGCCTTAGCTCTGGGTTTGTGTATGTGTGTGTGGGAGGGGAGAGAAGCTATAGGTTTTTCAAGCGTAATTAGCATTATTTATGATATTCTGCAATATTTCAAGCTGAAAGGATTAATTTTATTTATGAATCAACTCCTCAAATTACCCAACATCCATAACCCGGTTCCTGACCTCATCGCCTGAGCAAACAATTGGTGAGTCAAATGCATTGAAGCCCTGCTGAGACCTGCATTTGTCTTTGAATTAAAAACTCGGAAATCTTTGAAAAATGGCACAAACAAATGGAAAAAGAATGTTTTGAATATTCCATGTGGCATACTTAAAATGAGAATTACAGCACAATTCTATAGTGGATTTAATCAGAATGCAATTAGAAATTTAATTGAAAAAAAAATTCTGGAACCAACTGCCATCCCACCGATCTTTTGAAAGCGAGGAATTTTTTTTGTGCCAAAATCCAAAGATATCGTATATTTAAGAAAAGTAAAACTTTTCTAATGATGATGATCAAAATTGGAATGGCAATCTTTTTTCATACAATAGATGAATAAAGCAAGCAAGCCACAACTCATTGCATTAAGATGAATGTTCACTTCCTCTATTGTTTACTTTGAAATGCAATAATTTCCATGCAGTTATCGGTATTGTGAAATTGGATGTATTGCATTCAAGCTTCAGACACAGTACATTTGTTTTCATACATCTCAAAAAAAGTTTTCATCATTCTCCTATGAAACCATAAACTTGATATTGTTCAAATACGCTCATTAAAATGTTCATTGTGATCTGTATGTGTGTATGGCATGTCTATATGTTCTGGGTTGTGTTTTATCAAGAGTTCTAATAAAAAATAAAACTATAATTATATAAGTAGTGCTGTCAAAGATAAAGCGTTAATTGATTAATTAATCACAAAAAATGATCGCATTATTTTGAAGGGAAACAAGTGTGATGGTCACACAATTCAAATGAAGGAACAAAAGCTTTTGGTTTGTGATATGGAACATCCCCATCATATTTTTATTACAATGCATGACTCATATCACACACTAAAGGCAACACCAACAATGGAGATGTTAAACATCTGACGGTGTGCATTGTACTTCGTTAGTGTGAGCGCACGTGTGCGTGACTTCAGCTTATGCAGTAAGCAGGATATCCTGTCCTCCCTGGTGCTATTGTGGTGTGGCCAGACGCTACCCCCAAAACCATTTCCCCTCAGTTAAATGTCCTTTTTTTCTTTGTCACACACGCACACACACAACTCACACAGACATGCACATACTTGCACACATACAGACATACACACACAAACAGCTCCATGCCAGCCTGAACACAATGGGAACATGTCCAACACCACCCAGTCAGCTTGCTAAAAATAACTTGTTGGTCACTAATGACATGAAAATGGAGTAACAATGAGATTTCATAACTTTGTTCAGGTAAATCAATACACAATATAGCACCATTAGTGAAAATGACATTAGCGCTTCTACAATAGTTAGAACATTTGCAGAAAAGTAAACACTAAGTCAATTGTATACATGGTAACAAATATTGTATGTTATTGTTGGATGGAAAGTTCTTTATCAAGAAAACATGCATTTGAACAATATGCATAATACGTCGCGTTGGGAAGTTATGTAAAAACAACAAAATGTTCGAAAAACCTTGCAGAACTGTAGTTTATATAAGGCCAAGGAGGAGTAAAAATATACTGTAATACAGTAAAAAGTAATGATGATGATAATAATCCATCCATTATGTAACTGCTTGTCTTCACTAGGGTTACTGGAGCAGACCCCAGCTGTCTTTGGGTGGTAAGCAAGGTACACCCCAAACTGGTTGCCACTAAAAAAAAAAAAATATATATATATATATATATATATTATAATAATAATAATAATAAATAAATAAAAACATTGTTTTAATAATAATAAAAATAAAAATAAAAAATAAAAAATAAAAAATAAAAATATAAATAAAAAAAATAATTAAAAAAAATCAATAATTATTATTTATAATAAATAATAAATAATAGTAAATTATTATTATTGTTATTATTATTATTATTCAATAACTTTTCCCCCCTAATGCAATTATACTATACTGAGCCACATTTATACGTGGATTTTCTATTAAGTCTGCTGTCTCAGCACCCCTGAGTTCGTGTGTGTGCGTGTGCATAATTGTGTCGTTTCAGGTGTGGTGCCTTGGAGTCACTCAGCTATTTCACATCTTCATCAACTGCCCTTGTCAAGCCAGCCTCAGACTCCACCAAGCCACCAGATTTCTACTCCTTGTTCACCACCTGTCACCTCGCCCACATGCTCCCAGCGAGCCTGCTCTCTTCAAACGTCCTGTCAATCCAGACTTCTGCACAACCGCACACCTGTGAGAGAGCTCTCACTCCATCTGTTGTAAAATAAACATTCCATAATCTCAAGCTGTTTGTTCCCTTCCGTTCCTTTTGAAAGTTCAGGCCATGCAACATGTTCCAAAAGAGCTGCGATAGGAGCAACAAAAGACTGGGATTTTTTTTGGTTTTGTTTGGAACAGTCTACAGGTAAACAGGTTAATAGGAAACAAGTGTGTGTCATTATGAGTGTAAAAGGAGCTTCTCAACGCATATTGCTTTTCGAGCCCAGGAACACTTCAGAAAACCACTGTCACTTAACACAGTTCGTCGCTACATCTACAAATGCAAGTTGAAATGATACCATGCAAAGCAATATATCAACAACACCCAGAAAAGCTAAATGGAAAAGTGTTCTGTGAGTCCAAATTTCAAATTGTTTGTGGAAATCATGTGTGCCGTGTCCTCCGGGGCAAAGAGATAATGGAGAGGCAATTTACATTCCCCTGTCTGTCACAGCTTTTTTTGGAACATGTTGCAGGCATTAAATTCAAATTGAGTGAACATTTGCACCCCCAATAAACTGGTAGTTTAAAGTTTATGAGTTTGAACGTTAATTATCTTGTCTTTGTAATTCATTATATTGAATATAAAAACACGGACACACTTTTTTGTACTTCTTATTGACAGAAAATGAATGAGTTAATGAAAGAGTTGATGAAAGAAGAAAATCAAAAAAAATGGGTGATAATAAATCAAAGTTTAATGAAAATCAGACATAGGTTTTGAATTGTGATTCAACAGAATTATAAAAACAAAACTAAAAAAAACACCTCTTGATTTAACAGGTCTGGACAAAAATGATGGTAAACTTAAAACTTAAATAATTTGACCACAGGACAAACAAGGTGTGTCCGCTAATATACAGCAACAGTCAGCCCGCCTATTAAAATGCTAACGAGTAGTCCATCCCAAATGAAGGGTTCGACCAGAAACAATGATCAAACTGCACAAGGCAGAACAGTCACTGTGCTGTTCAGTGACAAATGTGTAAACACACAGAACATGGACCACAGGAAACAAAGGAGAGAATTGTCTCAGGAAATTAGAAATAAAATTATAGACAAGCATGTTAAAGGTAAAGACTATAAGACCATCTCCAAGCAGCTTGATGTTCCTCTGACTACACTTGCACATATTATTCAGAAATTTAAGATCCACAGCCAACCTCCCAGGACGATTGATGACAAATCTAAGAGACGGATTTGACAGCAGGTATTAACTGCATGAACAGAACACTAAAGATAATAATAATCAGACCTGCTGTAGCATTTTTATTTTTATTTCCATCAGTCATCTGTGATGATGGGGCAAATAGATAATAGAATGTTTCCACGTACCCCTTGCAATGTGCTCACGTAGGACTAGTCATCGCTGTTTGGTGCACTGAATTGAGTTTTTCTATGGAAATTTGATATGTCCTACTGTGTGAGTGGTCATTGAATGCACCTTGAGTTTGCTGCCAATGGGTAAGTTGTCACACTATATGGGGTACAATATCACACTGGATTTTACAACTAATAAAACAAGGACAAAATTATTCTTGTTCTCCTATTTATGTGTTTGTTGTTGTTGTTTTTTACAGCCAGATATGATTATTTTTTGTTAATCTTGAAAATTTACCATAGTCATTCAGCAAACTTTAACATAAAATATTATGAAATAGATCCTTAGGAACTGCTGGCATGTAGGTCGTAGCTCTCAGACTCAAATGCCCGTTTTGCTTCCCTTAAACTGGAAATTTGAGATTAAATTGAATTTCAAAAAATTAGGCATTTCGGTTAATGGATGGATGGTTCATCATGAAACTTAAACCAATTCTGACATGTGAGCATATTGTAGTTCCAACAACCGGAAAATCTATTTTTAAACAATGAAACAAAACCTGGAAGACTAATTTCCTCACTTTTCAGAATTATCATCTGAAGAACAATTCTGGCATACAAAAACAGAGTTGCATTTTTCATTGGCCCATTCTTTGCATATGTGACAACAAACCCCAAAATGACTGAGACAAGTTGCCCCAAACTACCATGTTGGCTAATACTTGCTCTAGTTTAACGTTAGCTTAAAACAGAGCTGTGACTGAGGCATGACAAGATGCCTGAATCTCTCCTCTAACAAGTCCACATGTTTGCTGCTAGAATTTGTCTATGTACGACGCCGGTTTGAAAATATATGAAG